>NC_143565.1:84242500-84553333 GCF_054136105.1 Typopeltis vanoorti
GAGGTTCCGAAGCAGAATTGAAGCTTTGATCGATGCTAATGGTGGTTATTTTGAGTAAATCTTGTTGATAGTATTGTAATTAACTCTGCCTGTAATGTTTTTTTGTCAATTCATTAAATTTAATAGATACAAAGAAGATTTTCTTTTTCCTTACGAAACTGTCAAATTTATCCCGAACACCCTGTATATATATATATATATATATATAAATAAATAGATGTGTATGTATATATAAATAAATGTGTGATGTGTGTGTGTATGTATATATTATATGCAATGAAGTTTACCTACAATTTTTTAATTTTTTTATAATTTTATACTATGTATTTGTTTTATAGTTTGTTTTCTTAACTTACATGAATTACCTGAATTAAATAAAAATATATTTTTGTTGGATCATTATCTTAAACAAAAAAAAAAAAACGATTTCGGAACCTAACCCTACTTTTTCTATGTGATCTGAGTCTCACATAACACGATTTCTATAACGCATCATTTCTATGGAACCTAACATCCATGTCATACGAGGGTTACCTGTATGTATACATACACTCGGGTCTCTTTTTATGCGTATCTTTTTTATGCGGTTCTGAAGTTATGTGATGCATATTTCATGTAGATTCAGGGTTTCCCCATTGTACATAATGAACAGCATGTTGCAGCACATTCTGGCATAACGTGAGTAACGTGTAAGCAGTGTAAGTAAAAAGATATTGTCCTGTATCCTTTAATTATACATATGGCTATAAGACGTTGAACTCTGTTTAGTTTTTATCGGTTTATCTTTGATTTTAGTGTATGTTTCCAGGCAGGTGCAGCATAAGATATCAATGGCAGTATAGCACCAGTGTTATATTGTTTTCAGCGCCCGTTGGCCTAATTCCCACTTAATCCTTGCCGACTTAGCTAGGAGGTTTTGTGTGTGTGTGTGCTTTTTTTTTTGCATTTTCTTCCCAATAGTAACCCTACCAGGAGGTAATTTATTCCTACATGCTCCATTGCATACAATGCTTATATTACATGTAGCTTACAAGTACTGATTAACATTTATATTTATATTTTATATCAATATTCATATTTATATTTATATTTTTATATATCTATATATTAACACCATATAATTCACACAATATCAGTAAATTATGTTAGATTACAAGCACTGGAAGTTGATCTTATTGGCAAATTTAATTAATTCAAAGTAATACTTTTCGATAAGTCTCTGTTTTGATACTGGCCACTTGTCTCCGGAAGTGATGACATGTTGTATTAGGGGCATCCAGATGGAGTTCAGTGCACGATAGCGATTCCAGGATCTGGAATCTGTGTAGATAGTGTCTTAGTTTTCCATTTCCCGTTAGTAGCTTGGTTAAACCTGGAGAAATGGTGTGTCTTTTCAGCTGGACTTGTCTGTTCTATTAATGCTATATGGTTGTTTTGGATTTTTATATCGTCTATAGTGCTTTTACTATCACTGTAAATTTTTGCTGTCTTTTGATGAGAGGTGTTGAATTCTAATTCCCAGAGATATGTAAGTGACTGAACTATAGCAAGTTGTTCTGCTTGGTTGTTGGAACAGAGAGGATGCAGCCTAGAGCAGCGTTCTTGTGTAATGGACTGTCTGTTATATGCAATGAAAGAACAACCGACATTCCCTTTGGTTTTGTTTCCGTCAGTGTATATTTGAAAATCGTCGCTTTCGGAGCTTTCCTTCTCCTTAATATATGTTCTTTTTGCTAGGTAAAAGAAAAGGATGGAATGTGAGAGGATGATAGTTACTGGAAGAAGCAAAAAAGACACTTTGTTTTTTCATTGAAGTGTGTGATGCCCATCCTGCTTGTAACACAGTGGAGCCCTCTTTCAAAACAAGATGTTGAGAGAAGAGGGTGATTATGTGGAATAATGTAATAGAACTCTCTGACCTACTAGCAAGCCTGGACATCATCAGTCTGTTCAGTGCTGTACTCAAATAGAAACTAGACTACTACAAGAACTTTTCCTACTGAATGATGACATTATTTGAACAGTCCATCAATAACACATTCTTTTAATTCCAAGATGCATTCTTAAAAAAAAAAAAAAAAAAAACTTAACAATGCTCTTGTCACTATCTCTACTTTCAGCAGATGTATTTACGGAATCTCTTGAAAAACAGGCTGGGGAACTACAGATTGTCTTAAACTTTGGCTACATTACATGGATGATGTATTAGCCACATGCCCCCCCCCCCCCAGCTTAACTAAACTGCAGGACTTTGCTGAATCATCTTAACAGCTTTCATTGATGCATAAAGTTCATTATTGTATTTGACCCCCCCTTTTTTTTTGACAAAGGAAATAAACTTGGCAATTTAGTCTACAGAAAAATACACACAGGAAGAAATTTCATGTTACATCCTGCCTCCTTCCATCAGAAGAAAAAAGGGTATAAAATAACTGAGACAAGGAATATAATATTTACACTAGTATGGGAGTGGGGAAGCAAAGAACTTGCATTTCAAACTTATCCTTCCAAAAAATTATAAAATTAGTAGAGAGATTAACCTAAATCGAACCCCCTAGATCAGTGGTGTTCAACCTTTTTTACTACACAAGCTACTTTTCTATAAAAAGTTATTCGGCGATCAACTCTCTTATATAGATCACGTTCCCCCAACCTGATATCTGATTACTCACAAATAAACAACTAAAAAAAAATACACAACGAAAAACTTTATTTGTGTGTTTAAAAATTTATTTATCACTTTTAATTATTTTAATACAACAAAAAATAACAAATATATTGGAATAAAATATTTATTTCTCTATTTTGGAAAACCAAAGTTAGAAAAAACAACAGATTGATTACAAACTCACAAGTTACGCTTGTGAGTTTTGTAATCTCACAAGTGTTGATTTAAAAAAAAAAAAAAAGTTAATGTGAAATTTGGCATTGTTTGGACCTCGCAATATTTTCATAGTCAAGATGATATGAAGAAGTGGCCAATTGCAGAGACAATCATCCAAATGATTATTTGTAATTTGGTTTCTTAATTGATTTTTTTATGACATTCATATTTGAAAAAACGGATTCTGACAAGTATGTCGATCCGAAACACGACAGAATTTTTCGCTCAATAATTAATATTGGGAATTTTTCATGTACATATTTCCAAATGACTTCATTGTTTATTGATTTTAAATGTAAACTATTCTGAATGTTTATTACCTCAAGTTCTACTTCAGCTTGGTTTATATCAAACAGCCCACTAATTTTATTTGAAATTTCTGTGATGTTCAAGTTTTCTTGAAATGGATTATTGATAAAAGATACAATGATTTCAGTTTTATTAAAATTTTTAAATCTTGAATTTATTTCTTCCTCAACTTTTTTCACGAATAAATTCTTTTAAATCATAGTGAAGAATTTCTTGATTTTGTTCAAAAATTTTAATATATATGGGAATTGTCTAAATTCGTGGTCATTTATATTTTTCTTTAATAAAAGTAAGTATTGTTGGAAAGCTTTTATTGAACTTAGCATGTCAATTAAATTTTTATCTCTACCGTGTAACTCTAAATTTAAATTGCTTAATTTTGTACAGAAATCTACTAAAACGATAAGTATAACAACCATCTTTTATCACTCAATTGTGGATAAATATCTCCTTTTTCATCAAGAAAAATTTTTATATCATTAATTAATACAAGAAATCTTTCTAAAAATTGACTTCTGCTGAGTCAGCAAACATTGTACAATAGAAGTTCCCTATCATCATCTGCCTGTAATTTAAATAACCGCCATTGCAGGGCTTTTCCTCGAACAGAATTTACAATTTTAAATGTAATATCCAAAACATCTTTTGTGTTTAATCTTTTACTACACAGTACTTGTTGGTGAATAATACAGTGGTATTAAAAAATCTGGATATTTGTCATCGTTTTTACATAATGAAATGAAGCCTGATTTATTACTTATCATTGCAGGAGCACCATCAGTAGTAATAGACACAAGTTTAAAAAGCAGAAGTTTGCGTTTTTCTGTCATTTGATGAATTTTCACAAATTCATCAAATGCCGAAAAAATGTCTTCTCCCCTAGTCCTTCCCAATAATGGTATAATTTTCAAAAGTTCTTCTTTACTTGAATAATCTGGAAATACCATGCGAATAAATACCATTAACTGAACAATATCAGTGAAGTCGTTTGATTCATCAAATTGTAATGAAAACGCAACACACTGGTGGATGTCTAACATTAACCTGGCCTGGAAACTTTTCTCTGGCAATTGGAACTCTTCCTTTCAGCAATTTGAAACCTTCTCTGCAGCCTAGAAGTAGTCTCTCTCTAGCAACGTCTCGAACCAAGAAGCTCCTTTCTGGAAGCGGGGAAACTCCACTCTGAAGCAACGTGGATCCGGGCAGTCTCTCTGGCGGCGACTCTGGACCACGCGGCCTCCTCTCTGACAGCAATTCTGGAATCGGGACCCCTTCTGCTTGCTTCAGTCCCTTTTTATTAGGCCTCCCCTGAGACCTCGCATGAAGTTTGGCAACCCCCAAAGAATCGGTATGAGTCTTTCATCTTAAGTTTCAAGTTCGGCACTTCTTTTGTTCTCCTCCGCATTCTTTTGATTGTAAGTTGCCGGCCATCGGAAAGTTGTTTGAACTCTTTCTGACTGACTTCGGAGATGTTTACACTTAGAGCCTGCAAGCCTTTCTCATACATTCTAGTTTCAATAACAATCTTTCTAATGCCGCCATGTACAGCTTCGGCAACAAAAACATTGACTTTGTTTTTAACACTCTAACATATTCTTATTAAAGCAGTATATACAGTTAGCTTCAAAAGAGTTATTTACAAAAACATCTAATACAAACTATACCGAGACAAACAAAGTTTATTATTTTACAATATTCACATGGGACTTTACCTAAGTAAAAAATTCAATGTAATGTGCTTTGGAATATTTAATATTTAATCCCTTAACGTACCAATTAAAAATCAGAAAGCGGTCGTTTTTCTGCCAATTTTTTGGGCGAGGGTGATTTGTTTGCTGGATCAAATTCATCATTATTTGAAAAATAATGATGAATTTGTGCGCAAACGAAATAGCCAATACACGCCATTGGCAACTTTTCTCGGCTGAAAAGAAATAGGCACAAGATTGTCTAGTGTCTATATTCAGTTATATTTATATGTGAAACCAAAATTAAATCATTTTGGTGCAATAAACAAAAGACGTGTCACATACGTCTTTGTATGTTAAGGGGGTTAAACTACAATAGAGTTTTTACACTTTGCTTATAATCGTATTCACTCGGCTCACTGTTTGACTTCCACTGATCCAAATTAATTCATTTGCCCAGACTTATAAGAAAATTATTGATTTGACAATTTTAATGAAAAATAAATAAACAATAGCAATACACTTAAAGCGAATTAAAAATAATACAAAATAATGATAAATAAAATATTATGTTTTCAGTTAATTAAATTTGTAAGTAAGGAGGAATACACAAGAGATCGACAAAATCGCTCCGCGATTGACCGGTTGATCATGATCGACAGGTTGAACACCCCTGCCCTAGACAAACAAATAGGCAAGGGGAAAAAAAAATCTTGTTTTTCTTCTCTAGCAAACAAGATCTTCTTCACTCCCCCCCCCCCTCCATTGATGACTCCAACTGAGAGTGGACAATATCACTTGTTCATGTGGCTCGTGAGCTGAAAAGCTGCATGTGTCTTGTGAGCCACATGCAGCTGTTCACACTCTACCAGGAAAAAATAAAACGAGAAGAGGAGACAACAAAAAAGAACAACAAAATAAAAAAAGAGAGAAGAGGGAAAGAAAAATAGGGTTAATAAAAATTATTGCAATAAAAAATATTTAATTCGAAACACGTTAAATGAAGTTTACTTTGAACAATTAGAATAATTTTGAAGTCAAAACACAATAATTTTAGCTATTTGCTAGTAGAGGCCTTCCTTGTATCCATTTTCTTAGTAAGCTCCTTAAAATTAGGTGTGTAATTAGTCAAAGAAGGTCTTACAAGCTCGTTCAAATGTTCATAATTTAAAACAGATCTATATATAGATTTAATAAATTTAAGAGTCAAATATAGCGCTTCACAGGAGTATGTGGTCCCAAAAATGGAGATCAGTTTTCTTGTATTGCTTAAGTGTTGGATACCGTTGGTTTGGAAGTTGCTTCCAAAACTCAATTTTGGAACATTCACTAGCTTCAGTCCTTCGTCCTCTTGAAGTTCCAAAAGCTCCAGTTCTGCTGCTGCGACATCCATCACAATTTGTTTTGAAATAGGACAACTGTGCTCAAGCATATTCGCGATGAAAGGATTTTCCAAAAAAGCGAATGTTGGCTTAAGTTCTTGAAGGTTGCAAAATCGATTCTTGAGTTCTTCAGCCAGATTGCTAACACAGGATCCCATTTCTAATTCTACTCCTGGTGAATATGTCAGTATTTTCTTCAGACAAATGAAGTGATTGAAAGTTTTATTTTCCAAGTATCTCTGCAAAAGTTGCAGTTTGCTTTGGAAACTTAGCACAGTCTGTTTGAAATTGGTTATTAGTTTTTCTTTTCCTTGAAGTGAAACATTTAATATTTGTAGATGCTGGAAAACATTGGTGAAAAATGCCATGTTTAACAAGAAATGAGTGTCTTTGAGATGAGGGAAAATTTTCTTCTTCTTCTCTCTAAGAAACTGTTTGATTGGGTCTAACCAAAAGAAAAAAATCTTGTTTAATACATTGCTAACTGAGAGCTACCTTACTAAGCAAAACCATGATACATCATTAGGAATCTCATAATAATTGAACTCATAGAGAAGGATTTTGAATTGTCGGCGTGTTTTAGCACTTGAACGAATAAAATTGACAATTCTTAGAACTCTTTCCATTACATGTTCAAATTTAAAACACTGGGCAACTAGATATTTCCTGTGAATAATGCAATCTACAGGTAAGAAGCAGGATATGATTCATCATTCTCAAGGAGCCCCATGAGCCCTTTAGTTTTACCTCTCATAGCTGGATCACCATCGGTTGCAATGCTGACAAATTTTTTTGCGCAATACTAAAGCTTTTGTAAGTGCAATATTGAGAGCTTCTTTGATGTCAGAACCACATGTTGTGTCTTTCAACTCTATCAAGTCCATTAGCTCTTCCTTGACATCCAGGTTGTGAGATACAAAGCGGATAAATGTAGCTAGTTGTGGTTTGTCCTGAATATCTGTAGATTCATCCAAAGCCAGACTAAATGTGGCACAGTGTTTCAAGTTACGGCATAAGTTATTTACAATGTTAGCACTGATAACGGAAATTCTCCTTTCAATTGTATGCCTGGAGATTGGCATCTGTTCAATCAGTTTGAGTAGTTTATTATTTTCTAAAACCGAAATTATTTGTGCAATATTCTTCTTGACAAATTCTCCTTCTGTGTACAGATGTTTTTCCTGTGCAATATTAAATGCTAAAATAAAACCAGCTTCAGTAGTAACATCGGCCTACTCTGACTATGGAGTTGTCCTTTCAGAGTTGAAAGTTTAGTTTGTCTCAGATTAGAGCCAAGAGGAAATTCTTTACTAAAATCACTGTAATGTGTGTCATAATGACCCTTGAGATTGCTGGCTTTGAATTGCTCAGTGTTATTTGGCATATGGCGCACGTTGGTTTACTTTATTGTTTCACAGAAAGAAACTCCTCCTCCCAATCTGGCCTAAAACACCTGTGTTCCTCTTCATATTTATGTTTTTTTTTTGCAACATTTCTAAGCACTTGAAAAAGAGTTCAATGATAACAAGCACCGTCAATGGACTTCTGCAACAATATATTTGATACCGATAGATAAACGCCGAAAGTGTAGCTAACGTGTTGTGGCCAGCAGACATAGCTTCTGCATCCCCACCACTCGCCTTGCCATGTGTACACTCACTTACTCCCATACCATCGCATTAGTCAAAGGTTGTGACTCTTCTAAGTCTTACTGGAATTATTTTGGCTCCAAAAGGACACGTAGTTGGCCATCCCCGCAATAGACTATCCAAGTATTATGGCAGCATATAGAATATGGCCTACATTCATTAGAATTTCTTCATCAGAGAATTATTGGAAATGTTAAAGCAGTGTTAATGAATGCAGCAAGAAACAAGGTACAATATTTAATCAGGTTTGGTCATTTCTTATCAAGAAATCTGGTGCACCTGATAAGAAACAAGTGAATTTCTTCGCAGTTCTTACCTCACCTCATGGAGTTTGTCTGCATGAAATCAGAACTGGCTGTTAAATGATTGGTGCTACAATCAAGCTTTAAGACACTTGTGTGTGGAGTGGTGGAGGGGTAGGGATAGCTGTTGTGGTTAAAGTATGTGAACGAAAGCTTAACAGGAGGAGGAGCTCATTCTATGAACATTGTATCTAAAGGATGGAGATAGATACTTGAGAATCAAATTAAGGTCTTTGAGAAGTTTACATTGCCCTTATACTGAAAGGAATAATTTACCAAACGAAAGGAATAAATAGTTTTAATGGTCATGTGCACTAGACATGTTTAAATAACTTTTGCAGTTTACATATGTAAACTGCAAAAGAGTATCTGTTATAAAATTATACAGAATTTTATTCACATACTCCAATATATTTCATCCAACATTACATAGACATCATCAGAGAGACACTGTTAACTACATTCAAAACATGAATCATGAGTCATAAATCATGCATATATTAGCTCATGTTTCAGTTGCAGCTGAAGTATATGATTACACTATGAATTCAAAGGAACAATTGTAGAAAGTTACGTAGATAAAAAAAAAAGTAATAATTATTAATTTAAAAATTCATTGTGATCACCTCCTAAAACTTGGATATTGGCATATATTCTGACCAATTGAGATTTGGACAATTTTGTAGCATTTCAAGGAAAAGACGGTCAGATTTGAACTTGCTGGAATGAAGTTTTGTCTGGTTCCAAAGAACTCCGTGCTAAGTGTCAGTAGGCCAGACTTGTCGAATTCCAATCTGGCCAGAATAGTCAAGATGACATGAGCTGAGTACTTGATGGACACCTGGTTATGAACGAGGTAGTCATGTATCCTTTTTAGATGGTAGGTAGGTAGGTAGACAGTTTCCAAACTGGTTTGAAGGAAGTGTATATATACTGAATTTATGAAGAATCCTTGCTATTTGTTCCGATATTCCTTTAAGATAAGATATTGACATTCTTTTCACATTAGATTTTAGTCTGGTAGAAGGAAGATACTTATCAATTTTTTGAATGATAGTTTTGTTGTACCCATTGCATATCAGATTGCTTTTAATTTTATTAAGTTCATCTAACAAAAGGGAATCAGAAGAGCAGATCATATGAACTTTATGTACAAGACTCTTGATAATACACGTCCATTGTGATAAATGATGGGTGAATGTATCTGCCAGTAAAGGTTGGCTTCTGATAAGCTGAAAATTCAGCATAACCTGTGGAATTGGAAGTTTTTGGAAGTTTAGACCTATGGAATTATGAATTATTAAGGTATCCAAAAGCAGGTAGTTGGTTATTGGATTCATCTTCAATAGCGAACTTGATATGGGCATACAAGGAATTTATTTTCTCTAAGAATTGAAATAATTCTGACTCAGAGTGGGACCAAACTGCAAATATATCATCCACAAACCATAACCATATACGAGGCTAAGGAAATACAGTGTCATAGTTATTTTTCTAGATGTGCTTCATAAAATAATCAGCTAAGATTGGTGAGATAGGGCAGCAATGAATAGCAGTGGGCAGTTCATTGCTGTTATAACTGTTGGTTACCCTTATTAAATACATTAGTTACCAGACTTCCAGACTGTTACTCTTATACTATCAGAAAACCCACACATACTATTAAGGTACTCTGAACATTAATTCACATCACCTTTCTGTGCAAAAAATATATAGCAGAATAAAAACATTAACATACAGAGCTAGAAGTATTTGCCCAAATGACAGTATATTCCAAAATTAATTAGAATACATTTTTACTACTTCCACAAATGTAGTGGTGACAGTGCTTAAAAAGCAGTTTAAACACTGCACTTGATAGCAAAATAGAGAGAGAGCTATTAGATCACTCAAAACATTAACAGAGTATCTGAAAAAATTAACTCAGTAAATACTAAATTACAAACCACATATAAATCAATATTAAAACTAGCTTCCCTTCCATTCTCCAAAAGATGAGGTTTACTCATTTTCAGTACCTGGAGTATACAGAATATTTTATACAGTATTTCCATGGAGTCCAGAGATTATTATGGGAGACCCACACTAACATTTATACACACAAAACCTATCGTTCTTCTCCTTAAACTCATTCACTCTCAGTGTGCTTAACTAATTCTGGCATTCCTCATTTACCACACTCCACACAAAAGATCTAGTCGCACACCTTTACTAACCACACTCTTACACAACTTCCACAGATGACACCCAGTTCTCTGGCTATTTGGCATGCATTGAAAAATTTCCTTTACATCATTTTTATACAACCCCTTTAACCACATTACCAGCCAAGACGTCTATAGACGTCAAGGTTATCATGGATGTGAAGTACATACTAAAATTGTAATGCCATTGATATTACATTGAAATATATGATGGATACGAAGCGTATGGGGGATGCATATTTGATCCATAATGGCCGGTAAGGTGGTTAATATCATATAAGTTTCTATCATGTCCCCTCTTTGCTATCTATCAACTAGACTTTGTAATTTGCACACCTTCAACCTATCCTCATAGAGAGCATTCCTCAAAACATGTTAATAGAGTGTCTGAAAAAAATTAACTCAGTAAATACTAAATTACAAACCACATATAAACCAATATTAAAGCTAGCTTCCATTATCCATTCTACAAAAGATGAACCTTACCCATTAATAGTATTATTACCTGGAGTATTGCCAGTTTAAACTCCTTTATTATAGATAAACTGGCAGATCTGCAACAAAATGGAAAGAGGAATACTCAAATTATATAGTAATGAAACAGTGAACAAAGTGGATTAGCAAAACCATTGTTTTCACTATGCCTTACAGTGCAGGCACATGGAGGAAGACTTGCTCTACAAAGCGACAGGTCATAATATAATTATAATTACATCATAATGTGGTCTCAATACTGAAAACTTCCCACAGAACTGATAAACCATGGAAACTTGTTTGTAAAGCAACAGGTTATTCTTAAAATACGCATATGGTTTTAAAAAAAAAAATGTTGAGTGCTCCCTGAGGGCATAGCCAAAATATTCTTGAACACTTGCTCAGTATTGTAAAAATAATTCTGTGTTCTTATTCAGATTGCTTTATCATTGAAACTGCCTCGCTAATGTTTGGCAGACTACTGGATACAAGTATTCCATTTTTTGCTTCTGTTTTGTTAAACTTTTTTTTTTTATCACTCCCATCCTTGAAGGAATGTTGTAAATCTGTACCACATTAATACTGTGGGTGGACTAAGAATGTGTTTTTATATTATTTTGTACATGCTCAGAAAACTGCCAATTTATTTTAGTTTAATTCTTTATCCAAGTGTAAGCAAACAAAGTTTGCGTCTGAAGTATTTTCAGGACTGAGGCAACTCGTGGTAAAGGCGGAATAAGTTCTGATTACTTGCCTTAGTATCTCCCATAATGCAAAGCACATCTCCTTGCAGATATGTATAATGCTATGCATTAAGGGAAGGGCCACTACCCACACCAGTTTTGACCTTTATTGAGGTCTCATCAGTGGGAGCCAGACCCAGAGGCAGTGATACTCAGGTGGAAGTAATAGAGAAGTCATATTCACCTATACTGCAAGGAGATGTGCTTTGCATTATGGGGGATACTAAGGCAAGTGATGAGAACTTATACCACCTTTATCATGAGTTGCCCCAGTCCTGAAAATACTTCAGATGCAAACTTTGTTTGCTTACACTTGGATAAAGTATTAAACCAAATATATAATTGGTAGCATAGTCAAGTGAAAAAAAACTTCCATCAACTATCTCTCTAATCCAGAGAATTTTAATAATAAAGTGTTGACACTTTTTGGTAAATGGTATATGGTGATATGACTTCTGCATTACTTCCGCCTTAGTATCACCACCTCTGGGTCTGGCTACCACTGATGAGATCTCAATAAAGGTCGAAACCGGTCTGGGTAGTGGCCCTTCCCTTAATGCATAGTATTATACATGTCTGCAAGGAGATGTGCTTTGCATTATGGGGGATACTAAGGCAAGTGATGAGAACTTATACCACCTTTACCATGAGTTGCCCCAGTCCTGAAAATACTTCAGGCGCAAACTTTGTTTGCTTACGCTTGGATAAAGGATTAGACCAAATATATACCGTATTTGCCGGCGCATAAGACCGCACCCCTTTTATGTACACATTTTTTAAGAAAAAAACTTTATTATTGAATATTATAATGAATTTACAGTATTTCAAATATAAAGTAATAAGTAGGTCTACTTTCAACAAATACCTAATCAAAAAAGGAAAGGGTACCCACCTTTTAATCTTCTTCATCAAAACCCAGAAATTCATCTCCATAGCTAAATGAAGAGACACTTGAAACTTCTTGTGCCCTTGGAATCTGCAGTTTTGTTTGAGGGCACATCAAAAGTCAGCAGAACCTCATCCATGTTTTCTATTTGAGCAAGTTCAAACTTTTCTCGTTTCCTTGCATTAATGATGAATTGATGAAATTCAATAATTTTTTCTGCATATTCAGGTGGCATCTTTTGTGATATTTTTGTTTTAGTCTGCATACATAGCTGTTTTCTCTTCATGAATCTTGAACACCATGATGTTGATCCAGTAAAGTTGGCGATCCCTCTGTTAGTGGCTATCGCTTTCACTTGATGAGTAATCATTTTTGTAGACACTGAAAGTCCTGCTTTTCTGTTGTCTAAAATCCAAATGTTCAATTCTGCCTCAAGTTCTGGCCATTTTGCAGTTCCACTTCGTAGGTTGTGTTTACTGTGAGTTGCTTTTTTTAGATCCTCTTCCTGATTCCGTCAAGGTCTTATCATTTTCTCAGTTGGGGTTGGCCGAAATGCCTCTCTGCAGCCCTGTTTTCATGTTCTTTAGCATACACAATCACATGTATTTTGCATGCAATATTGTAGCAATGCCGATGTTTTTCAGCCATAATTTGCCAAGAAATTTAGAGAAAATTTGATGACAGAAATTTATCACCGTTCATAACAACCACGACAACAATTGGAAAGTTTAAACGAACAGGAGCACAACCGTGATCGTCGATGACAGCGCATGTGCATCCACTGAACTCTGCGTAACTGGAATGCTCTCACACACCGCAAGGAAGCAAGAAAGAAATCACATAACTAGGAACAGAGAAAAATTCCAGAAATGAAAGTAATAAAAAACTTGAGTATCGGCATATAAGGTGCGCCCTGTTTTCAGACCTATTTTCAAAGAAAAAAGTGCATCTTATACGCCGGCAAATATGGTAATTGGTAGCATAGCCAAGTGAAAAAAACTTCAATCAGAAAACTGTCATAGAAACTAAACGTGAAACCTTTTCAAGCTACTTCAGGCCTCTACTAATTGGGATAGGAAGTCTCACACCATGCAATGAAATTTTCCCACCTAAGAACAACAAACAGTTATGTATTCAGTCTTGTTGGCTGAGTAGTTGATATATCTGCTCTCCAGCCAACAGGCTGCATTTGAATTCTGTTGAGGGTATGGATGTTTGTGAGGCTTTAGATGGGAGATAAATTTCATTGCATGGTGTGAGACCACTAGCCTGCTTCTTTGGAGTGTATTGGAAAAAAAGTTTCATATTTGGCATCTAGGGCAGGGTTTCTGGATTACGTACAATATATATATTTAAATAAGTCCTTAGCCCATCCATGGTACTAATATACTATAGGCTTACAAACATGGATAATATTAAAGAAAAGAAAAAGTTGGATATTTTTGAAGATAGGGATGACGGTATAGTATGGAACTTGATAATTGAGTTGTATATATTATGAAATTGGAAATAATGTTGAAGGTAAAGAATGAATAAATGATCTTAGTCCTGATCCTACTATATGATATATTTCTATCTGTTCCACTGATAGTCCTGAGAATATCTTCATTACCTCTTTGTTACATTGAGATAATGAATATAATGGATTAACCCAAAAAATCTTGCAAAACTTGTGTTATGTGCTGTCCAGTTCTGACTCCTGATGATCTTGTGAACAAAGGCTTTCCATATCACTTAGTCTCTTTTCTTCCAGCAGTTATGAATTAGTAAATTCCTTTTCTGTTGTCCATCCAGCTCTTTTTGCAGTCTTCCTCTCCTTCTCATGCCCTCGTTCTTCCCCAGTTTAGCTGCCTTTTTGAATGATTCATCTGCTCATTTAATATGCCAATACATTAGCTTCTGTTTAGTGATTATTACCTCTAAGGAGCATTTTATCTTTATATTGTCTAAAGTGTTATCACCCATTCTTGCAGTCAATGGGATTCTTAATAGTCTCCTCTGCATCCACGATTCAAATGAACTGAACAGCTGCCAACAACAAAAGGCTTTGTTTTTTTAAAGTATTGTTACATACTTGTACTGGAGCAGTTCATAGTAACTTGTGTGTCTGCCATCTCTGCTGTTCTAAGAAAAATTACATTTGTTATCAAATTTAGGAGGGGAGGAAAGAGGAACGAAAGAAAAAAAAATAGCAGTAATATCACTCACTAGGCTACAAGAAATTAATGTTGAGGTAAGATTCAGGAAAGGAATTTTTTTGTAGTTACCTTGTAAATTTCACGTAATTACTGCATGGACACTAAGAGCACTTTGTATTGATATTAAAAGTCGAGCATAATTTTCAACTGAAGAAATAAACGTAAGGTCATTTGGTTGGCATGAGGAATTAAATCTGGTTTAGATCATAATGTTGTTGACCTATTCATGTTCATATTAATTGGAACTAAAGGATTCTTTGGGAAGTTTTCAGTATTGAGACCACATTGTAATATAAATAAGGAGTTTAATAAAAATAAGCAATTAAAACCCGACAAGTTTTGTATGTGGTAAGACTTACATCATCAGGGGTAGTGGTACATAAACGTTTTCGACTAAAAAAATCTTCACTAATTAGAGTCGAAGGGAAGTGAAAGAATGAGTATAAATAAATTGGAAAATTAATAACAAAAATATATTTTAAAAAAGTTATTACAAGACACATAAAATAATAGTATAATGATTATGATAACTAAAAAAAAATAAAGAATATGTTTATTATATTTATATTATGGGAATAATAAAAGGCGTTAGCTGAATTTTTTTTTAATTAATATTTACAATAGATGGCATTTAAACTAAATTAAACCGAAATTAATTTTATTGTTGCTTTGCATGTGAGTTAGTTGTTGCACTCACTTGTTAGTGAGTGCAACAAGTTTATACAAGTTTGCCAGTGCAACTTATGGTTTTGCTTGAGTCTAAACAGCATGGTTAATGTGGGATCAGACATGTTATTCATTAGTGAGTGCTGTGTTTTCCCAGTTGTCTCTAATTGCACTAAAGAAATATATTACACATGTTGAGAAAAATATTACACAGATTGCAAATGTCTCTGTACTTTATTCAGTGATACAATAAAGCTACTTGTTTTCCTTGCATCTGAAATATAGAGGGAGTTGGGGAGGACATGTTGTTTACTGCAGAGAGCGAGTTATCGCACCGACTTGAAAGTGGTTAAACTTTATTTTCGTGTGCGATGTATATGCAAAATTAAAAATTTGTTTTTCATAAAATAAAATCACGGGTGCGAGTGATACGCAAGGGCGAGTTATATTCAAGTAAATATGGTATTTCTGTTTTGTTATAAAAAGCAACCATTCTTTTTTTTCATCTTTCCTTGAGGCGTCGTGGGACGCAAGAAATTGCTATGGGGGCCACATGTGGCCTGCCAGTTTGACATCCCTGATATAAAGGATTCTTTATTCAAGATCCATTTTATTAGTCAAGTTTATAAGATTATCTACATGATTATATTTCATGGGGCATATGCAGTGGTGAGCTATGGAAATTTTAACAAAGGGCTCGCATCGTCGAGCAAAAAAAAAAAAAAAAAAAAAAAAGCAGTATTTCACACGAAAACTTTTATTAATACAGCTTGTATACAAATTCCAATCAAAAAGTATGAGAGGACAATCATCCTCTAAAGGCTATAATTTTTAAACAAATATTTCATGATCTAAACATGAAATATTTGCACACAATCAACTGTGTTAATTTATCTTACATAAGAAAAACATTTTGACTATCAAAATATAATAAGAATGAAATCCTTTATAATCTTTTATAAAACATTTAATTGGCTACTGGTTTTACCATACGATTGGCTACCAGAAGGGAGAGGGGTAAAGATAGCGCATGTGCTTATTTTATGGGAGCATTCGTTATAGAGGAATTGAAACAATAATTCCATATAATCTATATGCTGCCGAATAGACTTATTTTTGTTAGGTTAACGTATGATTTTGTCACTTAATATGTTTCAAAATTTTCTTCTTTTTTTTTTTGAAAAAATAAAGTAAACAAGAAGAATAAGAGGCTTGCAAATTTGAGAAAAATTTAACAAAGGGCTTGCGCGAGCCCCTTATTGCTCACCACTGGGCATATGTGATATTATTATTTGCTATCATGAACTAATGCAGTAATCTCTCGGTTATCCAGCCACAACAGGAGAGCAGTTTGTCTGTTGGATTATCGAACAGTTGAATACCTGCAGGTACAATTATGAAGAAGTTAATTGACACATTAACCCATTTGGCATCAGTTTAAAAGATTTGTTCATTTGGAGGTTGGATAATTGAGAGATCACTGTATTTTTTATTTTATTTATATTATTTTTTAAAATATTTTATGTGTTTTTTTTTTTTTACAAAAAAACTTTATTTTTTAAACTTTTTAGGGTATGATGGAGTTGATAACTTTTTCCAGCTTCTTTGTGATCTTATAATGGAGCGTATCAAAATATCTGATCCAAATCCTGATTTTCTCTGCCAAGACATTTCCCAAGAAACGGATTTCAGTACCATACCTCAAGGTCCATTGAAACCATCAGAAATCCATGTGAACCATTTTCATTTTCGATCACAGTATCAGTTGGACCAGCACTCCTCTGTCTCACTTATTCCAAACAGTTGTTTCTGCTGTCCTATTACAGATTTCTGTGCAAATTCGATAGCAGTGCATATTTCACCTAGTCTTTCTGCCATGAATTTAACTGATCAAGATATTATAAATGACTTTGTAAAAGCAGTTGATGATGCAACGTTTTCTTCAGATTCATCAAAAACAGATATAACTGTAGCAGACAACAGCCAAGACGATTCAGGAATTGAGACTTCAGACTCTTGTGATGAGAAGAATAAAGATATGCCGCCCAGAACTACAAAACGTCAACATTCCAGAAGTCATGCTTTACTAGGGATGGCTACAGTGACAGCTGACGATAAATCCATCGCTACAAACTGATTTATTGTGGGCCATTTCTTTCTTTTCTTTTTTTTTTATTTCTGCAAGAAACATGTAACTTATCATTTCAATAGACAACTTGTGAATTGTTGTACTTCATGGAACAAAGTTAGTTACAAATCAGGTTTTCAGAAAGTACTGTTACAGAGACATTAATGCTATTATAATTAAAACTACTGCCACATGTTAGCAGTTATTTCATCAATAGTGAATGCCTGTAATATATTGGAAAGCTTCATCATTTACTTCTGCTCCATTTCTAAAGTTTTGATAACTGATTTATTTTAAATGTTTCAAATATGTATTTTATATATATATATAAGTAAATCTAATGCTGCTTTTTTTTTTTTAAATATAATATACATAAAACCAAAGTGACATTAACATTGTCTTCTTGTATAGTTTTTATCTAACTTCATCCCAAAAGAAATTACTTTTAGAAAAGTAATTTCTTTTGAAATCGCTTTTTCTTTTTTAAATAAAAACCTTTATATAGTTAAATTAATACCATATATAACACATAATAAATACTTTCCATTTAGTTTTTGATGTCGTGAGAAGTTTAATGTTTTTTTTTAATTAACAGATTTAATATATAATTTTATTTACTAAAGATTTTTTTCCATTTGCTTATTAAGCATTGCTAACAGCAAATGAAAAGATAATTGATCTTGGTACTAATTAAAAAAGAAAAAAACTTCAACACATATTGTAATATTTGTAAAGAACTTAGTAAAATAATATGCTACAGTACTTTAATACATGATTTTATTTTCATGGTAGCAGCCAGGTACAGTTTCTACAGATTTTGACATGATTAAATAAAAAGGATACTTGATATAAAAAGTGGGATTTTTTTTATCTTTATGAATCTGCTTAGAGGTGAGGTCCTATTTCCTATTAATGACCAGAGAAACTTTTATAACTTTATTATCCTCTGTCTGAAACCATTTAACTCAGAAGTTAGTGAAAGTAAAGGATATAACATTTACAAATTACAAACATAAAATGTATTACATCTGTAATTACTTGTCTGCAAATGTAATTAAGCTACACCAGCTATCATATGATTTCTTCTAAAAGTATATGTTCAAAATTTTTAGTAATTGTGGGGCTAACCATTATTGTCAAAGATTTTTTGAAAAGAAAGTTTTAAAACACATACTTTTTAACTTATTTCAGAATTAATTTAACCAAGTGATATTGATTTTAAAGTGATGTGTGTGTACATCCTTGTACCAAAGTTCTTTCAGTTTTTATGTTCTATCCCCTGTTTTAAAAAATTATTTATGACAGAACTGAAATAGACATTGGATTAATAAACATAAAATGCATTGGTGTGAAATAAATTATTCTATACACAGTAACTTGGAATTACCATTCCATGTGTTCCTGTGTATGGGGGGGAACACTCAATTATGACAAAACTGTAGAACTTTGACCACCTATTAAGATACATATTATTGTACTCTACAAATATTATCTTTTTTATGATTCATATATTTAGTATAATCAGATTTTAATAAAAGTTATAATTTTTTTTCCATTTATTTAATATATTTTAAATTTCTTAATTTCATTCCATGTTTATATATTAGGTGTATTATCATTTATTAGGTGTATATTTTTGGGTGAAATCTTTTGTATATGGTATTTTCAGGTATGTGGATTGTTTCAAGAATAATCTTTTTTAAAGGTGCTTTGTAAGATTTAAACATGATATTTTAAAATATCATCCTACTTTTTTAATGTTTTGCTTAATTGAAAATATGGAAAACAACTAAGACAGTGATGTCCAACTGATAGCAAGGAAACTTGATAATTTGAGTTTTGATAAGAATCGAACTAATGTATTTGCTCGTGTTTGAATAACGTAAGGATGAAAGCAAGAATATAGTTACTGGAAGATGTTTTCATCTATATTTTCCTAACATGAGCAGATACATGTCATTTGCTCTGTTTCTCTCTCTCTCTCTCTCTCTCTATATATATATAAAGTAATATAGTCATGAAAATAATATAATTTCTTATCAAGGATAATTGTTTGAGATACTTGTGCCATGAGGATTTTTCAGTTAACAAGGGATAAATAATACTATTTATTTGAGACCATATATTTGCCTGAATATAATAGGCCGTCATCAGTGGCGACAATAGTTAATTATAAAGTAGAATGCAAACAATGGATTGATTTGAAAAAGTAAGAGTTGTGTGATGTTATGCATAAAACTATGCAATGGTATAAATGAAGAAATATTGATAATTCATTAGCTTTTTTTCTTATTTTTTTTTTTTAAATACTGATGTGTGATTAAAATAAGACTTTCCCATATTTTGTATAGAGGCAGAGTCATTCCAGTTTAAGTTTGAATGGTGAAGTAAGGTCTTGGTGCTTTCTTTAAACAAGCATTCAAATTTATACCGACTTTGTTGAAGTAAGCATTTATCAGATCATAGGATGTTGTGGTCTGTATCTGTTCCATGCTGTGCCAAGCCAGATTTTTTAGATTTACTGTTGCTAATGTAAGATTTGTGTTCTTGTATTCTCTTTTCTACAGAGCATCTAGTTTGTCCAAAGTAATGACAATCACAAGGAACTTAGTTTCCTTGTGGCTGAAATCAGCATGGTTTCCATTTCCAAAAGATAAATTTTCTCCTCTAGCTTTTCCCAGTGTCTACCAAATTCCTTGTGATTGACATTGTTTTTACTTTGGAAAAACTGGATACTCTGTAGAAAAGAAAATACAAGAATACAAATCTTACATTAGCAACAGTAAATTTGAAAAATCTGGCTTGGCACAGCATGGAATAGATACAGACCACAACATCCTATGGCCTGAAACATGCTTACTTCATCTAAGTCAGTATAAATTTGCATGCATCTTTAAAGAAAGCACAGAAGCCTTACTTCACCATCCAAACTTAAATTGGAACAACTGCCTCTGTCCGTCTAAGATATGGGAAAGTGTTATTTTGATCACACATCAATAATTTTTTTCTTTTTAAATAGCTAATGAATTATCAATATTTGAATATTTCCTCAGTTATACCATCATCAGTGGTGACAGTTACCTATTGTAGCCACTCATGATGATGGCCAGTAATATTCAGGCTGAAATTATATGGCTTTAAATAAATAGTATTACTTATTCCTTGTGTTTTTTCTTGCTAATTGTCAAGTATAAGTTATTTCCCAGAAAAAAAAATAAATGCTACAGCTATGTCAATTCCGAATATTGTAATAACACAATCATATATCATTTAGCTACCTCCATGTAGAAATATGACATTCAGTTGGCTCTCAGTTATCTGCTGATGGCACAATTGTGAATACACTGAGTGTTACTATGGGGTAGAGGAGATTTCTGTTTACTGCTGAAAACCAAGGTATTATGCAATGATGTTTGGCATAAGAGCAAAAAAGAATCTGGAGTAATCCAGGCAGAATGATGAGAGATCTTTTTAGATTACTCATGAGGGCCATAGACCATTGTTAGTTCTTGATATGTAATAGTTGAACTATATTTGAGCCCTGGTTGTAATGTGTGAATAAGTGCCATTGCAATAAATCTTATCCAGAGAGTGGTTATTGTTGAGGTCAATAGGTTTCTGCTTACAAAGGTTTAGTATAGTGCTGTTTCGTTTCAGCAAAATCAAAGAGATATACAGTATCCTGGGATAAACCATCTGGAAACTTAGTGGCAAGTTTCAGATTACTGATAGGATCAAGATTTAGAATATTGATAGTTGTGTGAAGCCTAATGGTTTTTGGAACCCTGATGGAAGGTTTTTTGACCAAATTTTCCACTTCAGTAGAGATCACTTTCTCTACTAAAGTGACCTTCAGTAGAGAAAGTAGAGAAACTTTTTTAGTGACCTCATCATAATGTATAATATTCTCACTGTATAGCAGTAGGATAGTTGTGAAGATATCAGGTAACCCAAAAAAAAAAGTTTGTGTGGTTTTCCTTAATAAAAATTAAAACAACTGCAGAAATTTCATAAAATGTTTTATTCATTAAAATAAGCATCTTCACAATCTACAACTCTTTCCCAACAAGATATATGCGTGTAAATTCCACTTTTATAAAACTTTTTGTCATTAAAAGTAATAAACATAACAACCTCCACTTCATTCTCTGTTTTATTGTGAACTGTATTTTGCATGTGATTGTCTAACACCCAAAAAAAAAGGGTGATAATCACTTGGAGAAATGTCAGGAGAGTATAGAGGATGAGGGTGTATCTCCCATACTAAAGCACAAATCTTGTCATGGGTAAGTTTTTCAGTATGAGGTTTTGCATTGTCCTGTAAGAATAACACTTTCTTCCGATTAAGTAGTCCTAGCTGTTTCTGAAGTAATGCATTTTGCACACGCTTGAGTAGATCTTGGCCATAATTGTTTGGCCTGCAGGGAGAAACTTGTAGTGGACTATACTGGCTCCAGTCCACCACACACAAAGCATAGTCTTCTGGAGATGAAGTAGTGCCTTGGAAGTGTGCAGCACTGGATCGTTTGGTAACAACCAATGATAAGTTTGCCTTCTGTTGGAGTACGAGATCCAATTTTCATTACAAATGAGCAAGTAATCCAAAAATGGCTTGTTTTTATGATGGGAAAGAAGTGAAGAACAAATTGATAGTCTTTGAAGTTTATTGTCTTCTGATAATCTGAATGCATATGGGACCCATTTGTTTAGCTTCCATGAATTTCCCAGTTGAACAAGTGCAAATGAATTGTTTCACCACTCATGTTAAACATTTGTGAAAGTCTTTGACATGTTAATATTGAATTATTTTCAACAGTGGCATGTAATTCTTCATTATCAATAATGGAGGATCTTCCTGAATGTAGTGCATCTTCAAGTGATTCATCACCAGAAACAAATTTTTTAAACCATTTCTGTGCAGTATTCACTGCTATCGCATCTTTTTCAAACCCATATTTTAATGGACACTTCTGAAGCCTTTGAACTGAGTTTAAATTTGTAACGCAAACAAGCCTGAATTAACCAGGTTCAATTGACATTTTAAAAGTGTTCAAAATTACAAAAAAAGAGTGCACCGATTGATGCATGTAAAAAAAAATTGCTCTCTGCAAACCACTACAGAACAGAACAAAAGTCACTGCAGTGAACTCAACTGAAAATCATACGAACTTTTTTTGGTTACCTGATATTTCATGTGTGAACTTTTGTTTGTTTATACTTGGTTAAAATAAGAATGAGAAGAATAATGTCTGTGTACATTTATTTGTAATTTATGTCATCAATAAATTATTTAATGTGATATGCAGATGAAAATAATTACTATTCAAAGTGATAATCATCTGAAATCTGTCAACATTGATAGTTTGAAGAAATTAGTCAGTCCTTTAATATACTAGACATTGAGGTATGCATATATCCCCTCTTTTGGAAAAGGTTGAAAACATTCAGTCCTTGCATCTCTGTGATGTTGCATTTTTCCAGATGAATTTTTGCAGAGCCAAACACAAATTTATATATATATAAATATATATATATATATATATATAGGTCTATTTGTTATTTTGTCAAACTAAAAGGTCACTTAAAAAGTACAGGTTACTGTATTTTCCAAGGTTACCTTGTATTTTAATATAAATCATTTCGTAATTTTTATTTATAAAATGTTTACCTACTTTTTTCATTCAAGCCATCAAACACTCGCACATTTCAATTTTAAGCATTACATGGTTATGAGAATTCTGTGATTATTTTCTCATTTAAATGCTGTTTTTATTTGTAGTAGTCTCAGTCAACCTTTTGCTCTCTAATAAGAGTTTGAAAGTTCGAAAACATTCAAAACTAAATTTATGAAGTAACCTTAAAGGAAAAAGTTGGACATCGCTGCTATGTGCATTCCCATATAATACATTGGGCTTTAAAACAGTCATATTCCAACTTTTTGATAAATGTCATTGATAACATGAATCTGTAATGTTTTTTTCACACCAGCTGTAAGTTGCCTGTCTTCCATATGTTTTATTCTCTTGAGAGAACAGTGTGTGTGCATGTGAGTGATCCAGAGGAGTGGGTGGGACAGGAGAATCACCGTATCTTGTGTAAAGAAAATGAGGAAAAATAAAATTAAACAGAGCTCTAAAGACCTATTTGGTTTTTCTTTTTAAATCATTTGTTAATCTCGAAGATGAAGCCTTTAGAAGGTTTTTAAGAGCTTTTGAACATATGGTAAATGTTATGCTAGTCTGTAAATGAAGGTGAATTTTCCTTGCATAGGATTACTCACCACTTTATATATTTTGCATAATTGAGAAAATGCCCTAGTGACTTGTAGTGTCTTCATATAATGATGGTTTTTCCACTTCCAGAAAAAAAAAATTCGTTTTTTTTTTCAAGTTGAAACTTGTTTGTACTGATGGTAGTAGCATATTGCTGCTGTATTTTTTTATAAAGCTATGTGCATGTTCATGCTCTATCAACTATGACAAATAACTACACTTGTTGTCTAAGTACATCTTATATGCATATGTTAGATGTTGGCAATACAGTGATATTCATATTCCAGATTATATATATATATATATATATACTGTAGAGACTGAGTTTCATGTCTTGATACGCAAAAAAAAATTGTAAATATGTATGTGGTTTATTTAATTTGCTTTTCATTAGTTTTTTTTTCATTGATTTGTGAGGAAAAAAGTGTACTTGGTTTCCAGAATACTGTACTTTATGTATAAAATGGAAATAAATTTTTTTTTTGCTTTTTTTTTTTTTTTAAATTTAATAAAATTCACACTATAAAGTTTGTAATGAATATAACTGGCTCTTATTTATTAATCCAAGTAGTAGAATCATGGTCTAATATCCCAGTTATTCATTATTATTATTATTATTATTACGTGACAACTCCAGGGAGTCCAAACACTCATTGAGGGAGGGCACCTACTCCAAAAACTATCTCCACTACCAACTGCAACTACACCAACACTATCTACTGCACACCAAAATTAAAACGTAAAATATTACATTTTCTGGAATAATTTTGTAATTGAGCCCATTTTATGTAATTTTTAAACATGATTAACTCATTTTAAATAAGAATGTGTAGATCCTTCCACTCAGAAAATAAATAAAAATAAAATGAGGAGTTAATAATATGCCAGTATTTCTTATACAGGACAAATTTAACAAATAAAAATGGAACTCCTCAGATATTAATTTTTATAGTGATTAATAGCACCAACTTTTGAATGAATATATAAAGGAATTAATATCAGATCTTATTCTACATGTACACATAATTTCTCACCTTGATTTTCTTAGTTTGGTGGTATGCTAACTCTTGTTCACATTTTCAATTACTCCATACTTTATCCTGTGTATCTTTCTCACATTAACTGGTCATATAGTAATGTAGATATATATATATGGTCATAGGCCATATATCTACATTACTATAGATCTGGTAATTGTTTGCATTTTTGGCTGTAGAGTTTCCTGGATAGTAATTAGTATCTACAATTCTCGCTTTGACTTTTGTATGCATCTGTTCTCTATCTGCTAGTAATGATTCTAGTTATTTAAAATGACCTATTTTCAAAATTATATCCAGTTTATTAGAGTATGTATTGCTTTGCATCTGTCTGGAAAGATTGAACATACATCATCATCATCTTCCTGACATGTACCCTCGAGGGGTAGGTGTACAGGTTATGATAGTACCACATGAGAAACTCGCATCATCACTAACTTCCTATCTACAATTTTCCCCCAAATCAGTCTGTTACTTGTCAACACCCCAACATTATCAGATCTTATATTTCTATCGTCTAAGGCACTTTGTACCGTATCAATCCACCTATATCTTGGTCTTCCTCTGGGTCGTTTTCCTGCCAACCTGGCAGAGAACAATTGTTTTGCTAATCTATCCTTGCCCATTCTGTTAAAGTTACCATACCACCTGAGATTAGCCTGCCAACACATTCCTGGATGCTGACAATGTCTAGTTCTTTCCTAATATCCTTGTTTTAAATATGATATTGCCATTGATGCCATCTGTTCAGGCCGCTAATCTTTCTCAGGACTCTCATATCTGCGGTCTCTAGTCTTTGGTCAAGTGTTTTATTTCTGACCCAGCTCTCAGATCCATAAGTTAAAACTGGTTTGAACACTGTCTTGTATACAGCTAATTTAGTGATCCGACTAATTTCTCTTTTATTCCATATGAATTTATTCAGTTGACTTCCTACCATACCAGCTTTGTTGATTCTGTTGTCTATTTACACATTTAATTTACCATCTTCACTAAAAATCATGCCTAAGTAGCTGAAATGTTTTACTTGTTCCACAGGTTCTCCATTCACAACACAACTGACATTTTCAACGATTTTACCTATTTTCATTGTCTTTGTCTTTTTATTGCTGAAATTCATACCATATCTATTTCAACAGTTATTCAATTTAGTCAGGGAATCTTGCAAACTTGTAGGGGATTTATTTAGAAATATAACGCAAAGAGCTGACATTAACATCTCCAATTCTGATATGTTTAATACCACTTTCTTTCATAATGTGATCCATATAGATAATGAATAACAGGGGGGATAATGAACATCCTTGTGTCCCACCAGATTTAACATTAAACCATCTTCCTGTACTTCAATTCTAACTGCTGACTGCCACTCAAATAAAGACTAAGTATTGCTTGATATAATGCCCCATTGACACCATATAACTGTAGCGTATTGAATAGCTTCTCTCTTGGCACCTAGTCATATGCCTTTTCCAGATTGACAAAACTTAAATACACATCTTTGTTATATTCCCATGCTTTCTCAACTATTTGTCGTAAAGTGAAGATCTGATCCTGACAACCTCTATTTGGTGCGGAACAAGTTGGCTTCAGGCCAAATAGAGGCTGTCAAAGAAAAGCTTGCAGAACAAGCTTTTCTTCCACAATTCTTTTCAACTGTTTCTCAAGTATACTGGCATAAATCTTGCAAGGAACACTCAGTAGGGAAATACCTCTGTAATTCTCATTCAGTTTTATTTCCTTTTTTATATATGGGTACTATGAGAGCTCTACTCCAATCATCAGGAATTTGTCCCTCTGTCCAGGCTTTCTGAACTATGCAGTGCACTACTGTAAGACTTTTTTTACCACCATACTTCAGCATTTCTGGTCGAATATCATCTACTCCTGCTGCCTTTCCACATTTCAAGCCTTTGATGGCTTTTTCTACTTCAAGTATGGATATGTATTCCTGACTGTATGCCTGTTGTGTGTTTTTTACCACTGTGCTATCACTGCTTGTTTCATTTAGCAATTTTTCGAAGTAATTACTCCATACTTCAAGGATATCTTTTTCTCCTGTTTTCATGTAACCTTTATCATCTCTAACTCCTTTTACAGCACTCTTTCCTCCATTTCTAAGCTTCTTCAACAATCTCCAGAATATCTTACCACCTTCTTGATATTTATTTTCTATGTTCTTGCCAAAGTCCTTCCATGACTTTTGTTTAGCTAGTTTTAAAAAGTGTTTGCTTTCTTACATTTGTCTCTGTATTCTCTAAGAGCACAAGCTGACTTATTTGCCAGGAACTTCTTTTGATATGCTTTCTTTTCCTTCATTGCCTCTTTAACTTCCTGTGTCCACCATGGAGTTCGATTTTTCTATCCTTGCAGACAACCTCACCACATGCCTTTCTGGCTGAATCAATCAGTGTTTTCTTCAAGGCTTGCCACTGAATCTCCAAGGTTTGGTTCTTGTTCTCAAACTCTTTCATTTTTTTTTTTTTTTCAATAATCTTTGTGTATTTTAGTAGCTGTTCAACTTTTATTTGCTTTAAAACTTTCTTACATGTTACTCTTTTCAATATGAAATTCAATTTTATCCTGCTCAAGACTAAATAGTGATTATTCCCAATTTCAAATCCTCTGTACGCTGGTGTCCTGCACCAGGGAGAAAACATCACTATCAACAATAACATAGTGAATGAGACTTTTCTTATTCCTAGCTTCTTCTCTCCATGTGAATTTGTGCACATTTTTATGTTGGAACATGGTGTTAGTAATAACCAGTCCATGTCCTGAGCAGAAATCCAACAGATATTTGCCATTATTATTAGCTTTGCTCTTTCTCCAAATTTTCCCAAAATATTTTTGTATGTCTCACAATCATTTCCTACTCTGCTATTTAGATCCCCAACAAGGACCAACTTTTCCTTTTTCATTGTGTCAGTTGCTTTTTCTAAAGCCTCAAAAAATTCCTCCACTTCTACCTTAGTAGAATCTTCTGTGGGACCATAGGCACAAATAAGTCTCATTGTCCAGTTCTCCATTCTGATATTTGCCCACATTACTCTACTTGAGACTTCCTGCCATTCAAGAAGATTAGCCTTGTATTTTGTGTTGAATACTATGGCTTCTTCTTTCCCTTGATTGTCATTGCCTGAATATAACATTTTGTATTTATTGCTCAGAAAGATCTCGCCAGTTTTTGTCTTTTTTGTTTCAGTCACCCCTATTATGTCGATCTGGTACTTATCTAATTCCTCAGCTAGCTCCATTTCTTTGCCATTCAGGCTTCTTATGTTGATAGTACTGATCTTTAACTCTGATTATATTGAGTTGGGGTATGCTTTCAGATTTGAACATACAAGGTGTGACAAATTCCTGGAATACACGTGAAAGCTGCATTTGCTTACCTGTAGCTGTTAGCTGCTAACACCTTTACAGCAATCATGCCCCCCCCCCCCCCCTTCTTGTGCAGCATTGCACTTAGATGATGCTTGTCATTGTTCATAACATTTCTGAAACTGGTGTTCATAACATTTCTGAAACTGGAATGCTTATATATATATATATATATATATATATATATATTATATTACTGTCACCACATGACATTGGATATCAGAAAATCTGTGTTCCTTTCAGTTTTTGGAACAACCAAAGTCATGAGACATTTTCTGCTGAATATGGAGAATGGTCCAGTTTTTGATGATTGATTTTTTTAATCAGAAACTGTGGACAGCTGTTGCATCATATATTCATGTAACCTTGGCAGCACTTCTAAATAACGACATTGGTTCACTGTTCTTGTTTAATGAACTTGAAAGAACTATGCCCTTAGGATCGGAAAAACAAACAAGCATTGTCTTCATCTGCAATTGTAACATTTATGCCTTTTTATTGGTCTTAGTGAAGATAATGTTTTCCATTTCATGCTTTGGTGTTTTGTTTCAGGGTTGTATTGAAAGCAGTATTTCATCACCTGTAACAGCCAATCAGAACAAACATCAAGCCGTTGTTGCTTGCAATCTTCAGTCAAAATTCACAGAACCATCTTTGGAGAAATTTTTCTCATTCCCAAATCATCCATCAAAATCTTCCTCACTGTTTCTCCTGTTGAATTTAATTTTTCTGCATTAACTGTATACTTAATTGTCTGTAGGACTTATTTTTGAAAGAACTGGAAGACCACAAAATTGTTTCTCACATCTAATTTCCCTTTTTAAACCTCTTATGCTACTCAAATACACTAGACTAAGCCACTCTCTTGTATAGAGTTTCACGGTGATTTTGCCTAACTTTGCACAAAACTTGATGCTAATAGTTAATTTTTATGCTGAAAGCAACAATCACACGTGCTGCCAGCTTGATTGTTTTGATAAGACTCGAGGCACAGTCATGTGGTTCTGCCTGACCTGCTGTGCATGTGGTAGTACAAGGCCACCTTTAGCTCATTAATTATAGTAATTTTTAAGTCTGCATTTAGTACAGGAGAAAAAGATATCCTTGAAGTATGGAGTAATTACTTTGAAAAACTGCTAAATGAAACAAGCAGTGATGACAGCACAGTGATAAAAAACACTGACCAGGCATGCAGTCAGGAATACATATCCATACTTGAAGTAGAAAAAGCCATCAAAGGCTTGAAATGTGGAAAGGCAGCAGGAGTAGATGATATTCGACCAGAAATGCCGAAGTATGGTGGTATAAGAGTCTTACAGTGGCTGCACTGCATAGTTCAGAAAGCCTGGACAGAGGGACGAATTCCCGATGATTGGAGTAGAGCTCTCATAGTACCCATATATAAAAAGGGAAATAAAACTGAATGTGAGAATTACAGAGATATTTCCCTACTGAGTGTTCCTGGCAAGATCTATGCAAGTATACTTGAGAAACGGTTGAGAAGAATTGTGGAAGAAAAGCTTGGTGAAGAACAAGCTGGATTCAGGCCAAATAGAGGCCGTCAGGATCAGATCTTCACTTTACGACAAATAGTCGAGAAAGCATGGGAATATAACAAAGATCTGTATTTAAGTTTTGTCGATTTGGAAAAGGCATATGACAAGGTGCCAAGAGAGAAGCTATTCAATACACTGCAGTTATATGGTGTCAATGGGGCATTATATCAAGCAATACTTAGTCTTTATTTGAGTTGTGAGTCAGCAGTTAGAATTGAAGGAAGTACAGGAAGATGGTTTAATGTTAAATCTGGTGTGAGACAAGGATGTACATTATCCCTCTGTTCTTCATTATCTGTATGGATCACATTATGAAGGAATGTGGTATTAAACCTGATATCAAAATTGGAGATGTTAATGTCAGCTCTTTGCTTTATGCGGATGATGTTATACTTCTAAATAAATCCGCTACAAGTCTGCAAGATTCTCTGACTAAATTGAATAGCTGTTGTAATAGATATGGTATGAAGGTCAGCAATAAAAAGCCAAAGACACTGAAAATAGGCAGAATCATTGAAAATGTCAACTGTGTTGTGAATGTAGAACCTGTGGAACAAGTAAAACATTTCAGCTACTTAGGCACAATTTTTACTGAAGATGGTAAACTAAATATAGAAATAGACAACAGAATCAGCAAAGCTGGTATCGTGGGAAGTCAATTGAATAAATTCATATGGAATAAGAAAGAAATTAGTCGGAACACTAAATTAGCTGTATACAAGATTGTGTTCAAACCAATTTTAACTTATGGATCTGAGAGTTGGGTCAGAAGTAAAACACTTGACCAAAGACTAGAGACCGCAGATATGAGAGTCCTGAGAAAGATTAGAGGCGTGAACAGATGGCATCAATGGCAATATTATATTAAAAATGAGGATATTAGGAAAGAACTTGACATTGTCAGCATCCAGGAATACGTTAGCAGAGCTAATCTCAGATGGTATGGTCACTTAAATAGAATGGGAGAGGAAAGATTAGCAAACCAAGTGTTCTCTGCCAGGTTGGCAGGAAAATGACCCAGAGGAAGACCAAGATATAGGTGGATTGATACGGTACAAAGTGCCTTAGACGATAGAAATATAAGATCTGATAATGTTGGAGTCTTGACAAGTAACAGACTGATTTGGAGGAAAATTGTAGATAGGAAGTTAGTAATGATGTAATTTTTTCATGTAGTACTGTCATATCCTGTACACCCCTTGAGGGTACATGGCAGGAATTTGATGATGATGATGATTTAGTACAAGCCAGTATATAATTATGCATAGTCAATTTAATTCTATTTTTGTAGTCTAATATTGAATAGTAATCGAGATTCTCTATCTACATTACTATGAATTTCTGCCAGTTTGTTTTGGATTTTGAGTAGATTAGTGACAATATGTTCAATAAATGTAATATATAGAGCTTGCAAATATATCTTTGGTATATTCCACTCGATGGATCCAGAGAATGTTAACTAAATGATAGTATGAGTAGTACACGAGAAGTCAGAATGCAGTTAAAAGTGCTTCAGAAAGAATATCAGAACATTATCAAGGTAAGTGATGTAGGATCTTTCTGGTGGGTAATAAGATGATTGTTTTAATAACATTGAAATTCACTAAATTGTCTTCACCCCACTTGAGAATGGAGAAGAGATGAATATTTGTTACTGGTTAGGGAAGAACTTGAGACTTCAAGTATTACTGGGTGTCTTGAATGAAGAAGAGGAATGAGAGTACTGTCATCAGCAAAACTATGAATAGTATGTGAAGTCGGAGAAGATTGTTGAGGTGAAATGTGGTGAGAGTAGAGAACCTTGGGTACTCCAACATTGATAAATTTGATAAGATCATCACATGCAGTGAACATCCAGAAAGGAAGCTGGCAGTTCAGTCACAAAGGACAGGATTGGCTTTCTGAACAATCGAACATAAGATGTTCAATTGTTCAGAAGGCCTCAATTCCAAACACATTCAAATGCATTTGAAATATCAAGAGTGACCACATGGATTTCTCTGAATCTATACCATGTTCAGGGAAGGATTTTTTTTTTTTTTTAAGGTTAGTGAGGAAGTTTACTATAGAAAAAATCTGGTGGAATCCATATTAGTGATTGCTAATTAATTAGTGGGTTTCCAGGTAGTGAAGAGAGTACTGAGATGATAGTTTGACTTTTATCTCACTTTTTTAGGTATAGGCTGTATTAGGTAGATGCCAAATTTGGATAATTAGATTGTATGAAAGCAGCGTTTAGTAAGTAGTCAAAAAGTGCAGCATGTTTGTTGGAATTAGGGAAGGTGTAAAGGCTGTAAGGTAAGGATATTGAGGTAGAGCAAATTGAAAAGTGGGGATTACAGGTTAGTTGGCTTTTGGAAAGGAATATTTGATTTGATAAAGACAGAGTAACATAATGAATACATCAACACAGATATTTGATGTATTCATTTTGTTACTCTGTCTTTATCTACAGATTACGTGCTTTTAGTGTATTCTCATAGTCAATGCCCAACAGTCCTGATATCACTTTTATTACTTGCTTTACGATTTGTGCCATCCCTAAAGATACTACACCTCTATGGGCTGTAGCTAATTGGGGTTCAGTTAGGAATAGTAGAAAAGATTTTGATGTTTGTATATGGAAATAACATAAGTTACTCCCAGAAACTCATATTTTGTCATCCTGCATACAGGCAAATAAGATAATACATGCAATTTACAGACAAAATACTATTGGCGGCCTTGTAAATGGAGGATTAAGTGGAGATAGTGGGAGTCCTTGGAGGTGTCATTAAATACAGGAAACAATGCACATACATAGAAGAACAGTAAAGTTTACTTCTTTAGCAAAGTGGTGACTTCTACTTAATTTGTGTTACTCTCTCTCTTTTGCCTTGTGGTTAATAGCAATCCCAAAATGTGAAGAGAGAGAGAAAATATTTTTTTTGAACATGGATGATTTTTAAGGCATTAGCTTTCTTCAAAAATTTTACTTTAAACGTATTGTACAACACTGAAAAGAAAATGTTGTAACATTTTCTTTTCAGTGTACTGTTAAGTTTTTCCCAAAGCAGGAGACAAGCTTATTGCATTTCATTCTTATGAAGTCTGCTTTAAAATTAACTTTTTCTTTTAACCTGTTTTGGGCTATAGTGTAAGCTGAATAAGAAGCTGGAGTTTTTGATTTAAGCCATTGAACATGTGCAGCATTTTTGTCATGGACTGCAGAGGCACTTTTTTGGAGAAGTGCCTATCCCAGAAAAAAATGGCACTATTATTCATGAATTCAGGATTTGTAGATAACATTTTGTATGTGAAGGGGTTAGAAGAAAAGGTTGCATTAAAAGGATGAAATCAAGCAGCTTGTAATTGGATTTGATATTTGATTCTCATAATCCTGTTTATGGACTTCAAGCAGTATACAAATGTGGTTTAGAATGAGGATAATGTGGCTTTAATTTTGAAATGCTTGATGTCAACTTTGCAAAGTTTTCCTTTGTTCTGAAATTGGTAAGAATTGTAGATAACATTTTGTATGTGGGGAGTTAGAAGAAAATGTTTGCATTAAAGCTTTTGGTATCTAATATCTTCTAGCAATAGCCTATTATACTACTCCTAAAGCTGATTTATTACCTGCACTCTGAGACTTGGGTTTAAATTCTGTCTAGGATGCAAAGAACCTGAAAGTGAGTTAATCTCATATAGAAGTAGCAGGATTTTTCCTCCCAGAAACTTGGGTGTTTCATCCTGCAAACTAACCTGAACAGCACACACTGGACTCATGGTCTTAGTTGCTTTGCTTCAGATGCAAATCAAGCAACCGACCAGCTCTCTCACTTTCTTCTTCTTGAGAATTTATGTGTATTCATTATGTTACTCTCCCTTTATCTACAGATTATGTGTTTTTAGTGTATCCTCATTAAGACTGTTGAACACTGACTATATCACTTGTTTTGTGCCATCTCCCTAAAGATACTACACCTCAAAATCCAAGCGGATAGATCTGTGGTTGGTGGACTATATGATGTAGAGTACCCTCCTGTGATGGATCAAAAGACAGGGTACCCCCAAGGAGGGTACCCTCCTGCGTGTATCCTGCTTTCATGTTATTCTCCACCTTCCATAAAATGAAAAATTCCATTTATTGGTATCCTGTATGGCACTTTCAGAAGTTGGTCACAATAAATTACCCCTGTTTGCTAGTATCTGCAGTCTACAAATATGTACATAATATTCCTTGCACATTTTTTTTTCTTATGAATGTCTTGCTTAATTAGATTACACATCCATTTCACTTCTACCCTATTTATTCTTTGAACTCTAGAGACACATTCTAATATTGCATCATTTAAGCATTTTTTTTTAATCACTTCCCATTCAAGAACTGATACTACGGCACAGAACCCAGCATGCTCCTTAGGTGGTCATAATTTCCTGCTTGTTAGTTCAGAATGGAAATTCGTAAACTTAGCCTCTTCCCAAGTGGGTACTGCATGATTACTGTCACCAACCGGAGCCAAAATAGTTACATCAGATCTAACACTCTTGAACCTCGGGTTCCTCCTGTCACATATTGTCTTACAACAGCTCAATAAATTGTTGAAAGAAAGTTTTTTTTTTTGCTTATTTGCTTACATTTGGATAAAAGATTAAACCAAGAATATAATTTCTTGGTATCTTTAACTTATAGCTCAAATTGTTTCATTCTTTTAAATGAAATTTCACTGCTACCCAATCAGTGTTTGGATAATTAAAGTTCCCATTATAATTATTTGTTTCTCACCCATCATCTTTATTTGGTAATGAATTTCTAGCAACTGATCCACTAGGTGTGTAACAACACTGCTATGTATTTGATCTTTTGAGACTCCATCTTACACCAGATGGCTTCAAATTCACTGCTACATGAAAAACTGTTACTAGTATTGCAGTCATAAGTCTCAACTCTAACTGGATTCATGTCATCCATTATTATTAATAGCACTTCTCCCCTCCTATCCTGTCTATCTTTCCCTAAAATACTTATACACATTACACTCAATACTTAAGTATGTCTGCCTCTGATAGCCAGGTCTCACCAATGCCTACAATCTGAGTTCCAGATGTATTGACCAAGGCAGGAAACTATCTCTTTGTTTCTCATGCTCCTAGCATTTGTGTACAGCCATAATTTATCTATATGCTTTTTTTTGTATCCATTTCTGTATAGTCTCTGTGATAGTTGGACAACTTGCAGATCTCTGTTCTTATCTAGTGCCTTACTTATGTAGACATGTTTGACAGGTCCAAAACAAATGAACACAAAATCATTCTCTCCTCATAACCATTTTGATGATAATACTCATTCCCATCATAAACACAATAGCTACATAACGTTGTCACACATTCTCACCATTCTTCCACCATATAACATTGTCACTCTTACACACACACATTCTCACCATTCTTCCACCATAATTTAGTTTCCCTGATTTTCAGTGTTTGGTCTCATACCAATTAATAATTTTTCAAGGCTCCTAACACCAAACACTTAAGTGTAGGCTGTTCCTATTATACAAATCCATTCATTCCTCAAATACACTCTACACATTGAATTATTTTCCACGCAGACTTTCATAAAACATGCCATTGATGAGCAGGTTATAACAATGTTTTTCTAGAGCAAAAATTTTGCACATGCTTTTCTTTTCTGTTTCTGAATTGCATGTGCAAAATTTTTGCTCTAGAAAAACATTGTTATAACCTGCTCATCAATGGTATGTTTTATGAAAGTCACCATACTAAATACAGGTATCACTTGCTTAACGCAGGATTTGATTAACGAGGCGAAATTAATTGCGGCAAGAGTTTTGATTAATGCACCCTTAACCCTGCGGAGCTCGCAGCTGATCTGACAGATACATGCAAAATGTTTAATATAAATATTCTTACACAATTCAGTGTGTAGCTTGGAGGCCATGAGTAGATGTGCATTCATATGTTACGAGTGATATTTTGCACTGTTTTTTGCTCCGATGTCAGTATGGTATGGTGTAGTTTTTTTTTTTTTTTTTTTAATTCTTTGTTCAATAATTTCTAGATTGTAACTGAAAACAAATAAACTATCATGTATTACTGAAACTGAGAGCCAAAGGCTTATTTATCATACATGTCCTCTAGGAGATGTGCTTTACATTATGATAAATACTAAGGAAAGTGATCTGGAGCTTACTCCACCTTTACTACGAGTTGCCCTTAAGGTTGCTTATGCTTGTATCTACCGAAACTTTTAGTTTCTATATATTCGGCCATGAAATAATGTTGGATTCAATATCCACTTAATTTGTACCATGTATTATATTTGCAGTGTTTTTTCTTTGTTTTATTGCTTGTTTGCTGAGGTCTGGAGAGTCATTTTGCTTGTTATCGTAGAATTTATGCCGATAAGAAAAAAACCAAAACTGTTCAAACGACACTTTATAACTTTTGATAAAAAAATTGCAGTAAATAATGTAGGTACAAGTATTTATTAAACATTTACTTTGCATTCATTTTTTATCTTTCCTAAAAGAGTACCGTATAAAATGAATTATTAATACAGTAATCGATCAAGGACGAATTGTAATTTTTACCATTGATTATTAGATTTGATTAACTGATTTTGATATACGCAGTAACATTGAGGGATTAATTAACCGCGTTATTCGAGGGATACCTTTACTTATCCTTTTTACAATCAACTACCTACCTGAATTTTGCTGTGCACTAATTTATGTGAGAAATGAGAAACTTTGTTTCTCATTTTGCTGCTTAATTTTCTTATCTTTCTCACATTCTTTTAGGCACTGCTCAACTTCCTGTAATTCTTATGTCATCTAATAAACTGCTTTGATTTTGCAATTTTAGAGGTGTAAATCATTTCCAATATTGCTCTTCTTGTTAGCATTACATTTCTTGTGCATTTTTGGCACCATTTTAAACTGTATTTGATATTGCAGTGTCTTAATAAAAATATTCGAAACATACTTGAATGCATGAAGTGGGCTACTGTGTGTGTGTGGCAAAACGTTATTGTACAACCATTATTTTCAAGCTAGAGATGATATACTCTAGATGAATAATATTTAATACCTCTGAATACAGACTTGAATTTTGTCTATGATGTGAAGAACATTTTCTGGACTTCTCCAACTGAAGCTAGCTGGATTTCAACAAAGGCAGTAGGATATATACAGGATGGTTCAAAATCCCACATACAAACTTTGAGGGGAGGTAGAGAACATCAAAATCAACCATATTCATATAGGAAAGCATGACTGGAAATGTCACCGGAAGGTACTAACAGGGACACAAAGATACAGAAATAACATAAGGCAGTAAGGTAGTGTAAAAAACTTTATTAGGCATAACTGAACAGTTGGATACATGATATGGTAAATGAGGTGCATGTCTGCCATTTCAACATTCATAAAACGACGCATGTTCTTCATACAACGTCAAAAGCTTGAATGAGGAAACCCCAATTGCTCACCTGAAGTGCAGGCGAACAGTGACACCTATCACTTTTGGGTGGCATTTCCGGTCATGCTTTCCTATACGAATATGGTTCATTTTGATGTTCTCTACCTCCCCTCAAAGTTTGTACATGGAATTTTGAACCACCCTTTGTGTGTGTATATATCCCCCTCCCAGAAACTCAGGTTTTCAGAAAACCCGCAAAACATAACAGCAGCTAATGATCGTACGCATACAAGAGAGGATATTAGATTAGAGAATGGAAGAGAAAGGCAAAAGACCGAGTGGAATGGTGGAAATTTATTGTGGAGTTCAAGGCTGTCACAATATAGTGGATGTATATTTTCTATTGAATGCCTTTGCAAAATCTGGAAAAATTACTATGTAAGCATTTCTTTTAATACTATTATAACCTTATAAAATTTACTTAAGTTACTGAACAAGTCTGATCTTTATATATAATAAACCTATACAGTATTTAGGATTCCTATTCTCATTAACCTAATTGTGAATTCTATCTCTAGATTCTCTCTTACACCTTACTTTCATCTATAAGTTTCTTTTGCTCATTTGGATTCTCGTTTGTGTAATGGTACAATATTTCTTTTGCCAGACTTGTTGACAACTCTTCTTCTTCTTCCTCTGTGGGTTTTTTCTCGCTTCCATTGTAGGGTCCGCATGTTACGTAGATACAACTTTTGTTAGTACAACCCCCAGCTGTCCTGCCGCTGAGGGAGAAATGTATTTTTGACTGTAGCAGCTTGTGTTCACGGGGCCAGTTTACCTGCTTGCGGGATGAAAAACCCCAGATAAACTGGGGGAAAAACCCTGCTGTCCATGCCCAAGACCAGCTAACTTAGCTATGGCTGAGAAAGATCCTTAAGCTCCTCACATCATCGACGGGAATCGAACCTAGAACACTCCTTCCCCAGGCAAATGGTTACAAAGCGCATAGCCACTAGGCTAACCACGAGGACCCAGACTTGTTGACAACTAAGTCAATAAAATTATTCTTAGCTCCACTGCACATTCCCTTAAACAAGACAAGAAATTAGTCATTAAGTAATAATAAAATTTAAAATTTTCAACAATGGAAACATATATAACAAAAATTTACGCTTTTTTGTTTTAATAATAAGGATGCACATTCTACAAAACCAACCTTTATTTTTTTTTTATATAGGCATACTGTATGTACAGTTTCAAATCATAATATTTATAGCAGTTTGAATAATTTGTGAACAGGTAATATTCACAGATTTTGGTTGCTGGAAAAGTGCTTTCATAATGTTTATTTTATAACAATTGACAAAAAAAAAAAAAAATCTGAATATAATTTTGTCTGAAAAAGAAAAACAAGCTGCAAATATTAAAAATAGTTCCTCGCAACTTGTATAATATAATATCCTCTGATTTAAAAATCATTAAGGAATTATTTTAAATAGGAAGTAATTTCATCATGTGGAGAGAAATTAACAGAAGAATCGAAGCATACAGTATTATAATGAAAAAAAAAAAAAGAATACTGACAGTAGAGTGGAAAGTAGTTTTCTTCTTCATATATAGTATTTCTTTTTAAATATTAAATTAAACACTTATAGAGGTTGACACCAATAATAATACTGCCATTCTTAGTATGTACAAAACTTAGCTATATAGTATGTTCACATAATTTCTGTACTTAAAATAGTAATTTTTGAATTAAAACAGTTTCTTCAGGAGACATTTTTTTACTCATGATGAAAGTAAATTACTAACAAAAATAGTTCAATAAATATTCATCTTTTCATCACCTTTCCAAAAACTATTACATTATTCATTGCTAATAACACATTTTTCAATTAATTCTTGAATCCACAAGGTTTTGCAATAGAATTAATAATTACTCCAATGCTTCCGCTATACAAAATAACATACATCATATATCTTAAAAAAAAATATTTACAAAACAATTGTACCTTCTTCTGCAACTTTATCAAATATGCAAAGGGCACATGGGTAAAAATAAATACACTTCTTTAGATGTTAAAAACATAACCTTAGTCTTTCATGAAAAATTAATCATAATAATCTTCTTGATCATCCTCATAATAACTTTCTTCCATTTCTTCTCCTGTTAAGAATAGAATCTAGCATTAGCAATAAAATATATATAGAAAATGAAAGATAAGCAATAATATCAAATTCACAATTACTGCTTGCTTGCTTTAAAAAAATGAAAAATTAATGTTCTTCAATTGATCCAACTGACTGGTAATTATAGAAAAAAAAAGGATACAATGGTGCAAGAATATGTTGGAAGTTTGTGTTGATCAGGCAGACTAAGTATAAGTTACTGAATGAGGAAGCAAATGAGACAACATGGTAAGTAGTGATGTGCATCACTACTGGAAAGGAGGTATTGGCATACAAGAAAGCGATAGCAGTGTGAAAGAGGTAAAAGTGTGTGGGAAAGGTGACATGAAAGCAGTAGAAATAAAAGAAGAGTTTGGCACAATGTTGAAAATTTCTAGATTTTGATAACCTCTTCACAGTACCATACAAGAGAGAGAAAAAAAATGCTTAGTACGTAGTGGGAAAGGTATTGAAACATGTTAAGTAAAGGAGGGTGAAAAAAAAGGATATGGTGATTTACAGTGATCAGGGACTTACTGAACAAATGCACAAACAAAATCATGCTGTTGTGCATTTATTTTTTCAACAACAAATGTAACTGAGGTTATATGGAAGCAAGTAGAATGTGATGTGATTGGAACAAATGAGCTGAAAGTAGATATCTCTGGAATGCAAGGGGGATATGAAACAGAGTGGGGCAAAAAAAAAAAGAAAAGACTAAGTCAGTTGCCACAGTATGACAGGAGGGAGCTGAGGTGGAGAGCTGTGACCACAAATGATTTAGTGATTGAGACTGAATCTCTATTTTGAACAACATGGTTTTATTAAGGAAGTCATGTTTTAGCAACTTGCTCACATTCTATAACAATGTTACCATTGAACTAACCAAGGGGAATGGATACACCATGATACTTTTGGATTTTGCTAAGGCCTTTGACAGAATAAGCAGGGTAGACTGTTGCATAAACTGGAGAATATGGGTTTGAGTTATAGAATATTAGCATGGATAAGAGGACGGCTGACTGACTGATAAAAAGTGGTATATATCAGGATGTGAGTCTGCAGGATCGGTGCTTGGTCTACTGTTATTCAATCTGTACATTAATGATATTGGGAAGGATTTCACAAGTGATATACAGCTATTTTCTGATGATGCAAAGATAGGTAGGGTAATCAGGAATGATGCTGATATGCAGAACTTGCAGAATGATTTGAATAGGCTGGAATTGTGGGAAAGTGGATGTAAGTTCAACATCAGTAAATGTAAAGTCATTCACTTCGGCATGATTAGATATCCAATGGCATATTAGATTGGCGGGATTATGCTAGAAGAAACTGATGAGACTAGGGATCTTGGAGTGTTAGTAGACAGGAAGTTGAAGTTCAGGAACCATGTAGCAAAGATTGCAAATTCAACTCAAAAGATACTTGCAGTGCTGAAACAGACATGTATTAAATAAAGATGTCATTTTACCTTTTTACAAGGCCTTGATAAGACCTCACTTGGACTATTGTGTGCAGGTCTGGTCTGATTTCTGTTGTGATTCTGATATAGTGGAGGGAGTGCAAAGAAGAGTGTTAAAAATGATATCAGTATTGTGGAATACTGGTTATGAAGATAGATTGAGAATTTGTAGATTGCAGACACTAGCAAACAAGAGAAGGGGGGGGTGATTTAATTGAGACTTACAAACTTCTGAAAGGGTCATGCAGAATTTCAGTTGATGGAATTTTTCAATTTATATAAGATGGGGAAAGGACAAGATTTTTCTCTCATACAGTGGTGCATGATTGGAATGGATTGCCATTAGATTTGAGTGCAAGCAGAATGAATGAATGAATTCAAGAATAAGTATGACAGCTGGTGCATGTAGTATGTGGCCTTCCTTAATAATAATAATATCACACAGTGCATTTTGCTATGATTAGAGGGATGCTGATAAGCAAAGGCAGAGAGGTAGTTGTTCCAACTTATAAAGTTTTGATCAAACCACACCTGGATTAATGTGAACAAAAATTAATTTTGTGTTTTTCTTATATATATATCCTAAAAGAAAAAGAACAAATTATTGCAATTTGATGAAACATGGGATTAAAGTGTTTAAGATATGTTCTTTCTTGTGGTTATATATCAGTTACTTTAATATCATTGTTTTGGTGTTTATCAGAACCTCCCACCCCTCTCATAATTGCTTGGTTTCTGCAGTGATGAGAAATTTTGATAGAATCCACAGATGGATAATTACAGCAATAATTATTCTGGAGTGTCAGGAAGGGATTGTCCAGTATGCAGGGAGAGAAAAGAAAGAAAAAGGGCTATTCCAGCAAGTGTAGTAGAATTTTTGCATAGCATTTAGTAGATCAGAGAAATGCACTGACCAGAGCATGTTATGAATATGGGGAGTGTGCATGAGTATAACTTACAACATGACAGATATTTAATATACATTAGTTGTTTACCAAACATCCCATAACACGTTTATTGATTAAGTGGAAATTATTAGCACCATAATACATACATACATAATACATACACTCCAAGATTGTTGTTCTCTGATTCAATTTGCTCTTACTTTTTTTTGTCTTAAGACAGAAAAGTAAGAGCTAATTAAACTTAACTGCAACAACAATCTATATATCCTGTTCTTCCTCTATTAATAATGTCAAATTCTTTTCTGATATCTTCATTTTTAATATGATTCTGCCATTAATGTCATATATTTACTCTCTTTAATTTTTCCTCAAGACTCTCATCTTTGGTTCCCAGTATTTTATTATCTAACCCAGCTCTCAGATCCATATGTTAAAATTGGTTTGAAACTGTTATTATTTATACCAATGTAGGGGTTTCGGCTGATTTGTTTTATATAAATTTTTTCAACTAGGAAGCAGCTTCCCACTATACTTTGTGTCACCCAGTTGACCAAGCAGACAGCGTGCTTGCTTACCACCCAACAAGATGTGGGTTTGAACTCCACTGTGGGCATGAATGGTATATAATCATCCAGTATGACAGCTTGCTTACTGGAGGCTTGAAATGGCTTGATAAAGTTCCATGTTTAGTCTCTAGATAGAATTTTTGGATTATCTGACCTTTAATCACTCATGATACCAGAGCAAAAAATGCCTCCGTAGTGTTGCAAAAATGACATGACATTTATAGCTGTTATTCATAACAGTATAAAAAACAAAGATAACAAATGTAATTAGCTTATTGAATGTTTTGCTGGCTTTCTAACCAGCATCATCAGAGTATGAAAAGCACAGCACTCAACTAGACAACTGCAGAAACAATTAAAACTGTAACTAAAAAAGAACTCATGTCCTAACAAGGTGTGTGTCCAGAATCTAGAAAGCTACAAAATCAGGCTATATTTGGTCTCAGAATAACTGTTTCATAGATCTTGGTAATTTAATGCAGCCAAAATTCTTGAGGTTAGGAGAGTGTTTCATAGCTTATGCTGATTGTAAAAATGGTCTCTCAGACCTATACTGACTTCTATATAGCACAGATGCCTTCTTTCATTTAATGCTATGTGAAGGAATATCTGGAGCATGGTCTACCAATCCTGACTTACCAAAGAGAATTTTTGTGTTCTTCAAGGTGGATGCTAACTGATCTACCTGTCCAGAGTAGGCCAAACTGCAGGCACAAGGAACTTTATACACTCCAGCATGTGTAAGAGGATGAAGTTCATCTTTCAAGCCAGTGGCATGAGGATCATATCTGCAGAGAACTGGGGCTATTTTTTCTGATGTAACCTTAACTATATGAGATGGGAAGGGTTTTACTGTGATCCTATGTATTGGTTACAGGAAGGCTGGGGATGCGTGCAGCATTTTATCTATTTTATACAGGCTGTAGCCATTGGCTAAAAAGGTTGTTGCAAAGATATCTGAACTCTGTTATTTGAACAAATAACCCTAGCTATGAGAATGCCATACTGTTAGGATGGATTTTCAATAAACAGAAAAAGTTATATAATGAATCATTTAGTAGCCATGTCACTAGTGTGTGTGTCCCTCATTTATTAAAAATTCTTTTCACTTTAAAACAACAACAAAAAAATGTAATCCTGACAGATTTCGACATCATGGTCAGCTTTACTTTATTATTTATCAATGTACCATTGACAGAAATTTAATCTTTTTTTTTTTTATCGTAAAGTGCATTTTTGGTTGTTGGCTGTTTAAATGACGCATTAAAAATTTATCTAGGCAATGAGGCCAAATAGCAAACATATTATCTACATAGCATAACTAAATTTTATTTGTGGTTGTGTTGAGTGCTTGATTTTCAAAGTGAACATATAGAAATTGGCTATTGGGGAAAGATGGGGAAAAGCATCTGAATACATCAAAAATACTGGAGGAGAAATGTTGCTTAATAAGTTTAAGCATTTTTGTGAATGGTACACTGGTAAACAAAGTAAAGCTGACCATGCTGTCAGAATCTATAAAGATTATATATTTTTTTATTAATGTTTTAAAGTGAAGAGAATTTTTAATAAATGAGGGATGGTCACCTATGAGGAGCAAAAGGTATTTAGATAAATGTTCAGCCTGTTTGTAGGTGGAATGCTATCATACTGGACAAAGGAGTTATTAGGTTTGTGGATTTTAGGGATCCCATATATCTGAAGGTCTGACATGATGAGGTTTTAATTTTTTTGATAATTTCTGGATAATGATCATCTATGTTAAAAATGAACTAGATGTGAAGTTATTTAGAATGTGTAGTTCTTATGTTTAAATCCAGAAAATCATTTTGCTCATAAGTTTTTCTATTCCTAACATGTTTTAGGGCTCCTTGAATCCTTCAGTAGGAAAAAGGGTGTGCAGCATGTTACTTTCAGTTGACAGGGATGAAAACTTATTATCATAAAAGGAAAGAAATTATCTTCAAAGTACACATTACAAAAAATTAAGGAATGCTATGACTGTTAAACATGAGCTCAAACTACAAAAAACTGAAGATAATGTAAGTTAATAAATAACTTATCTCTTTCATACCTCTGTGTCTTAATAACAGCTGAGTGGCAGTTAGTTGTTGTTCCTCTTCCTCCTCCTCCTCCTCTTCTTCATACTCATCATCTGCATTTATTTCTTTAGTGAAATCAAAATAAATAAAAATAGTATAATAACAGAGAATTTATATATGATATGTATATATGAAGTCATGTCACTTGTTTTAATTTACAAAAGTGATGAGAACAATGATTAACTATCAAAATGTGTCACTGATTTAAAAGCAAAGTGTGAAATTCCCTCTAATTTTGGGTTTCCCAAAAATAACGTTATAGCTTTGCTAGAAAAATACAAATTATTTATGAATAATGAGTAATGCTAAATTTTTGAAGCAACTAAGGTTCCTACAATGAATATTATTTTTCTTTTCAGTATTTAAAATTATATATCTAAAGAGAATATTACTTTCTCCTTGGGTTTTAATCAAAATTCATTCATTACATTCACTTATCTTAGTTTCAGAAACTGCACAAGAACTGTATTATTATTATTATTATGGGCAACTCCATGGAGTCCTTAGTTTAGACTCTAGATTGTACTAATTTGGTGATGCATATCTTCCAGATCATCTGTGGAACTTCCTGGCCTATAACAACCAACTGTATATTTTGTCTTACTGGTCTTAATGCAAAAACATTGTTTAATTAATATAAAAATATACATACATTTATTTATATAAAATGTAATTAAAAGGTTATAAGAGATACACTTTCCTCTCATACACCTTAATTTATTTTGTGTTCAAAAAAAAAAAAAAAAAAGAAGTAGTAAACAAAAAAAAAATCCATTGTTAAATTCCTTTAAATGTTACCAATTCACTCATACAATCAACAATTCAAAATGTGACCTCATTACTTTGGTTCAAAATAATCATCCATCTTCAAAAAACATCTTAGCACTGATCAAGGATCTTTGTCAAAGATACAATGGTAAACAGTAAAGCAAAGCTGACCATGGTGTCAGAATCTCTCAAGGTTAGATTTTTTTTCTCAATGTTTTAAAGTGAAGAGAATTTTTAATAAATTTAGTTTAATCCTTTATCCAAGTGTAAGCAAACAAAGCTTGCGCCTAAAAATATCTTCAGGACTGGGGTAAGGTAATGCAACTCCGAGCAAAGGTGGACCAAGCTCTCATCACTCATTGTCTTAGTATCTCCCATAATGCAAAGCACATCTCCTTGTGGACATGTATACTGCTATGCATTAAGGGAAGGGCCACTACCCAGACCGGTTTCGACCTTTGTTGAGGTGTATTTAAGTAAAGACCTCTCTAAAAATTAGATGATCCCAAAAGATCGTCCAACTCAGCTTTGTTCCACTCAGTGACAGGCTCACCCTGTCACACCAAGAACTTCTCAGCATTAGCTCTACCTAGTGGTAGGCTCACCCCACCACCACCAGACAGAGCCATAATCTCAGCAATGGCTCTACTCAGAGACAGGCAAAAACCTACCCCAAGTAAAGCCTCTCATATGTCTTGTCAGTGGGAAGCAGACCCAAACGTGGAAATACTAAGGCAGAAGCAATAGGAGAGGTCATATTTACCTATAGAAGTTGCCAACAGGTGTACCACCTTATTATTGAATTACTTTGGATTTAGAGAAAGATGTTGGAAGTTTATTTTTCACTTGGTTGGACTATAATAAATTTAGTTTAATCCTTTATCCAAGTGTAAGCAAACAAAGTTTGTGCCTGAAATTATCTTCAGGACTGAGGTAAGGTAGTGCAACACTAGGCAACTCTGAGCAAAGGTGGACCAAGCTCTCATCACTCCTTGTCTCAGTATCTCCCATAATGCAAAGCACATCTCCTTGCAGACATGAATACTGCTATGCATTTTAATATTTATTTATATAATATAATATAATATTTAATATTTAAAAGAATTTTTAATAAACGAGAGACAGTTATCTTTAAGAGGGAAAGGGGATTTGGCTAAATGTTCTTTACTTTGCTGAGAAAACAATATTGGCACAGAAATCAGACTTGTTGATTTTTTTCCCATAAATTCTTCCATTTTAACCATTCCTAATTTCTCTCTCAGGATAATTGTGCAAATATTGCATGAATAGAATTGCTATTAAGAAGAATATATAAATTCCTTCCTTAAAACAATTATAATGTTTTATCTTCAATTTAAATTACTGGCTAGTAATTGGCCAGCCAATTACAAAAAGAAAATAGACTAACACAATTTTGGTGAAATTGTTCCTTTAAAACAACGTTGAAAGGCTTTCTTTTAGATTTATATTTTCTGGTAGTCATTTACTTTTGAAATTTCAGATATACATGCGGTTTTTTTTTTCTTTCCCTTTTTTAAATGTCTCTCTCATCCACAAAAAGTTCTACACCTGTAGTATGTCGATACTGTGGGCAGGCTAAGGAATTTTTCTTAAATTCCTTAGCCTGCCCTTATTGGTTTCTTATTCCTTATTAGTCTCAATTTCTTAACTTTTTACTGTCTCTTTAACAAATCATATTTCATTCAATATCAACAACACCTTTCATTCACAGCTGTTCATATAAGCTGCACCACTTCCTTAAAACAATTATAATGTTTTATCTTCAATTTAAATTACTGGCTAGTAATTGGCCAGCCAATTACAAAAAGAAAATAGACTAACACAATTTTGGTGAAATTGTTCCTTTAAAACAACGTTGAAAGGCTTTCTTTTAGATTTATATTTTCTGGTAGTCATTTACTTTTGAAATTTCAGATATACATGCGGTTTTTTTTTTCTTTCCCTTTTTTAAATGTCTCTCTCATCCACAAAAAGTTCTACACCTGTAGTATGTCGATACTGTGGGCAGGCTAAGGAATTTTTCTTAAATTCCTTAGCCTGCCCTTATTGGTTTCTTATTCCTTATTAGTCTCAATTTCTTAACTTTTTACTGTCTCTTTAACAAATCATATTTCATTCAATATCAACAACACCTTTCATTCACAGCTGTTCATATAAGCTGCACCACTTCCTGAAAGTCTGCACATGCATGCACTCGCTTCAAGCTCCGAGTGCATACTGGTGGAAAAACAATGCAAATTAAACTCCAAAGTAAGAAAAATAGCTTTAATGTATCATTTTCAGTCTGTTAAATTAAAAGATAAGTTCTTAATATTTGCTGAAATGAAATTAGTATATAGCACTTGAAATACGAAAACCACCAACTCTGTGAATTAAGGCTCTTTGCCACTATTGCATTTTAATTTCTTTTCGATGTTTTAAAATTGTTGAAAAGAAAAGAAAACATCTGCAATGTTTGGACAAAATTTCTTCCATTCTCCAAAGTCATGGCATAAAATTGGCTTTTAATCTAATATATAAGATCTATAATATAATATAATATAATATAATATATAATATAATATTATATTATATATTATATTATATTATATAATATAATATAATATAATATAATATAATTATATATAATTAAATATAATATAATATAATATATAATATATACAATGCAAATTAAACTCCAAAGTAAGAAAAATAGCTTTAATGTATCATTTTCAGTCTGTTAAATTAAAAGATAAGTTCTTAATATTTGCTGAAATGAAATTAGTATATAGCACTTGAAATACGAAAACCACCAACTCTGTGAATTAAGGCTCTTTGCCACTATTGCATTTTAATTTCTTTTCGATGTTTTAAAATTGTTGAAAAGAAAAGAAAACATCTGCAATGTTTGGACAAAATTTCTTCCATTCTCCAAAGTCATGGCATAAAATTGGCTTTTAATCTAATATATAAGATCTCCAGATTTTTACAGCCTCCAAAACCTCCTCACAAGAAACCAGACATATGTAAGATTCACTGTTTGTGTAATATTTATTATGCTGGTTAAATGGTGTATTCTGGAAAAATCTGCTTATCAGAATATTTCATCATTATCGTCGTTAAATTCCTGATATGAGAGTGGTCTGAAAAGTTCTTGGCCTAACAATGAAAAAACGAATTTATAATTTCAAAATTATTTTTATTTTTCAGCATAATCTCCCTTAAGACTAATACATTTATTCCAGTGATGCTCCAGCGCCATTATCCTGTCCCTGTAGTGGTTCTCAGTAAGATCTGCAAAATATCCCTCTACAGCTGTAATCACCTCTTGATTCGAAGAAAAACGCTGAATAGTGAGGAAGAGTTTTAGGAAGAGACAGAAGTCAGAGGGAGTCAAATCTGAGGAATAGGGTGGATGTTCCAACAATGCATAGTGCAGATCCCTTAATTTTCCTACTGCCGAAACAAAGGTGTTTTGGCAGTGGGAAAATTAAGTGGGACGAAAGATGATTTTTTTTCTTCTGCAAACTGGGTCTTTTCTCACAAATTTTTTCATCTAGTCTGGTTAAAGGATCAGAATAATATTCCCCAGTTATTGTTTTACCCTTTTCAAGATAATTAATAAACAAAATTCCTTTAGTTTAGGAAAGAACTTGACATTGTCATTATCCAGGAATGCGTTAGCAGAGCTAATCTCAGGTGGTATGGTCACTTAAATAGAATGGCAGAGGAAAGATTAGCAAAACAAGTGTTCTCTGCCAGGTTGGCAGGAAAACGACCCAGAGGAAGACCAAGATATAGGTGGATTGATACGGTACAAAGTGCCTTAGACGATAGAAATATAAGATCTGAAAATGTTGGAGTCTTGACAAGTAACAGACTGATTTGGAGGAAAATTGTAGATAGGAAGTTAGTAATGATGTAATTTTTTTCATGTAGTACTGTCATATCCTGTACACCCCTTGAGGGTACATGGCAGGAATTTGATAATGATGATGATGAATTCCTTTAGCATCCCAAAACACTGATGCCATGACCTTTACTGCTGATGGAACTGACTTTGTCTTCTTTGGTGCTGAACAACTGGCTTCTGTCCACTGTTTTGACTGCTGTTTGGATTCTGGTGCATAATGGTGAATCCAAGTCTCATCCATAATAATAAATCTATGCACAAAATTAGTTTTATTCTTGTTAAAATGCTCCAAGCACTGTTCAGAGATTTTCATGCGAGTATGTTTTTGATCTGCTGTGATCAAGAGCAGTACCCATCTTGTGCAAAGCTTTTTCATTTGCAATTCATCTGCATAAAGCAGATAATGACTTACAATTTTTGAATATCATGTTTATTATTATTAACACTAGGACTCCATGGAGTCAAAAGATTCATCATGGGAGGCAAACAATGCTACACACAAAGCCCATGCCATGCCTTAAACTTATTCAGTGTATATATGCATTCACTACAATGCCAGATAATGCATTCCACTCACCAACCACTCTCTATTTATTGCCAATTTCTTTTATAATGCAATCCATATAGATGATGAATAAAAGTGGTGATAGTGTGCACCCTTGTCTTACACTTGATTTTACAGCAAACTAACTATCTGTATCTCTTTCAATTCTGCTGCTAACTCACAACTTAAATACAGGTTATGTATTGCACTGTATAATGTTTCACTTACCCCATATAATTGTAGCATTCTGAAAAGCTTTTCTCTGGGCACCTGCTTGTTGTAATGCCTTTTCCAGATCAATAAAACTTAAATATAGATACTTATTATGTTCCCATGATTTCTCAACTATTTGTTGTAAACTGAAAATCTGATCTTGATGATCTTGACAACTCCTATTTGGCCTGAACCTAGTTTGTTCTTCTATAAGTTTCTTTTCTAGAACATTTTGCCATTCCTGATATTTGTCTTCTATATTTTTACTGATCTCCCTATTACCTCTGTTTAGCTACTTTTACACATAGCTTAACTCTCTTATATTTTTCTCCATATTATTTTAGGGCATCTGCTGACTTATTCGCTAGGAACTTGCAGTATGGTTTCTTCTTTTCCATGACTGTGTCTTTAACTTCTTGTGTCCACCATGGTGTTTTTATTTTTTTTATCTCGCAAATAACTTCACCACATGACTCCCTAGCTGAGTCAGTCAATGCTTCTTCAAAATTCACCACCAAGACTCCAACACCAAGGTTTGGTTCTTGTTTTCAAACTGTTTCATTTTTTCTTGAATGTTTGTATAGCTGAGTCTACAGTAAAAGCTGCTCAACTTGAATTTTTAACTTTCTTATATAATGTTCTTTTCAATACGACATTCATTTTTTATCCTACTTAAAACTAAGTGATGATCACTCAATTTCAAATCTTCTCTACACTCTTGTATCCTGAACCAGCATGAAGATATCTCTATTACAAATAACATAGTCAATGAAGCTTTTCTTATGTTGATTTTAAAACAAACCAACTATCTGTATCTCTTTCAATTCTACTGCTAACTTACAACTTATGCACATCTTTATGCTGGAATATGGTATTAGTAATGTTAGTCCATATCCTGAGCAGAAATCCAGCAGATACTTATCATTATTATTAGCCTTGCCCTTATCTCCAAAATTTCCTAAAACTTTTCTATATGCCTAGAGAGATGATTTCCTGCTCTGCTGTTTAGATCTTCAACAAGGACCACCTTTTCTATTTTCTTTGTCAGTTGTAATGACTCAAAAAAATTCCTCCACTTATTCCTTAGGAAAACCTTCTAGGGGACCATAGGTACAAATACATTTCATTATCCATTTTTTTCATTTTGAAGTGCACCCACATAACTCTACTTAAAGTTGCCTTTCAATCAAGAAGTTTATCTTCATGTTTGGTATTAAATGCTAATGCTACTCCTTCCTCAATCATTATTGCCCAAATAATTAATTAGTAAGATATCAGCTGTTTTAGTCTCCTTTCTTCTGCAAGTTCAATTTCCTTTCCATTGATACTTCTAACGTTGATGGTTCCCATCTTCAGTTCTTCTGACATTGGGTTTGTTCTTCTTCTAGATGTTGAGTTGAATTGGAGTCTGTTCCAGTAGCTGACTTTTCACTGTTCACTCTGGTTCCCTGACAAAAATAGCAGTGCCTTTGTTTAACTGGGAAATGCCCCAGCTGGCATGAAAATCTCCTCATGTTGTATCCTGTGTATTTCTGGTTTAAGCCAATAGAGAGTACAATTTGGTCAGGTAAGTCCTAAATTGCCAGCTCATCCTCATTCATTCAGAGTACCCTGTGCACCACTTGAAGATGTCGATTGCATTTCTTAAAATAATGTGGAGGTCTTCTTCCAGTTATCTGATTTTTATCCTTAAGCAACCCTGGTTTACCTACCATTGATTCAGTATTAACTGGATCAATGGTAGATAAATCAGTTGTAAATAAGCTGACCTATACATACACCCATCATTTTATTATTTTCAAAGGTGACTTCCATCAAAATCATGACTGTATTATCTGCAAAAACTCTTAAGTGTCTCATAACAGTTTAATATTGGTCATGTGCCAATATCAATACTGATAAGTCTGAGGGAAGAATGGATTTGTATAAGAGGAATGGCATACACTTGAATGCCTTTGGTATCAGGAGTCTTGAGAAATTATTAACCAGTATGAGAACTAACACAGAGAATCAGGGAAACTAGATTATGATAAGAATCTATGTGTTGGAGTGACAATGTTATGTAACTGTGTTAAGAATGGGAATGTGCATTATTGTGGAAATAGTCATGAGGGGAGAATGATTCTGTGTTTGTCCAGTTTAGACTTATGAAGATGTGCAAGGATGTCTGCATAAGTAAGGCACTAGATAACAACAGAGATAACAACAGAGATCTGCAAGTTATTCAACTGTGTCAGGCAGATTAGAGCATTCCAGGCACAGGTAATGCAGTGCAGTTGACCAGCAATGGCAAATCCAACAATAATATCAAGTGGCACAGCTATAGACTAGACATCACAGATGACAAAAAATCTTTTTCTTTTGTGTGATTTTTATTACCAATGATCACATACACTGCATAAAAATTTATGAATTAGCATATAAAGTTCTGTTCTATCAAAGCTCAACAGGCCTTTCTTCTCTCCACTGTTCATCTCTTCAGTAAAACAGTTCCTGAATTTAGGCAAATGCATTGAAATCCTGGAGCAGCAGTTTGTTGCTGTTGATGAAAAATTTTTCCATCAAATCAAATCAATTGAAGCCAAATTAGAACAGATCCATGATTAGTGCTTGAACAAAAAATCATCTTCCACCAATACTAATCAAACTCTGTAGCTCAATCATGTTGGCAGTGCACAACTGAGGCTGAAAACAAAAACTACAGTGCTGTAATCCTAAACTTCCACACTAAAAGTGATGTAGCACTGAAGGATAACATCATCAACTAACTAAAATGTGGTTTTGATCGTTGAAAAATCATCAGATGCCACTACTTCAGGCCCATGAATGAAAGAAGATACTGTGACATACTGGTGAGTGCATATGAATTAATGACACATCTGTGAACAACCTGAAAGGCACTTCTCTCCAGTCAGGTATACGAGCCTAGCCCGCCCTTACCTTTAGCCAGCTGGAAGAAAAATGATAAAGCGGTGATGAAACAAGGAGCACTGACTACAAAAAAGGAATACTAGTGCAGAAATCAAGCACTATTAATCACTATCTGGGAAAGAGTACAAGTACTGCATAGGGTGTGTGTGTGTGTGTGTGTGTGTGTGACCCACTCAGTCAACAACAAACCCTGCAGAGATTCTTGATCTACTTCACAAATATATGTGGTCTTAGCTCTAACCTCAACAGTGTTCACTTCCATCTCCAGTCTGCAAAATCCAACCTGCTTTTCCTGACAGAAACCCAAATTTCAGCCTCAAAGCAAGCACTACTCATCTCAACTTTAAGTACACACTTTTTGACTCTTTTCAGCTCAGGAGTGGCATTCATGCACATTTGCTGACATATCATGCCAGAGAGCATATGTCAACTAAGAATCTCCTGACTATGATCTTCTTTGGCTGAATATCTCTATCTCTGCCTTGCTCTGTCAAATTCATGTTGTCTCAATTGCTCTCCTGCCACCAACCATTCTGAATTTTCTGACTTCCTCTCCTTATATGTTGATGTCCTTCAGTCCTGTTAGGTGGGAGATGAATTTCATTGCTTGGTGTGAAAACACCTACTCATTTACTGGAGGCCTGAAGTGGCTTGAAAAAATTCTATGTTTGGTCACTAGAGTAGGGTTTCTGAACTATGCAAAAATAAATAAAAAAAAAAAAATACAAAAAATATATAGCCCACCAATGATACAAATGTACTATAGGTTTGCAAATAACCAAACTTATAGTACAGTATTTTATTTTATGTGGGTGGGAGCCACATAAAAAAATAAGTCCTACAGTGAGGTTATCATCCTCAAAGATTTTAATGTTCACAATATCAACTTGCTTTCCTTCTCCAACAGCGCAGACCAAGTAGGTGGAGACACTAAAACATTTCCCATTACAAATGATCTTACACATATTGTTCATGTGCCCACCACAGTATGAGATAACCCCAGCCACTTTTCAAATACTCTAGACTTTTTTTTTCACTAGATTAGTGATCCCTCCAAGTATACTGTTAAGGTTATATCTCCCTTAGGAAGTTCAGACCACCCACAACCTTGCGCTTATCTTCCACTAAGCAACACCCAAATAATCATTCCCAACCAAGAGCTGCCTGGCATTATAAGAGTAGCAAGTGGGATGACCTTTTGGATTATTGCCTTTGGCCTTCTTTGTCCCAAGTGCATGTATTGAATGCATCAGTGAAGCAATCCTTAGTGGTATGGAAGCATATATTCTCCATTCCATGCTAAATTCCCATCCCCTAAGTTAGCCTTGGTTCTCCAAACTGCAACTCATTACCATCAAGAATGTTACCTTCTCTCACTGTTTACACCAAAGCCTGAAACAGCTGAAAATCATCAGTACATTAAAAACTGATTTCCAAAGAACCAAAAGCAGGAAACTTGCATCATGCCCAAATGGCAGTACAATAATCAACCACAATCAATTTTATGATTGAATCCCCATACCATATAATATCCTTCTTTTTTGTAGTTAATCTAACCTGCTTGATTGCAGTTATGCAATATCTCCTGATTTTGTGTTTATTTCTCTGTTTGCTGCTTAAACACAAAGTCCTTCTAATGTCTCTCTAATTACTTTTTGACTTTTTTCAATTCCCTTATCATCTGTATAATTTATTTTAATCTATATATTTATTAGTAATTTCCTTAGTGACATAATTCTTTCATTGGGACAAACTTCCTTTTTTCCAATTTCACTTGTATTCTTCATTATAGCTCTAATGAGGTTTTGGTGCTATTTTGTAGTATAAAAGCAATGATTATAAAAAAAAATTATTCTAAAAAATTGCATAATAAAACTAATTTCACAGGAGTATTAAGCTTTTACTATGTGATAGTAAAGATTATATCCTATCATAGGAATAGACTGAATATGATGTAGATGATTTCCAACTATTAGGATAAATACCAATTTAATAGAGTACAAAAAAAGATACAAAACTGGAGTTAATTCCACAAATTTTCAAAACAATTAGAGAAATGCCATCAAAAGTTGGAGACAGTATCGTATCGTATCTAGATTGGAAAAGATTCTTCTGCCAACTTCTAGCAAAAAAAATCAGCACTGAATGTTACATTTTTGGAATTTTAGAAAATCATTTTTAGTGGGATTATTGATGTGAGAGTTAAAAGTAAACTATGAATTCAGAATATTGGTTTTCTCTTTGGGTAATAGAGCAAAAAGAGATTGGAACAGGACTGAACAAACTTATAGTTAAAATCTATGGGATAACCTGCTGTTTTAGAGAACTAAATTAATTACTCAATGTTTTAAACTCTAATTAGTATTTTGATTAATTTCTCAGCATTTTATATCAGGTTCATCCTCAAGAGCATATATACATTTATGTATGTCTAAAAAACCAACACAACGAATGGCAGCAAACTAGCAGGAGCCACCCTTACATCGTTGCAACAACAGACTTGACATCTGATGAAGAGAAAAAATGATATATCTAAAAATATACATACAAAAAAAGTTGAATAACAACATATTGTTATTAAATAATCAAGAAGAGTTAGTGTACAGCTGGCTCTCACTACAACAAACTCACAGGGATCACAGGAACAGTTTCTTATAGCAGCTGAAGTTCTTTTACATTACTGAAGCATTGTACCTATGGGGATTTGGTTGGAACTTTTCAATAGTTTGTTATAGATGTCTTTGGTATAGCAAGAGCCAGCTGTACTTGATTAGGGAAAATATCTATCTGGAGAAGATTTAATATACCAGATTGAAGATCCTGTTCTAGCATTTTTTTAAATGTGACTACTATTGGCAAAAACATCGCAAACCTTGTATATTAGCAGGATAGGTGATTGAGAATTAGATAATCTGAAACCTTGCTCTAGAGCAGGGTTTCTCACTTTTCCTACGACGGAACACCTCACAAATCCTGAAATTTTAACGGAACACCTTTGTTAGAGTTGAGTATCATTGGTATTGTATTCAATGTAAAGTTAAGCGCACACTATCACTGCAACAGGCTGTATCGCATTGCAATAATGCGACAGAACACACTATAGGCATGCCAGGCAGCAGGCATCGTATTGACCTTGCTTGTGACAGCACGTTTCCTAAAATAGATACCTCCGTACTTCACTCGTGCTCTGAGGTGTCGACAACCGTGGACAGCTGTCAGCCAGCATGTGCTGGCCTTAATAGCACAATCTGCATGCAAAGTGAGGAGCACCTGATTTTCAAACACGTTTGAACTTGTCGCAGCATTTAAAACCATTCCAGGCTCATATTAATTTTAATAATTTTTCACAGAACACTTATTCACTTTCCACAGAATACTGGTGTTCCATGGAACATAGTTTGGGAAACACTGCTCTAGAGAGTAAACATGAAACTCTCCACCTCCCCAAAGAAAAAAATCTTAAGGGATTTTTTTCCCAAAAAATCCATTCAGATTTTTCTTCAGGAAAATCAGAAGAGTGAGAGCACACTTTCCACCATTACACACAGTGAAGGACCTAAGAACATTTTCATAAATGCTATGAAAATATCCAGAGAAATTTGAGTGGTTGCTCTAGACACATGAAAGGCATTTGAATGGATTTGGAATAATGGCCTTTGTCTTCTGCAAATGAGTTGTCTGCTTTCTCTCTGTCCACACATTACACTGATGACAGATTAAGCGATTTTTATTCTCAAACTTTGCAACAATGCCAGAGTACCATATGATTTTAAAACTCAATCCTGCCCTGTTCCTCACAAGTAGATCAGTAGATTCATGCTTAGCGAGGTTTCAATTCCTTGCTAAACATGAATATTTGTAAACGTCTGCTTGAGACAAGACTTGTATAGCACCTTGAAATTTTTGCTGGTCTAAACATGTTACAAGCACCACCTCTTCACATTCAAGAAATTAGGTTGTTTTTTTTTTTAATAAATAGTTTTAATGGAACATTTGTACTAGACATATTTAAATAACTTCCATAGCCTACACATGTAAAAAAAAAAAAAATATATATATATATATATATATATATGCAAAAGTTTATTCAAAAACTCTAATATATTTCATCCCATGTTATATAAACATTATCAGGGAGACAGACTACATACAAAACATGAATCACAATAATGACTCATAAATCATGCGTATACTAGCTCATGTCTTGGTTGCAGCTGAAGTATATGATTACACTATTAAGATTCAAAGGAACACTGTAAAAAGTTGCATAGATAAAAAATAATAATTTAAAATAATTATTAATTAAAAAAATATTATGAACAATTAATAGTGATCACTTCCCAAAACTTAGAGATTAGTATGAAGTCTGATCACAGTTGAGGTTCAGATGGTTTCATGGAAAAGATGATCAAATTTGAACTTGCTGGAATGCAGAAGTTTCGTCTGGTTCCAAAGAACTCTGTGTTGAGTGTGAGAAGCAAGGCCAGACTTGTCAGATTGAAAAATGTAATATAGTCTTGATGTTCTTCAATTCTAATTAAGTATTGAAATTCTTTTCATATGTAATGAATACAACAAAACTACCATTCAAAAAATTATTGGTAATTATCATCCTTCTACCAGACTACAACCTCACGTGAAAAGTATTTCAATACTATAATTTAAAGGAACCTTGGAACAAATAGCACGGAATCTTTGTAAATTCAATATATATATATATACAATTCCTTCAAACCAGTTCAGAAACTGCAATCTACAAAGGATACATTACCACCTCTTTCCTTACCAGGTGTCTATCAAGTACCATGTTCATGTCATCTTGATTATTTTGGACGGACTGGCCATTCTGCCTTGATCAGAATCAAAGAGCATTAAGAACTACAAAATTGTGTGAACCTCAACTGATCAGACTGCATGCCAATCTCTAAGTTTTGAGAAGTGATCACTATTAATTGTTCATAATTTTTTTAAAATTAATAATTCATCATCATCATCATGCGTATCAAAGATTTAGGCCTAGCATGGCCTGTTCCGGCCTTAGAAGACATCGTTTAAGAGGACGTCCTGGTTTTCTTTTTCCTAATGTTGGCCTGGTGAGCCGAGTGGTTGGTGTGTCCACTCTCCGGCCAAAAGGCTACGGGTTCAAATCCTGCCATGGCTGTTTGTGATTGTCTGTGGAATACTAGTGGTGGCAGGTAGTAGATGGCGTTGGTGTAGTTGTGGTTAGTTGTAGGTGGTGGAGACAGAGAGATGTAGAGTAGGTGTCCTCCCTCGAAGAGTCTTTGAACTCCCTGGAGGTGTCACGTAATAATAATACTGCTGATTTGTCCATATTCCTTAACTGATATATATAAGGGGACCGGAAAGTAGAGAGTTACAAGTGGGGTCCCACAGGGCTCAGTACTAGGACCTATATTGTTTAAACTTTATATCAATGACATTGTCAGTGGCTTGCAAGGGGATATTCAGTTGTTTGCAGATGATGCGAAGCTAGGAAGGATTATTAGTAACAGTGCAGATGTGGCAGCCCTGCAAGAGGATTTGAATAAGCTAGGTAGATGGGCAAATGAATGGGGGTATCAGTTTAATGCAGCAAAATGTAAGGAGTTATACTGGAGGAAGTAGGGGAGACAAGAGATCTGTGGTTGATGATTGATAGAAACCTGAAATTACACCTGTTATTTTTAAATATTTTGCAATTTTTTACATTTATATCTTTTTCATTTTCATATGTGATAATACATCCTAGGTAGTTAAATGAATTCACCTGTTTTAAGATCTTGTTATCTATTACTATTTTAGTTCTTGCTGTATCTTGTCCTTTAAAGGCCATAGATGCGGCAGCCCTGCAAGAAGATTTGAATAAGCTAGATAGATGGGCAAATGAATGGGGGTACCGGTTTAATGCAGCAAAATATAAGGTCTTGAGGTTTGGGAAACATCGATGGGACACTGCATACTCTATGGGAGGAGTTATACTGGAGGAAGTAGGGAAGACAAGAGATCTGGGGTTGATGATTGATAGAAACCTGAAATTTAGGGGACATATTGCAAAGGTGGTGAAGGTAACACAGAGGATTGCTGCAATAATGAGAAGGACACTGACCTGCAGAGATAAAACAGTTATCATTCCGTTGTATAAGACCCTGATCAGACCACACTTGGACCATTGTTCTTGAAGGGGATAAATTAACTGTGGAAAGGGTACAAAGGCAGATAACAAAGATAGTTATGAGGATCGGCTGAGGGAATGTGGACTGCAGAGTTTGGTGGATAGAAGGAGAGGTGATATGATTGAGACTTTTAAACTGTTGAGAGATGGTTACAGGGTTAACACTGGGGAGTTCTTTCGCTTGGTTGAACAGCGGGAAGGAGTGATGACAAGAGGCCATCCCTGGAAGTTACGAAAGGAAACTGTGAACAAGAGGGTGAGGAGTGGTTTCTTTTCATGGAGGGTGGTTGAACCATGGACTGCATTGCCTGATGGAGTGGCGAGAGCAAGAACGGTGAATGAGTTCAAGGAGTGGTATGATAGACTTTGTGTTTCTTAGGGGGGGACCTCCCCTCGAAGAGTCTTTTGACTCCATAGAGGCCTGAATAATAATAATAATAATAATAATGGCTAGTACTTTAAGGCTTGTTTTGGTAATCTTTCTGTTTTCATTCTTTGAACGTATTCCATCCATTTATGTTTATATTTTTTAATTTTTTTCTATTACTGGTTCTTGGTTTAATTCTTTCATAATTTTTTCATTTCTTTAGTGATCAAATAGGGTATACTTTTTAAAATCTCATAAACTTCATTTCTGTTGTTGTTGTTAATCTTTGTTTGTCTTTTTGTTTTATTGTCCAGATTTTGCTTCCATACATTAAGACTGGTAGGGCTAATGTATTGTATACTTTTAGTCTGGTTTGTTTTTGAACTAGGTTTCGTTTAAATATAGAGTTAATTACACCTGTTATTTTTAAATATTTTGCAATTTTTACGTTTATATCTTTTTCATATGTGATCATGCATCCTAGGTAGTTAAATGAATTCACCTGTTCTAAGATCTTGTTATCTATTTACTATTTTAGTTCTTGCTGATCTTGTCCTTTAAAGGACATAGTTTTTGATTTTTCTGTTGATATTATCATACCATAATCAACTCTTTACAGTTGTTCCTTCGAACTCTAATAATCTAATCATCTATTTCACCTGCAACCAAGACATGAGATAGTATATGCATGATTTATGAGTCATCACTGTGATTCATGTTTTGAATGCAGTTAATAGTCCATCTCCCGAATGATGTCCACATAACATTACATTTTGAATAAAATTCTATATATTATTTGTTAGATGTGTAAACCATAAAAGTTACTTAAATAGGTTTTTTTCCCCCTTTCACTTTGGGAATTACTATACTCTGAACAACTATTAACACAATGCAGATCATAAATCTCTCTAACTGGTTCCTGTCTGAAATAGTAAGAGCCTCTAAGAGCTCCTAAAAATTTCCAACTCGAATGCAGGAGAAAACAATTAGATAGATCAGTGACCCATCTCTTCACCAATTAACTCCACTCTATTTCATACAGACATTCAGTTTCTATCATACACATATCCTATAAATATTTCCATGGTTGCCATTCATCAAAACTGACATTTTTCCTCTACTGTCTTCTAAATCTGTTACAACACTTGCAGCAACTAGCCACTATCCATTAATGGTTTATTTTTAAAATCACAGAACAATTTTTTCTTATCATTCATTCCTTTATTACTGTGCTGCCAGAGTAACCTTGCGTATGTATTTCCTATACAATCTGCATGTTTTTGAATATAAGATAATATGTTTCTTAATCTTCTTCATCCACATTACTAGTATATTACAGATTGAACAATCTGTATTGTGTTCAATTATTTATTTATATTTTTTTTAATGTGAATTATACTCACCAAAGATTGGAAACCTATTATCCATTAGTATCACAGGTGGAAATCCTACTTTATAGAGATCAAATGAGCTTTTTCAAGCTATTTCATGCCTCCAGTAAGAGTGGTGACCTCATGCTGTGACAATGAAAATTGTCACAGCACCTGAAGACATTCACAAACATTTGAACCCACACTCTATTGGGTGGAGAACAAAAGTATTTATAAAGCACTTTTAAAACATAATAAGTATAAATAAACCATATGGTGATATGCCATTTTACTACTTGTATATAGAATATACATAACTTCTGCAATGGTATCTACCTTAGTATCTTTGTGGGTTTGGCTCCGTGAGGACTCAATAAAATTCAAAACCAGTCTGGGTAGTGGTCTTTCCCATTACAGTTTTGCATTATGGAATACTGAAGCAACATATATAGAAGCAGTGATTTGACATCAACTGCTTCTATATATATGTATACTAGTTGTGAAATCCTTTCATGTGCAAACTTTGTTTGCTTATGCTTGGGTAAAAGTTTATAACAAGTATATCATTTCTTGTCAAGTATAATATACTTTTTTACCTAACAGTAAAACTTTCTACATAACAATTTCATGCAGCAAACTAACCACAAATCACATATGAAAGTCTTACCTGATGGTATAACAGCTTCATCACTTTTTCCAGGCTCATCCTGTACTATGGGAGATTTCACAGGTTTGTCTGTAGCAGCATCTTCAATAATAATAACATCATCGTCATCATCTTCTTGACAACTTTTACTTTTTTTAGAAGGTAGTTCCTGAAAGATGTGATGCTAATTTATTTTCTATAAAGCGAAATCAGTATTTATGCATTTTTTGTCAAATTAAAAACTGGATATATTCATAGGATCATAAATTGAATTCATAATGCAACTGAGGAACACATTTTACTTACATAAGAAAATTATTCATTATACAGGATTTTAAGTCAGTGTTTCATAACCATCACTGATGTATATTAGCAAATAGTACAAAAGATGGAATAAGTACAAAATATAGATAAAGATGACAAAGAGTATAACTACAAAAAAACAAAATAAATAAATAAAATAATAACTACAACACAGTAATTTTACCTAACACCAACAGCTGTGCTGTAAGTCAAAACAATTACCCACAATGATAACTGAAAACTATAATTTCTGTTGAGTTTATAACAAGATTTCATATCTTTCTTTCTTGTGTTTCCATCCATGAAGCAGATTTCAGCTTTCATGGAGGATTTGAGTTTTTTCTCCCCTATTGGATTTTATGGATAGAAAAAATGCTGTGATGAACAGATCTGATCTTTTAGGTTCCCAGTGATATATCCTTGGTGTTCCTCTGAACATTTTCAAGTTTATTGGACATGATGCCCATTTTCACAAAATTATTTTATAATGTAATGTCATCCTTTCATTTGCAATTCATAAAGTGATAGGACAAGTATAAAGAGTGCAAATTTAACTGTCATTACTTTTTAAGGAAATTACAATATGTTAATTACAATAACTTTAATTAATACTTCTGATATTTTGGCAAAGTCAGATTGCTCTTATCTGGGAACACAGTACAATATAATATGCATAGAAGACATATCATATTGTACTATGATTTAGGACTTTAGGCTCAACTTTGGTTGCTATGCTTCAGCCTCATTTACCCAGTTTTTAGGCCTGCCATGCACATATTATTGTATTGTGTTCCCTGATGATGGTAATTTGATTTTGCTGAAATACTGAATATTAATTACTATAACTTTAATTAATACATTTCTGATTGACAAACAGTACTCAGAAAAGCATGAAGTGATCTCGCAGCTGTATCTGTGGCCTTATTTCTATGGCTGGGCATCCAGCATAAACGAAAAAATTAAGAGTCATTTTATACGACTGTCGAATATCATAAAGCACATGATATGAACTGCTACATGGGAGAGGTACACGTGCACATTAAACAGCTACAGATAAGTTGATGATGGAGAATTTGACTTTCATAGCAGGGACAGTGAGAGACTGCATGAAAGTGTGCAAACCTGCAGTGGAGGAATACTATTATGTTTAGTGCAGGTAATGTTGCAACATTCATGTCAATAGCTTGCATAATTTCTTTCACTCACATATCAAAATCAAACAGATCGATAGATGGCAGTTTGATGTGTGTAGTATTGACATTCCTCATGTAGGGAAAAATACTAGTCCATCCAGGAAGTTACCATTTTTAGGGCGTAGTTAAGAGACAACTGTTTCTGTTGAAGCGCCAGAGCAAGGTTCATCTGCTTCAACATAAAAATTCTGAATGGGTGATGTACAGAATGCACCAGTAGCTATTTGTATATCCTGATGATAGATAAGATCCAGCCATCGTGGGGGTACTCTCCTTTGTAGAAAGGAAGTGCAATTTGCATTATCGGATACAACTAAGGCAACTGGTGTAAAATCAACAGCATCTGCATACAAGTAGCCTGGTCGTGAAGATACTTTATGTGCAAACTTTGCTTATGCTTTGGTATAGGATTAAAACAAGAATATAATTTCTTGTCTATTATAATTTCCCTTGCAGAGTCATAGACTTGGGACCTATATCAAGCTCTTATCAAATAACAGCATTATAAAGGCAAAGCAAGAAACATCAGTTCACCCGTTGAGTATGTGAACTCTGTGTTCTTTCCAATTTTGCTCATGCCTTTGAGCAGTGCAGCCCCCTCCCAAAAGGTCGAAATGCTTTTTCTGTGTAGGATATCTAGCGATTTTTCTTTCAGTAATGTTCTTGCCATAATTGTCATGATAAGTGGGTTCTCATTGAGTGGTATCATTTTAGGAATTGTTTCAAGAGTGGGACCATAACAAATCTGTTCTGGTCCCACTCTTTGATTGATTGACTAATGCACTCATAATCATAAAGTTAAGGTATACTGAATTTATTGATAGTGGAATAGACATGTGTATGTGTGACTTTTGACTTTTAATATTTTATTTTTGTGTTATATTTTTGTTATAACACATCCAGGAATATGTTAGCAGAGCTAACCTCAGGTGGTATGGCCACTTAAACAGAATGGGAGAGGAAATATTAGCAAAATAAGTGTTCTCTGCCAGGTTGGCAGGAAAAAGACTCAGAGGAAGACCAGGATATAAGTGGATTGATACGGTACAAAGTGCCTTAGATGATAGATATATAAGATCTGATAATGTTGGAGTCTTGATAGGTAACAGATTGATTTGGAGGAAAATTATAGATAGGAAGTTAGTAATGATGTAAATTTTCCTGTGGTACTATCATATCCTGTACACCCCTTGAGGGTACATGTCAGGAATTTGATGATGATGATATTTTCTTAGCTGCCGCCTTCTTGGTGTAAGAGGATTTCAGGATAGGGTAGGTGTTGTGCCATCATTTGAAATTTTGACAAGGCATGCCAGGATATAAGTGGATTGATACGGTACAAAGTGCCTTAGATGATAGATATATAAGATCTGATAATGTTGGAGTCTTGATAGGTAACAGATTGATTTGGAGGAAAATTATAGATAGGAAGTTAATAATGATGTAAATTTTCATGTGGTACTATCATATCCTGTACACCCCTTGAGGGTACATGTCAGGAATTTGATTATGATGATATTTTCTTAGCTGCCGCCTTCTTGGTGTAAGAGGATTTCAGGATAGGGTAGGTGTTGTGCCATCATTTGAAATTTTGACAAGGCATGCAGTCAGGAATATATATCCATACTTGAAGTAGAAAAAGCCATCAAAAGCCTGAAATGTGGAAAGGCAGCAGGAGTAGATGATAATCTATCATAAATGCTCAAGTATGGAGGTATAAAAGTGTTACAGCGGCAGCATGACATAGTTCAGACGGCCTGGACAGACGGACGAATTTCAGATGATTGGAGTAGAGCTCTCATAGTACCCATATATAAAAAGGGAAATAAAACTGAATGTGAGAGTATGCTTGAGAAACAGTTGAGAAGGATTGTGGAAGAGAAGCTTGGAAAAGAACAAGCTGGATTCTATCCAAATAGAGGCTATCAGGATCAGATTTTCACTTTACAACAGATAGTTGAGAAATAATATAACAAAGATCTGTATTTAAGTTTTGTAGATCTGGAAAAGGCATATGACAAGGTGCCGAGAGAGAAGCTATTCAAAACACTACAGTTATATGGTGTTAATACACTGAGCAAAGAAGGAAGGCAACGGGAAACCACCTTGCTCATAATCATCTCTCCCTAGAATGGTAGCATTTAGCTACCCTCCCATGGCCGTATGGCAGATGGGAACCAGAAGAAGACACTGAGCAAAGCGGCAGCTGGAGCATATGCACAAATGTCTACCGAGTGTACCAGCCAATAAAAAAAAGTATGATAGGAAAAATAAGAGTATGATTGTGAATGTAAACAAAATGAAGGAGCGAGTGCTGTATGGAGATTCGTTGGTATGGGGTGTGATAGTAGAGAATTTGACAAAATCGTACCAACCTGGTGGATTATGCAGGATGAGTAGTGTGGAATTTGTGGACGTGTGGAATGAGTTCGATGGGTGAAAGGATCTATATAAGATGGATGGTTTGTATTTGAATGGATTCAGTGTAAGGAGACTTGAAAAAGTGTTGTTGAATGAAGTGGATGTGCAGAATCAGGGAAACTAGATTTATTAAGGAGGGAGGAAAGTAGATATGCAGACCTTAGGGAGGCAGTTGAGTGTATGAATGAGTATAATATGCCCAAGCAAATAAGGACAACAAATCAGAATGGGATAGTTAGTATAAGGCATCAAGGTAGGGATGGGGCTAACGGGGATCTGCAATTCATGTATACTAATGCTAAGAGTATTAGGAACAAGAAGGAAGAATTTTGGGCCTTGGTTGGCACTTCCAGACCACAGGTTATTGGCATTAGTGAAACATGGCTGACTGAAGATGATATAGCTAATGGGATTGAATGTGAGGGGTATGGTGTGTTCAGGAATGACAAGGAGAATAAAATCGGGGGAGGAGTATTATTGATGATAGCTGATGAGCTGCAGCCAAGGCGAATAGAAGTTGAATTACAGGATAGAGACGAGCACATTTGAGGCCATTTGGTGTTTTTTGAGATTGAGGCTAGTAGAACAAAATATACAATTGGGCGTTGCTATAGACCAGGTGATGGAAAAGATGGTGGAGATAATATGCATAAGCAAATAGAAGAAATGAGTGGAAGGAGGGTAATTATTATGGGAGTCAACTATGGTAGCATTGATTGGAGGGAGGAGAGGACACACGGGAGGTAGGAATTGGGTTTTATGCAGTTATTAAGGGATAACTATCTGCGACAGCATGTAATGGAAAACAGGAAAATACTAGAGGTCAGAGAGTGCTTGACCTAGTAATTGCATCTGAGGATTTGGCTGTAACGAATATGACCACATTGCCACCAATTGGTGAGAGTGATCATAGGGTCTTGACTTGGGAGGTGACTAAACGTGTGGAATTTACAATTAAGAAAGGGTACATGTGGAATTATCAGGCTGGTAAGTATGACAAACTTAGGAGTTTGATTGGTTCAGTGCCATGGCATGTAAAACTGCAAGGGCTGGATGTTGATAGTGCATGGGAGGCGGTTAAGAAGTTTTTGCAGGAGGCAATGGCTGACTGTATAGCTAGAGTCCGAATAATAAATCAAGTAGGGATTAAATGGATGAATAACACCATTAAGCTTGAGCTGAAAAAAAAGAAACAACTGTGGAGCAAATTTAAGGAGAAAGGTGACCTGCAGGCACATGAACGGTATAAAGCTCAGGCCAGAAGAGTAACAAGTGTGGTAAGAAAAGCAAAAGCGGATTATGAAAGAACATTAGCCATGCAGGTTAAAGAGAATCCCAAGCAGTTTTTTCGATATGTTGCAAGTAAAAGAAAAAATGTATATGGCAGATTGATTTTAAAGAATGCCGATGGTAGGGAGGTAACCGAATCAGCTGATATAGTAGAATTACTGAGTGAGCACTTTGCAAGAGTATATCAGTGCCTTTGACCATTTTGTTTAATTTGAGTCTTGGGTCTGGTTTAGTCCCAAGGGGTGGAAAGAGGGGAAAATAGTTCCACTGCATAAAGGAGGTTCCAAGACTGCTGTTGAAAATTATCGGCTGATCAGCATATCAGGAATTGTTGTAAGGTCTTGGAGAAAATAGTCAACAGGAAAATACAAGATTGGATAGATGAAAATGGGATACTCTATGGGGGACAGCATGGTTTTGTGAAGTGTAGATCATGACTCAGTAACTTGCTCACGTTCTATAACACAGTGATGGCTGAACTGGATAAGGGTAAAAGGTTTTACAGTGATTCTACTGGACCTTGCTAAAGCCTTTGATAGGATACCACATGGAATTCTAATCAGTAAACTGCAGCATATGAGAATGGATATAGGGTTAGAGTGAGATGGATAGGAGGGTGATTGATGGAGAGATATCAGAGAGTGGTTTATTCAGGAGTAGAGTCCAAAAGACAGCCCGTGACTAGCGGTGTGCCACAGGATTCTGTTTTTGGACCGCTACTGTTTAATTTGTTCATTAATGATATAGGAAAGGATCTGAGAGGAACTGTTCATTTGTTTGCTGATGATGCAAAGTTAGGTAGGGCAATAGTGAATGCTCAGGATGTCAAAATTTTGCAGGATGTTTTGGATAGTTTGGAGGACTGGGCTAAGGAGAATGGATGTCAATTTAATGTGGAAAAATGTAAGGTTTCACATTTTGGGGTGAAAAGATTAGCAGCAGTATATCACATTGGTGGAACTGTATTCCAGGAGATTGACGAGGCCAGGGATTTGGGAGTGTTGGTGGATAAGGAGTTGAAGTTTAGGGGACACATCGCAAAAGTGGCAAAATCAGCTCATCAAATCACTTGGTTGCTGAAAAACACTTTAACGAGCAGAGACGAACAGGTTATTGTTCCTCTGTATTGAGCCTTGATAAGACCCCATCTAGACTACTGTGCCCAGATATGGGTGCCAGGGTTTCTTCTCGATGGGGAGGAGGTGGAGAGAATCCAGAGACCAGTGACCAAGATAATAGCAGGACTATGGAATGAACCTTATGAGAACAGGTTGAAGATTTGTGGGCTGCAGAAATTGGTTGATAGGCTGAAAAGGGGTGATATGATTGAGACATTCAAATTACTGAAGGGTTTCTATAAGATTAATTCAGAAAATATTTTTGAGAATAGGACTGGTAGTGGGAGGACTAGTGGCCATCCATGGAAGCTTGGTAAGAGTGTGGTTAGCAAGGGTGTTAGAGCTAGGTTTTTTACTTGGAGAATGGTAAATGAGCGGAATAAGCTGCCAGAGTCTGTTGTGAGTGCCATGACTGTGAATGAGTTCAAGGAGAAGTATGATAGCTACTGTGTGAATGTTGATTAGTTGTTCTTGACATGATATTGAGCCTCCCTCGATGAGTCTAAGGACTCCTTGGAGCTTCCTGTAATAATAATTAATGGAACATTATATCAAGCAATACTTAGTCTTTATTTCAGTTGTAAGTCAGTAGTTAGAATTGAAGGAAGTACGAGAAGGTGGTTTAATGTTAAATCTGGTGTTAGACAAGTATGTAAGTTATCCCCTCTGTTATTCATTATCTATATGGATCACATTATGAAGGAAAGTGGTATTAAACCTGATATCAAAATCGGAGATGTTAATCTCAGCTCTTTGCTTTATGCAGATGATGTTATAGTTCTAAATAAATCTGCAAGATTCCCTGACTAAATTGAATAAATGTTGTAATACATATGGTATGAAGGTCAGCATTAAAAAGACAAAGACAATGAAAATAGGCAGAAACATTGAAAATATCAACTGCATTGTGAATAGAGAACCTATAGAACAAGTAAAACATTTCAGCTACTTAGGCACGATATTTAGTGAAGATGGTAAATTAAATATGGAAATAGACAACAGAATCAACAAAGTTGGTATGGTAGGAAGTCAACTGAATAAATTTATATGGAATAAGAGAGAAATAAGCCAAAAAAACCCACTAAATTAGCAGTATACAAGACAGTGTTCAAACCAATTTTAACTTATGGATCTGAGAGTTGGGTTAGAAGTAAAACACTTGACCAAAGACTAGAGACCACAGATATGAGAGTCTCCTGAGCAAGATTAGGGGCAAGAACAGATGGCATCAATGGCAATATCATATTAAAAACGAGGATATTATGAAAGAACTTGACATCGTAAGCATCCAGGAATGCATTAGCAGAGCTAATCTCAGGTGGTATGGTCACTTAAACAGAATGGGAGAGGAAAGATTAGCGAATGAAGTGTTCTCTGCCAGGTTGGCAGGAAAAAGACCCAGAGGAAGACTCAGATATAGGTGGATTGATACAGTAAAAAGTGCCAAAAAAGACAGAAATATAAGACCTGATAATATTGGAGTCTTGGCAAGTAACAGACTGATTTGGAGGAAAATTGTAGATAGGAAGTTAGTAATAATGATGTAAATTTTTCATGCAGTACTATCATATCCTTGAGGGTATATATCAGGAATTTGATGATGATGGTGGTAGGTGTTGTGGCGAGTAGCTTCCTCTTTGCATCCGGACATGAGATATTTTGTTCAGTTTTTATCTTTTGTATTTCTTATTTTCATCCTTTCACTTTTGGCATGCATGGAAGTAGGCTGAGTGGTTTCCATCATGGTTAACATATTTAGTTTTCTTTGAAGAGCAAGATTTATTATCATTCTTTTCAATTGCCACATTGGGCACGGATGGTAGAGCCATGACAGGAAGTTTGAGTATGCCCATATTTCTGACATTTAAAGCATCTTAGCAGATTTGGGATGTGGAATTTAATGGGACAGTTATGATATTTCATCTTTACTGATTCTGGAGGTTTGGAGGTATCAAAAGTAAGGATGATATTCCTGGTCAGAACCAGATAACCATTTCTACATATTAGGGTGTGCCTCATATCTGCCACTCCTTGATCTTTAAGTTCTGAATATATCTAATCATCTGGAACATCAAGGAGATACCATTCTGATATTCCACCCAATTAATGTAGTTTTTCTGACTGTTGCTGACATGAGGTTTCAACAAGAATATTACCAGAACATTACCCTTATGAATAAAGAAGGGTGATATTTCACTATTGGCATCTTGGCTGTTACATGGATGATGAAAATCATTGGTATATGTGTGTCAGATATTATCTGTATTTGGTCGGAGTTTTATAAAGACTCCCTGGTCTTTATTAAACTTAAAATTTGAGGATTCATTCTCAAATACATTTTTTTGTTTTACACAAGTGGTCCTCCATCCACAACAGATCTGCACATGGACACCCATTATCTGCAAACAATAAATGTGCTCAGAAGTGGAATACCAAGATTACGATGGATCCTATACCAACACTGCAAAATGCTTTGGGTGCAGTCCTGGACCATGGGTAGGAGACTTACTGTGACACTGTTGACTTTTGCAGGCAAGTCCACTAGCCAGTTGATCCTAGATGAGCCATCCAGGACATCTTGCCAAAGCAGAGACCAAAGTAGTGCAAGGTCTATAAGGATGTCCCATTTCCAGATGGCAAACACAGTGGGCATGGCACTGGATCTCAGTGATGGTATTCCAGAAGAAAGGATATTAAAAAGATTCAGAAGTAGAGTGAAGAATATGGGAAGAAAAATATAGAAAGAGGTATCTAGCACGACAGGTGCACAATGTGGAGCTGAAGGGAATGGCCATTCATACATATGTATCATTAATAAATCATTCAGAATTGGAAGGATTCATTGATGACCTCAATTTCCCCTTTTATTAGATTCATTTGAGTAAAACCTCAACCACATGAAGTGTTTGTTGTGATAATGATTACAATTTCAAGTGGTTTTGAGAGAAAAATGGAAACCCATCCTTATTACTCATTGTTCTTTTAAAAATATGTTTATTTAAATGCTTTCCCACAACTTTGACCATATACCAATCTTTCATAAAATTTATTAAAATTCTCTTAATTATTATCTAAATGTTTGTTGAGATGTTTATCCAAAATCTTAGTTTTTTTCTTCCCAAATTCAGATTTTTCAGCCAAGGTAAATGTGTCAAATTTCTCGCAGCTTTAGTAACTTGATTCACGGGACTTCCCCCCCCCCCCCCGTTAAACATTAGTATAGCTATCTCAGTGCATTAACTGAATACCATTGTATATATCTAGATTATTTACATTACCTAAAAATTTCCTCTCAAAATATTGTGGAGCTTCTCTCATTTCTTTCAGGACATTCAATGTACTTTCCATGAGTACTTTTTTTGGGGGGGACTAAGTAGCAGGTTTACCTTTTGAAAAATAAGTCACAGGTGCTTGAATAAAGTTAAAAAAAAATCTAAGAGAAAATGGATTCTTGCTGCCAAAAAGTATGTGTTCCTTTTCTTTTAACAAGGCTTTGATGTTGCAGCATCAGGGCCAAGCCGTGCAGTTGTGCAGATTGTGCACCGCACAGGGGCGCTTGAAGATAGGGGCGCCATTTCACCACGGGAAATAATAAAAAAAAATATATAAATTTTCTTATTCTTGAATTATATCGTTTGAAGTGAAATGTTATCAATATTACCACAGATTTTATTTCACAGAGTAGGCATCGACTCAGCAAAAATTTTATAAATATTCTTGATTGCTTATTATATTTTTAGTGGAAATTGTTACTTTAAGACAGACCGTGAATTCATTCTCATGCTGTGCTTTGCTCAGTACCGTCAACAGGGTTTAGCACAGAGGCAGCCTGCCTCATGCCACTGCTTAATATGGGCGCTCATTCAGTCGTATTACGGCGACATGATATTTTACAAAAATACAGCATTTAGTTTAGCAAACAAAAAAAAGGTGCCAGTTCCCATTGACAGTTAAATATGTGCTTATTATATTTTATTAGTAAAAAAATTATAGTCATACATACTAAAACTAAACATTTTAGAATCCACTTATTAGATACTTAAGGAAACAACCCATAAAGTATCATACGATGTGAATTTCATAAACTTTTATAGTCTATATATAAATATATATATATATTAAATTATATTATGCATGAATTCTCCTACTCAAATTGCGAGTCTCTATCACCCCGAATTTCGCATTTGAGCGATAATTCGCTCCCTGCAGTAAACAATATGCTATCCCCAACAGCCATTATACTGCAGAAACACGAAAACCAATTAGTTTTATCATGTCAGTGGATAAGGTTCACAGATATCATTTGCAGACTGTGTAATATATTTCTCAACAAATAGTGCAATTACAGACAACTGGGAATATAAACACTAACTAATGAATCACATCTTCCCTCCAACAGAAACTGCTATATACAGCAGGTGCAACATATGGTTTTGCTTGACACTACCCCCCCCATCATGAACGTGTTAAAACTAATATAGTGAATACATTTCACTATATTATAGTGAAATGCATTATAGTGAAGATATTATGGAAATCGGTTTAAGAACATTAGCATTTCAATTCAATTTTCAGCTTGTTTTGTTTGGGTAGCGTGATCTTTTGTTAATACCTCACCAATCATATGCACTTCTTAATAGTGGCTTTTTCTCTATTATACTGGCCTATAATCGTGCACATCTTTTGCTTCTCATTAATAATTTGTCAAGGATTGTTCATTACGTATCTGTATTGAACGTATCTGTATAAGATGACTCTATTTGGGTAGATAACTTTGATTGCACACAAAGAAACCGCTCTTGAGGACAGAAGAAGTGATGGAGAATAGAAGCTTCTTGGTAAGTCATACCCATTTTCAGTTTTTTTTTCTTCTGAAAACTTTAGTTTCCGAAAATCCTCACATATATCTCGTAACACGATTTTTTAGCTTTAATTTTGGGAAAAAAGTGCAAGTTATAGTTGAGTAAATACAGTAATTTTTTTAGCTTTCAAATTCTTAAGTATGGATCATTGGTTAAAGACTGGATTTATAAAATGCACAAAAGAGAACAATATAGCAGATATAGAAATAAGCAATTTCACTTGTCTCATTGATGATAAATTATTTATATTAAGTAAAAATGTATAGTATCTTTATAAATTGTGTTCTATTAAAAATAAATCATATTTTTTTTGGTTAAATGTACATCTAAATTCAAATAAAATTTTTTCGGAGTCATTTCAATTTTGAATGTGAAACATATTGAGTGTATTGTGTATTCTGTGTTTAAGTGACTTTGGACAATTTGACTTTGATTTTAATTGTACTTATTTTTAGATTTTTGATAGACAAATAAAATTTTAAAGATAATAGTTTATAAATTATAAACATATTAATCAGCTGAGGGACCATAGCTAAAAATCCCGTATATATGCGGGATAGACTATCGGCAGGTTGAAGTGGCTCAAATTAAATTAATAAACATAGGTTATTTATGAGCTATAAAACCCTTTAGATGATCTTTTGTTTACACATACTGCAATTAGCCCTTTCTTGATACTTTTTTGGTGTATTTTTGCATCATTTCATTTTGTGATTTACAGTAACAGTGTTACTGGGCAGCTGCCTTTTGTTTTATAAAATATATTTATTGTTGTTTAGTAAATTTTTTGTGAATTTGGATTATTATTCACGTAAAGTAAGTACATCTGTTATATTTTTGCTAAGTTTGAAAATCAGTTAGGTTGTTTCATTTTAGTTAATTATCTAATTTTGAAAACAAAAGATTTTTATGTTATGTTGGGTAGACGTCTAGAAAATAAATAATTTTCAATAAGAGATTTCTTTATATATTTGTTCTTGTTCTGGTTGGAAGACATTGGGGTTGGGGTCCTTTTACTGATTTCTTTAATAAATAATTTTAATATTCTAGATATTTCTTAATTATTAAAAAATTACTAGAATATAAAAAATATTAAATAAATATCACTGAGAAATTAATCAGTAGCTATAAAACTCTCTACATGTAAAATATCTCTACATGTTAATTTTCAAAAAATACCTAAAATGTAAGCATATATATTATTCAAAACATCTGAAAAGGTGTGCTTAAGGGTCAAAGCTGTATAACTGAGAGGAGACCTCCACATAGCCTTTAAAGGAATGCAGAAAACCGACCAGGGCTTCTGACCTAATGTCCAATCCTCACCTTCTCGTGGTGCACCCTGTTGGGTATCTAACTGGATACTGAACGAACGAGGATGGGCTGGCAATTTGGGATTTAGCCGACCAAATTGTATGCTTATTGGTTAAACCAAAATAAAAAATGATGGTACGACATGACAAAATTTCATGCTGGCTGGGGAGTCGCCCGGTTAAACAAGGCCCCCGTTGTTTTCGCCAGGGAACCAGGGCGAACAGTGAAAAGTCAGCTACTGGAACAAATCTGAAAACAAACCTCAACTCAACATCACCAGAGTTAAAGATTGGTACTATCAACATAAGAAGCCTGAATGGCAAAGAAATGGAGCTAGCTGAGGAATTAAATCGGTACAAGATCGACATAATAGGGGTGACTGAAACAAAAAAGATAAAAACTGGTGAGATCTTTCTAAGCAATAAATACAAAATGTTATATTCAGGCAATGACAATCAAGGAAAAGAAGGAGTAGCCATAATATTCAACACAAAATACGAGGCAAATCTTCTTGAATAGCAGGCAGTCTCAAGTAGAGTGATGTGAGCAAATATGAGAATGGGGAACTGGACAATGAGACTTATTTGTGCCTATGGTCCCACAGAAGGTTCTACTAAGGTAGAAGTGGAGGAATTTTTTGATGCTTTAGAAAAAGCAACTGACACAATGAAAAAGGAAAAGTTGGTCCTTGTTGGGGATCTGAATAGCAGAGTAGGAAATGATTGTCAGACATACAAAAATATTTTGGGAAAATTTGGAGAAAAGAGCAAAGCTAATAATAATGGCAAATACCTGTTGGATTTCTGCTCAGGACATGGACTGGTTATTACTAACACCATGTTCCAACATAAAAATGTGCACAAATTCACGTGGAGAGAAGAGGCAACAAATAAGAAAAGTCTCATTGACTATGTTATTGTTGATAGTGATGTTTTCTCCCTGGTGCAGGACACCAGAGTGTACAGAGGATTTGAAATTGGAAGTGATCACTATTTAGTCTTGAGCAGGATAAAATTGAATTTCATAGTGAAAAGAATAACATGTAAGAAAGTTTTAAAGCGAATAAAAGTTGAGCAGCTCTCAGATATGAACTGTAGACTAACATACACAAAGATTATTGAAGAAAAAATTAAAGATTTTTAAAGAAAAATTGGCATCCCTTATCTGCTCCACCAAAGACCAACCACTTCCCATAGAACTACCTGGTGTATACCAGGTCTCTTGCAGTTGTAAACTGTCTTACTTTGGCCAAACAGGCAGGACAGCAAATATCAGAATTTCTGAACACAAGGACTACATCCAGTGTTACAAGTATAGTCATTCTGGTCTTGCAGACCATGCTCTGGATACACTGCACAGAACAGTGGCGCACCCACAGGGGGGGGCCAAGGGGCCCGGGCACCCCCCAAAGAAAAGGAAAACACACTAGAAAAATTTCCAAAAATCTTTTCCTAATTGAAATTCATTTTTTAAATTTATATTGTGTGCTACTTATGAATTAGCGATCACTGCAGATGCTCAGTTATAAGTCGTATGCGATGTGTAGTGTGTATTCCCAAAACGTCTACTCAACTCGCCCCCCCCCCCCCAAGGTTAAATCCTGAGCACTCGGCCTCCTCCAAGATTTAATCCTGAGTGCGCCACTGGCACAGAATACGGTGGAAGAAAGCTACAGTAATACACCGTAGCAAATACAAATACAAAAGACTATTTATGGAATCAGCCTCAGTCCTAAGAAACTCTCCAAACCTCAACAAATTTGGTTGCATGCAACTGCCCCAAATTTGGGAGGCATACATCAGCAGACCTTGAGCCCAACGGCCAAGAACACCTACTTAGCCCGCTAGAGGGCACCATCAGGACTTCTAGGAGAACAATAGCTTCATCTCTTCATTCTCAGTTACTGTGTTGTAGTGCCTGTGTTCACATGCCTTTTTGTAAGTTCCTTTTGAAAATGGCAACGTGATGTTGCCGAAATATCGGAAATATTTATTAAAGTGTAATTTAATTTATATTCGGATCTACGTTGTTCAATTCCTTAAGTGATTTAGAAACGCATAACCAACGTATAAGCCTGTCTACGAGAAAAAAATTAAAGAGTTTGAGAACAGGAACCAAACCTTGACGATTCAGTGGCAAGCCTTGAAGAAAACCCTGATTGATTCAGCCAGAGAGGCATGTGGTGAGGTTGTCTGCAAGGATAAAAAAATCAGGACTCCATGGCGGACTCAGGAAGTTAAAGAGGCAGTGAAGGAAAAGAAGAAATCATATCAAAACTACCTGGCAAATAAGTTAGCTTTTGCTCTTAGAGAATACAAAGACAAATGTAAGAAAGCGAAACACTATGTAAAACTAGCTAAACAAAAGTCATGGGAGGACTTTGGCAAGAACATAAATATCAAGAAGGTGGTAAGATATTCTGGAGGTTGTTGAAGAAGCTTAGAAATGGAGGAAAGAATGCTGTTAAAGGAGTTAGAGATGATAAAGGTGACAAGAAAACAGTAGAAAAAGATATCCTTGAAGTATGGAGTAATTACTTCGAAAAATTGCTAAATGAAACAAGCAGTGATAGCACAGTGGTAAAAAACACTCAACAGACATACAGTCAGGAATACATATCCATACTTGAAGTAGAAAAAGCCATCAAAGGCTTGAAATGTGGAAAGGCAGCAGAAGTAGATGATATTCGACCAGAAATGCTGAAGTATGGTGGTATAAAAGTCTTACAGAGGCTGCACTGCATAGTTCAGAAAGCCTGGACAGAGGGACGAAAACCCGATGATTGGAGTAGAGCTCTAATAGTGCCCACATATAAAAAGGGAAATAAAACTAAATGTGAGAATTACAGAGGTATTTCCGTAATGAGTGTTCCTGGCAAGATCTATGCAAGTATACTTAAGAAACGGTTGAGAAGAATTGTAGAAGAAAAGCTTGGTGAAGAACAAGCTGGATTCAGGCCAAATAGAGGCTGTCAGGATCAGATCTTCACTTTACGACAAATAGTCGAGAAAGCATGGGAATATAACAAAGATCTGTATTTAAGTTTTGTCGATCAGGAAAAGGCATATGACAAGGTGCCAAGAGAGGAGCTATTCAATAGGCTACAGTTATATGGTGTCAATGGGGCACATTATATCAAGCAATACTTAGTCTGTATTTGAGTTGTAAGTCAGCAGTTAGAATTGAAGGATGTACAGGAAGATGGTTTAATGTTAAATCTGGTGTGAGACAAGGATGTACATTATACCCTCTGTTATTCATTATATATATGGATCACATTATGAAGGAAAGTGGTATTAAACATGATATCAGAATTGGAGATGTTAATGTAGCTCTTTGCTTTATGCGGACGATGTTATACTTCTGAATAAATCCGCTACAAGTTTGCAAGATTCCCTGACTAAATTGAATAACTGTTGTAATAGATATGGTATGAAGGTGAGCAGTAAAAAGACAAAGACAATGAAAATAGGTAGAATTGTTGAAAATGTCAACTGTGTTGTGAACGGGGAACCTGTGGAACAAGTAAAACATTTCAGCTACTTAGGCACGATGTTTAGTGCAGATGGTAAATTAAATATGGAAATAGACAACAGAATCAACAAAGCTGGTATGGTAGGAAGTCAACTGAATAAATTCATATGGAATAAGAGAGAAATTAGTTGGAACACTAAATTAGAACCAGTTTTAACTTATGGATCTGAGAGCTGGGTCAGAAGTAAAACACTTGACCAAAGACTAGAGACTGCAGATATGAGAGTTCTGAGAAAGATTAAAGGCGTGAACAGATGGCATCAATGGCAATATCAGATTAAAAACGAGGATATTAGGAAAGAACTTGACATTGTCGGCATCCAGGAATGCATTAGCAGAGCTAATCTCAGGTGGTATGGTCACTTGAACAGAATGGGCAAGAAAACGACCCAGAGAAAGACCAAGATATAGGTGGATTGATACAGTACAATGTGTCTTAGACCAGCACTTCCCTAACTGTGGGCCGCGGCCCTCTTGGGGGGCCGTAGGTTTTGTTGAGGTGGCCGTGAAATAATGAAAACAAATTTAAAATGTTTTAAGACTAAGTAGATTTTTTTTATTTTAAAACGTATTTAACTTTTATTATTTATTATTTCTTTTTTGTTATTTTTTATATTTTAATGGAAAAATTCACACATTGGTGTTGGTTCACAAACTTTGCTTCCTGGATATTTCGGTGCTTAATGAATATTAGTAAATATTGCTTATTCATATGTTTCATTTCAAAGCAGTGGTTAATTGTATTTACTTCAAATGCTCTCCAGGGAAGCTCCAAATCTTCCTGTCCCTATCACCAGGCATTCGTAATCAGAGACTGTTGATATTGGCCTTATATACATATCAAAACTCGTTTTATATTATCACTGTCATCCGAGCTAGTTTTCTGTTACCAATAAAAGTTTCGCATATACTTCACACATGAAAAAAAAGCTTAAACAAGTTCATGTGGGGAGATAGTAACTCGCTTGCAGTGGTAAACAACACGCCCTCCCTAACAGCCACTTATACTGCAGAGGCAATAAAAACAAGTACTTTTATTATGCCAGTGAATAAGGTATGAGGCGTCTGTGTAATATATTTCTCAACAAATAATGCAATTAGAGACAACTGGGATAAAAACATACTAATTAATGAATCACATGTCCCCTCATACAGAAACTATGCTGTATAGACTGAAACAAAACCATATGTTGCATAGGCAAACACAGTATCTAGCTAAAAACTATTGTTATTAATTAGATGCGTGTGAATTCGATTTCCCAAGGCAGCAATAAAATTCAACCGAACATGTTAAAATTCGTAAAAGTGTTAAAACTAAGTAATATATATAAATAATGAATGTTATGGCAGTTTCACATATGGAATTCGGTTGAAGAGAGTTAACATTTCAACTCAATTGCCAGCTATGCTTTTATCTTTAGGTTGCGCTATCTTTTGTTAATACCGCACCAATCATATGCACTTTTTAATAACCTGCCTTTGCTGTCTGTTTTGCGTTAGGATTAATTACCGTAAAGGGAGAAAATTCACAAAAGAAAAAAATGTTCCTGGTCCGGGGATTCCCTTATTCAGGTAATATTCACTAATTTCATGTTATCAGTCTGTGGTGTGGCAGTATCGGTAAGTGGTGATATTATTTGTTCTATTGTACGTTAAAAAATTTAACAATGAGATGGATAAGTGGCTGATAAAAAATAAAAAAAAAAACCGCAAACAATCAGAAGAAGCAGAAACAGACTCAAAAAAAAGGACAGTATTTCATATTTTACCAGAACAGCCTGCATCGTCTTCCCAAACGGTAAGAGGCAAAAAATGTAATATATGCATTTGATTTTTGCAATAGTCACTGTGTATGTTTTGTATTGAATATAAATACAATAAATATTATAATAATATATCTCTCTATTACGATTTTTTTTCGAGGGGGCCGTGAAATATTTTAATTTTTGCAAAGGGGGCCCTGACATCCAGAAGTTTGGGAAGCACTGCCTTAGACGATAGAAATATAAAATCTGATAATGATAATATTGGTGTCTTGACAAGTAATAGACTGATTTGGAGGAAAATTGTAGATAGAAAGTTAGTAATGATGTAAATTTTTCATGTAGTACTATCATATCCTGTACACCCCTTGAGGGTACATGTCAGGAATTTGATGATGATGATGAACATCTGAAAAATCAAATTCTGTAATAAAAAAAAAAATAGCCAGTCTTGGGCCATTCACCTTAAAAATAATAGTCGGTTAAGGGGTTAAACAATAAGTTTAAGGGAAAATTTCAGCAATTATTATTTATTTTGGTGGACAACTTTTAACGCTCTTCTTATTTTAAAGTCTAACCAAGCGTGTTAATCCCTTGGATATAAGCCACACAGAACAATTATCTATTGTTATTAGATTTGTTAATCAAAATAAAGATACAAATATAGCAGAAATTCATGAACATTTTTTGGGTTTTCAATCTGTAGAAAATACCACTTGGCAAGAACTATTTCAATTTATAAAAATTATTTTAAATTATTGAATATTAACATTTCAGATTTACGCGACCAAGCTTATGATAACGGTTCAAATATGTGAGGAAAACATAATGGACTGCAGAAAAAATTCTTGAAATAAATTCAAGGGCTTTTTTCATTCCGTGTGCTGCTCATTCATTAAATTTGGTAGTTAATGATGCAGCTAAGATATCCTGTGAAACTATAAATTTTTTTGGGGTAATACAGGAATTATATAATTATTTTTCAATATCTGTGAAGCATTGGGCTATATTAAAAAAACATTCGTGTTTTAAATTTGAAACCACTTTCTGCTACTAGGTGGGAAAGTAGAGTAGAAGCAATAAAGCCACTTGAAAATACTATCAAGGAAATTTACCAGGCTCTTTTTGATATTACAGAAAATGAAACTAAAGATATCGATTCTAAAGTTAAGGCAGGCAACTTAATTTCAAAGATTTATTTGCTCTGTTCATGTTTGGTACAAAATCTTAAGTCTCGTAAATGTTGCAAGCAAAAGAATGCAGAATCCAACATTTGATATAGGAAAAATTACAGAAAATCTTGATTATGTTATACAAGAATTAAATACTCGCCGAAGAGACCAATATTTTGAAAATATTATTAGAACAAAAGAAGTAGCAAATGATCTTAATATTGATCCTATTTTTCCAGACATTCACAAAAGAACAAAAAACAAAAATGTTTGGTTACGAAGCATCAGATGAGACAACACATGATCCTAAACAAAATTTTAAAATAAATTTTTTCTTCGCGATTTTAGACACGACAATAACTTCAGTCATGGAAAGATTCAATCACTTCATACTCTTAAAACAACATAGCGAGGCCTTTAAAGTTATAAGAGACATTAGCAAATTAAAAGATTGGAGTGATGAAGATTTAATGAAACATTGTAAAGATTTGCACTTAAAACTGAGATAGAATCGCGATATTGATGGTATGACTTTGTTTGAGGAATTAAAAACTTTGCAATGTTTTATTAAAAAAGAGTCGGCTCCTCCGGATGTTTTAAATTATATATACAAAAATAAATTAACCGACACGTTTCCAAATACTGCAATTGTGATGTGTATTTATTTAACATTATCAATATCCGTAGCATTAGGGGAAAGAAGTTTTTCAAAACTGAAACTAATAAAAAATTATTTGTGGTCAACAATGTCTGGAGAGCATCTAAAGGATTTATCAATTATATCAATTGAAAATAATATTATGGATTCATTAGAAATTTTGTGGCGGCTAAAGCAAGATGGATAAATATGTAAAATAAATCTACATTTATACTAATTGTTATATAGTTAAAAGCATATATCCAAATTATCTTTGTTATGTAATACATTGGTGCCTTGGTTAACGGCGGTAATTCGCTCCAGGATTACCGTCATTAACCAAGGCGCGATTCCCCATAAGATTTATTGAAAATCGATTCATTTGTTCTGGCTCCTCCCCACAACCATAGTACATATTAAAAATGCAGATAAAACTCATTTAAAATGTCATAAAAATATGGTAAATATCATTTATTTATTATACAGTTGGGATGTATATGTATTTGCTATAAAAAAATTAACATTAATAAAATGAATTGTTCATGAAAAGTTTTTAATTATCAATCTTCACCAGAAGGACAACTGGGCTCACTTCGGAGTTTTTTGACAAATGGACATGTAAAAAACATGTCTAGGGTTGTTTGCTTCTGCCTCTTTTTTAAAATGTTTCTGAAAAATTGCATGGACTTTTCATTAAATATATCTGCAGCTCTGATAACCTCGGATTTGTTTGGATTCCATTTCATAGCAACATTTTGAACTTCCTCCCACTTTTCCAAAACATTTTTGATTTCAGCAGTCGTAATTTGTTCTTTCTCCATCCTCATCTTCAGATGAAATTTCCATTTCCTTTTGTTCACATTGCTGCTTGAAAAGTTCTTTTAGCTCGTCAGAAGTCAGTTCTCTGTCATGATCATGCATCTCCAATAATTCTTCAACATAATAAATTTAGTTTAATCCTTTATCCAAGTGTGAGCAAACAAAGTTTGCACCTGAAAGTATCTTCAGGACTGGGGTAAGGTGGTACAACACCAGGGCACTCCTTGCAAAGGTGGAGCAAGCTACCAACACTCCTATCTCAGTATCTCCCATAATGCAAAACACATCTCCTTGTGGATATGTATAATGTTATGCATTAAGTGAAGGGCCCTAACCAGACTAGTTTCGACCTTTATTGAGGTCCCTTCAGTGGGAGCCAGGCCCAAGTGGAGATACCAGGCAGAAGCATTAGCAGGTCATCTCTACCTATAGGAGTTGCCAAATGGTGTGCCACCCTTTTTTAATAAATTACTCTGGATTTAGAGAAAGATGTTGGAAGTTTATTTTTCACTTGGTTAGAGTATAATAAATTTAGTTTAATCCTTTATCCAAGTGTGAGCAAACAAAGTTTGTGCCTGAAAGTATCTTCAGGACTGGGGTAAGGTGGTACAACACCAGGGCACTCCTTGCTTTGGCAACTCCTATAGGTAGAGATGACCTGCTAATGCTTCTGCCTGGTATCTCCACTTGGGCCTGGCTCCCACTGAAGAGACCTCAATAAAGGTCGAAACTAGTCTGGGTTGTGGCCCTTCCCTTAATGCATAACATTAGACATATCCGCAAGGAGATGTGTTTTGCATTATGGGAGATACTGAGATAGGAGTGTTGGTAGCTTGCTCCACCTTTGCAAGGAGTGTCCTGGTGTTGTACAACCTTACCCCAGTCCTGAAGATACTTTCAGGTGCAAACTTTGTTTGCTCACACTTGGATAAAGGATTAAACTAAATTTATTATACTCTAACCAAGTGCAAAATAAACTTCCAACAAAAAAAAAATTCTTCAACATCTTCCTCTACTTCCAAGTTAAGTTAAGTTAACAAGTTCCGTTAAGGATGATATCTTGATGGGAATAAAGCAAATGTGGAACAGCAAATATTTTTTGTGAGGATAGAAAGGACTAGAAGGGAATGGGGGGAGGGTGGCTGTTGCTGATAGCAGGGAAATTATGTCCACATAAGGTAGAGATGCAAGAGGGAAATAGTGACAACAGTTTTGAGGCAGTACGGTATGAGGTGGAAGTGGATAGGAAGAGATATTTAGTTGGCTGCTACTATAGGCCAGGGAATGTGGAGGGTGGTGATGAAGAAATGGGTTAGTGAACAAGAAAAAGGTGACCATTATGGTAATATAGACTGTAATGAAGAGAAAGTATTTGGGAGTAAGGAAAAATTAAGTTTTTGAGTTCTTGAAAGACAACTACTACCTTAGGCAACATGTAAAGGAAGGCACAGATGGATCGAGATTCTTAGATGTGATCATAATCACATCAGAGGATGTGACTGAGTGGGTGTTACATGGAACAGGTTTAAATGGAAATATACAGTTGTTTGAAGATGATGCAAAATGGGGGAGAATGATAAGAAATCAAGCAGAAGTTGTAGCTTTACAGAGGACTTGAATAGACTGTAATGAATGGGAAAGTAAATGTAACGATCAGTTCAATGTTGCAAAATGTAAGGTTCTGAAATTTGGTAGGCAACAATGTGACGTAAGGCATAAACTTGGTGGGGAGATTCAGGAGTGATGGTGGACAGGGACTTGAAGTTCAGGAATCACACTTCACAAGTTGTGAACTCATTGCATCAGATTATGGCAACGATGTGAAGGACTTTAACATGCAGAAATAATGAGGTTATGGTTCCATTGCATAAGGCCCTTGATCAGGCATAATATAGATTATTATGCAGATTTGGTCAGCTGATTTTCATAGTGACAAGGATATATTAGAAAGGATCCAGAGAAGATTGATTAAGGTCTTTGGAATGTTGGTAAGGGACTGTTAAATTTGGAAATTGTTAAATGTGGAAATTTTTTTACAATAGAATGAGAGAGGAAGTAGAACAATAGCTCATACCTGGAAATTATTTAAGAAGGGGGGGGGGGGTGAGCAAGGGAGTAAGAAATGTTTGTGAATGAATGAACTGCCTGAGAGCGTGGTGAATGCAGACACTTTGAATAAGTTTTAAACACAGTTTGATGAGCTCTGTGTGCAACAGTGTTTACCACTCATGATGAGTAGTAAACACTATTGATGTCAATGTGACTCCATAGAATGGTGAGTATTCTACAACACAGTCAACTAGGCTGGCAATTATATTACTCTTAAATAAGTACTCCAACTGTTAATACAGAAATTTAAGCATCTTCAAAGTTAGGGTACTATCCCTGTCAATGATGCACATGCAAAGATTTATTTTGCTTTCTTTGTTTGATTTTGTCAGTGAAGGTCTACTTTTTTTTCTTTTTTTTTTTGTGCTCTAATTAATTAATCATGCATGCACATATCGAAAACAGAGTTAAATTTACCTGGATATTTTGATCTCCTTCATCTTGTTCTTCTGATGATTTTTTTCGTTTACTATAACATAAAATTTGTTTAAAACACAGAAATTCAAAACAAAAGAGATTCTAATGAATATTTTTCTTTCTAATATGAAATGTTATAATATCTATCCATTTTATTGGTTAGATATTATAAGAAGCCACCCTACACATTTCCAATTAAATTTTACAACTTTAGAGTTTTCAGGGAATGAAAAGGCTGAGCTGTAGTTTAGTAATTCAGGTACAGTGAGCATAATTTTTTTTTTTTTTTTGTGTGTAAAGTTGAAAATGTATGTTATGAAAGCATGTAGCATGGTTTTGTGACTTGTCTGTTTATAGAAGTATATCGGGAATACTGTATTTATAGTATTGTGCACATTTCATTTTCTGTTATACATTATGTTATGAGAAAGGAGCAGTGGCAGCCGATGAAATTTTAAATGGGAGTGCTGCCCATACAAAATTTAAAAAAAATAATTTTTTTTTCCTAATTAGTATCCAATTTAGGGAATGAAAAGGTTGAGCTGTAGTTTAGTAATTCAGGTACAGTGAGCATAATTTTTTTTTTTTTTGTGTCAAGTTGAAACTGTATGTTATGGAAGCATGTAGCATGGTTTTGTGACTTGTCTGTTTATAGAAGTATATCGGGAATACTGTATTTGTAGTATTGTGCACATTTCATTTTCTGTTATACATTATGTCATGGTCTGCGCAGTTGGCCTAGTGGCTTTGCGCTTCGCAACCATATGCCTGGGGAAGGAGTGTCCTAGGTTCGATTCCCGTCAATGACGTGAGGAGCTTAAGGATCTTCCTCAGCCATAGCCAAGTTAGCCGGTCTTGGGCGTGGACAGCAGGGTTTTTCCCCCAGTTTATCTGGTGTTTTTCATCCTGCAAACAGGCAAACTGGTTTGAGGACACACGGATTACAGTCAGGAATACTGACCCAGCCATAGGTCTGATTTGTCAGCCTATGCCGGTTCCGGAGCCCGGATAAAATTTGGGGGGATTAGATGGTACCGTGAACTCCCGTAAAAAGGGGGAATGCAGTATCATCACACAAAATTATTATTATTATGTCATGAGGAAGAAGCAGTGGCAGCCGGTGAAATTTTAAATGGCGGGGTGCTGCCTATACAAAATAAAAAAATAAAAAATTATTTTTTTCCTAATTAGTAAACAATTTATTAATCAATAAATCTGTAGATTTATTGATTAATAAAAATAAAAAATTCTTTTTTTCCTAATTAGTAACCAATTTATTGATTAATAAATTGGTTACTGATTAGGAAAATAATAATTTGTTTTTATTTTGTACAGGCAGCACCTCCATTTAAAATTTCACTGGCCACCACTGCTTCTTCCTCATGACATAATAATAATAATTTCGTGTGATGATACTGCATTCTCCCTTTTTACGGGAGTTCACGGTACCATCTAGTCCCCCCAAATTTTATCCGGGCTCCGGAACCGGCATAGGCTGGCGTTAATTCATTTATTAATTAATTAAGTTATTAATTTATTGATTAATAAATCTGTAGATTTATTGATTGATAAATTGGTTACTGAATAGGAAAAAAATAATTTTTTTTTTTATTTTGTATAGGCAGCACCCCCCCACATAAAATTTCACCAGCCGCCACTGGGAAGGAGGGTGTTTAATTCTGCAATATCTGTGATAGCTTCATACAGAATACAGTGTCACAAACAATATATATTATGTATACTTTCAGATGAAATATGGAGAGTAAAATAAACATGGAATTTTAACTAAAAACAAAAAACATAGTTTGCCTTGCATTTAACAATTGAGGAAATCAACTCAACAAAGTCAAGAAAAAAAAAGAAAAAAAGAAGGAACTGCTATTTTTGGCTAACCAATGTTATACCACTATAAATAGGAAGGCCAAAAATGGATGACAAAAGATATGGATAGGACATTTCCCATCCAAATCTTCTGTCAGCCAAAAGGCCTGTGAATCATAAGCCTAATTTACCTATACATTCACTATCAGAATTATTTAATACAACTATTTCATCCAATATGAAATGTGATGTCAATATAAATGATGAAAGTGACTTTTACTAGCCTGAGATTGAATTGATGATTTTTCTATTATCTTTTAACTACCTTACCGGCCATTATGAATCAAATACGCATCCTCATACGCTTCGTATCCATCATATATTTCAATGTAATAAGAATGGCATTACAATTTTAATATGCACTTCGCATCCATAGTAACTTGAATGTATATATATATATGTCCTGGCCGGTAGCATGGTTAATACTGATATCTTAGTCAGGTTCATCATTAGGAAATGCTATTACTAATTTTAGACTCATATGTTAATATAAAGAAAACATTCCAGCTGAAGTCAGAAATTACTCCAAATATATAGCAAAATAAATAATTTAATTAATCAAATACTGTTTACAGTAATTATATACAAAATCATTAATAAACATAGATTGGTTACTAATGATTTTGTATATTCTTTTTATTACATCCAGAGATCTCTAGAAAGTCAGGGACTCTTCGAGGGAGGCTACACATCACCCATTCCAGTTGTCATACCTTTTCTTGAATTCGCACACTACTTGTACTTGCCACCTTCAAAAGAAAACAATTCCAATCACACACCATTCTATGAGAGAAGAACCTAGCTCTCATCTCTTTCTTGAAAACGCTCCTTCTCAACTTCCTTGGATGCCCTCTTGTTCTCTTCCCATACAATGAAAAATTCCATTTACTGGTATCCTATACGATCCGTTCAGAATTTTATAAGCCTCAATACCTCTCATATCATCCCTCTTTCTCCTGTTTGCTAGTATCTGAAGTCCACAAATCAATCTGGCCTTATAATCTGCATTTCACATTCCTACTGTTATCTTTAACACTCTTCTTTGTGCCCTTTCCACTGCATTTGTATCAGCCTGGAAATATGCACCATAGATGTGTACCAAATAATGCAGATGAGGTTGTATCAAGGCCTACTCCTATCCTCCATCCTAGGACAGGTTGAGTCCATTCCTAATGAAAAGTTACTAGCATATTAATGCAGCCGGTTTGCCACTCCTCTGCTACATCCTCTAAGGGCCGTATTTATGACTCTAATCCGTGTTTTTTCACAGGCCGGTTTGCCTGCTTGCAGGATAAAAACCCCAAGACCAGCTAACTTAGCTATGGCTGAGGAAGATCCTTAAGCTCCTCACGTTGTCAACGGGAATCGAACCTAGGACACTCCTTCCCCACTTCACAACCATATGTGAAGTATACACTTCACATATGGTTGTGAAGTGTATAGCCACTAGGCTAACCATGCAGACAAGGCCTACTAAAGAGGAAAAATGTCTTCCTTATCCATAAATGCCAATTTTCATTTCAGCATTGCAATTATCTTCCGAGCTGTATTTGCAATCTTTGTTATATGACCCTTGAACTTCCTATCTGCTAAAATTCCAAAATCCCTAACCTGATCTGTTTCTTCTAGCATATTTCCACCAATATAAAATGGCTATCAGTTCAATACTTTACATTTACTAGTATTGAACTGACAGCATTTTTTTCACATAGTTACAGCTTATTCAAAATCATCCTGTAATAAGAAATGTGTTTGACCTGCAGCACTGCTGCAGGTCAGACACATTTCTTATGACACATTCCTGATTACCATGGATATTTTTGCATCATCAGCAAACATCCATATGTCTCCTCTGAAATCTTTTCCAATATCATTAATGTAAAAACTGTAATGTAATGTAATGAATAATAATAGACCATTGACTGATTGCTAGGGTACACCACTGGTCCCCCCCCCTCCATGCTTTTTGACATCTGTCAGTTTATAGTTCAAGCTCATAGTTCATAACCCAATACCATATCCACCAACTTATGCAACCTTCCATGCTGTATCCTGTCAAAAGCCTCATCAAAGTCCAGCAGTATAATGACATTACCCTTCTTCTTGTCTAACCATAACATTATTACAAAATATGAGCAAATTGCTTAGACCTGACCTCCTTTTAGTAAATCCATGTCTCTCTTTGTAAAATATAGCCTGTCTGTCAAACCATGTCTGTATGCATGTTCTTCACCAAATATTCACCACCAACATCACTTCAGATATACTGATAGGTCAATAGTTAGACACTTCAGTCTCTGCACCATCCTTGTGTAATGGGATTATTAAACATTTTTTACAATCTTGTTTAATCCTTCCTCTGCTGAGACTCAAATTATACAGCCAGGTCAGAGGCACAGCCAGTTCAGCTGAACATTATTATTATTCAGGTATCTCCATGGAGTCAAAAGACTCATCACAGGAGACCAATTATTCACACAATACCTCTCCTTAAACTCATTCACTGATGAAGCATTTACAGCCACCTCTGACAACCTGTTAACCACCTCTCTAAGCAAAAAATCGTCCTAACACCTTTGCTAACCACACTCTTTTCTCAGCCTGTGGTCACAATTTCCATAGGTGACTACAGGCTGAGAAAAAGTCTTTAGTGTCAATCCTATAAAATCCCTCTAATAACTTATATGCTTCTATCATGTCTCCTATTCTTTACCTATCAGCTACTTTTTGAAGCCTACAGACCTTCAATACGGAGCATTTCATAGACCTAGCACAATATTTGTCACCCATCTCTGAATCCTCTCCACAGCTTCTTCAACCCCATGGAATCAGGTGACCAAATATATGTGGAGTAGTCCAGATGTAGCTTTATAAAGGGGAACAATAATTTGTGTTCTTCAACAACCATAAGTTTGTTTTCAGTAATTTCTTTCTTTCCATAAGCAGAGATAATTTACCAGAAGAACTAAATCCTACCTTCCAGTAGTAGAGAGAATATTCAAATGCAGTCACTGCTCACTGTATCCTTGTAATATGAAAAGTGGCAAACAGCTGTTATTATACAATATTAACACAACCACACATATATAATCACTACTTTCAGATTGATTAGCCTATTGAATCTATGAAACAATATCTTCAGATTCATTTTGCTTAGCCTGGCTAAGGTCATAAACTTTTGTGTCTCCTTAGTAAAACTACCAATGGTGATGTTAAAGTGGATGAACAAACTAGAGGAACCTTTGTTATAGCAGGAATGTTCTTTAATTCTTTTGTAATGCTATAAGAGATCTGCAAGTTGTCAAACTATGTCATGCAGACTACATACAAGAGTAAAGGAAAGAACATGCAGGTAGCTTATTGTGTCTGTACGTGAATGCTAGGAGTATCAGAAATAAAGGAGTAAAGTTTGTTGCCTTGGTCAGTATGTTGGGTTGGTTGGTTAGTTTACTGGAGTAAAAACAGCAAAGGTCATATTGTGCTATAACAAAGGTTACAGCAATACACAAGGTCAAAGATAACAGTAATACATAAATAGTTAAAGACAAACTGGTAAACAATATGCATGTACAAAAACCAAGCCATGCAATGCTGTATCTACATAGAAACAAAATTACAGCAAAGGTCACAGCAGTACATAAATAGTCAAAGAGAAATTAGTAAACAATATGCATGCACAAAAAGTAAGTTTAGAAATGCAGTATCCACATACAAACAAAATTACAGCAAAGTTCACAGCAGTACATAAATAGTCAAAAATAAACTAGTAAATAATATGTATGTACAAAAATGAGGTTAAATCATGCAGTATCTTCATATAAATAAAATTACAGCAGTACATAAAACATTCAAAGAGAAATTGGTAAATAATATGTATGTACAAAAATTAAGTTAAGCAATGCAGTATCTACATATAAACAAAATTACAGTCAAATGTGTTTGTACAGATTAATTCTTTGTAGAAGGTTAAAAAATCATGCAATCTGTCTGAGTCTCATAACATCTGCCAGAGTGTATGTGGCTTGGCTAGATAGTTAAAAATTTCATTCTTCTCTAGTGTAAAGTGCTGGTACTCCATCAGAATATGACAATTAGTAAGATATGTATTGCATTTGTCACACATGGGAGGGTCATCAGTCCTCAGTAAATAAGCATGTATAAGATGACTGTGATATATGCAAAACCTAGTAAGAACACCATCTTCTTTTCTCTTTCTATGTTGACTAGAATGCCAATGCCTAATTTCAGGCTTAATGTCATATAATTTGTTTGTTAATGCTTCCTGCCATTGAGCAATTAGTTTTGATCGTATAAACTGTCTATAGTCTGTATATGGTACTGTCAAACAGTACATTTAGAAATTATGAGCTGATGTAGCAGCTGCATGTGCAGTCTCATTTCCCTTAATCCCAATGTTGTTGGGAATCCAGCACAAGCAAACATAAAAATTAAGGATTTTCATTTTGTACAACAGGTATAATACCTCAGACAGCACTGGATGTGGATTATACATAGGAGAGGAGATAGCCTGTAAAGAGCTCAAGTCTGTATAAATTACATGCTTTTGGTAGTGGTTTTCTTTTATATGCACAAATGCAAGCTGAATGGCAAGCAACTCTGCTGTAATCAGTCAATTACTGCAATCAGGTGGGATCTGGTTGGAGATAGTAATGTCAGGAAACACAGCAGCACAGCCAACACAGGTATCAGTTCTTGAGCCATCAGTACAGTGGATTGCTCTATGTGCATTCATTAAACAATTGCAGGTAGACAGATGATGGGGTATAAGACTTCTGTAGTTGACAAAGTGAGAGGTTGCAGGATGGCATGCAAACTTGCCATGGAGGGATGCTGATATGTTTGGTGTAGGCTGTCAACATTCGTGCCAACAGCTTGCATAGTCTCTGTAACATATTGAAAGGATGTATGGTAGTCTGACGTGTGGTATTGAGCTTCTGACACAAAGAAAACTAGTCCATGTAGGATGATCTGGAAGAGATTTTATCTTTAGGGCATAATTAAGAGGCAACTGTTTCCATCTAAGTGATAGAGCTAGGTTCATTTGTTTCAACATAAAGACTTTGAGTGGGTGATGCGTGAAAGGCACCAGTAGCTATCCATATACGCTGATGATGAATGGGATCCAACCATTGAAGGTTATTCTGCCTTGCAGAACCATAGAACTGAGACCCATAATCCAGCTTTTAATGTATAAGTGCATGATTAAGACAAAGCAATGAAGATCGATCTGTATCCCCATTCAGTAGAGGATAGAATGTGAAGGAGATTCAAAGCACTCTTGCACTTTTCCTTTAGTTGTGAATGTGTGCAAGGAATGTAAGTTTTCTGTCAAAGATGAGTCCCAAGACATTAGCTTCTGTTGCTACTGGAATAAGAGTTCATCCCATTCTTAATTCAGGATCTGGGTGAAGAGTGCATTTTCAACAGAAGTGTACACAGGCACTTTTTTTTCTGTTGAAAACTTGAACCCATTATTAACAGCCCATAGAGAAACATGATCAATTGCTTGCTCAAGGAGTTTTCAGTGACTCAGCAGTCAACCAACTGATCCTAGTCAGGCCATCCAGGACTGCCCAATTGCTGAAGCAGAGGCCAAAATAGTGTGCAAGATTACCAGGATTCCCCTCCCCCCATTTTCTTGGTCCACAGGTCACACCGTACAGAAAACATGGTAGCAGGGCATTGTGAAGGGAGATTCCCCCTTCTTGATGCTCTTTTCCTCCTATCTACCAAACTCTGCAAACCACATTCCTTCAACCTCTCCCCACAGGTAATATTCCAGAACCCTGATATTGTCTTAGTCAATTGCCACTGGACCCTCTCCAATGTTTCTACATCACAATGAAAACCAGGTCAAATCTAAACACAAGTGTGGTCTGACCAGAACTTTATACAGTGGCAAAATCATCTCCTTATCCCTACATGCTAGTGTAGGGATCTGATGGGCAGTCTTTGTAACCCTTGCAATGTGCCATCCAAATTTCAGGCTACTGGCAACCATCATACCCAGATCGCAAATCTCATACACTTCCTGCAATACAGTGCCATCAATATAGTACACAGCCTTATATTTTTATACTCCAAAGTGCAACACCTTGCACTTATTAATATTAAAACTATAACCCCGCTCATTTGTCCAAGCCAAAAGCCTATTTAAATCTTTCTAAAAAGAAATTACCATCAGAGTGCTATGCATAATTCTCTCTATTTAGAGAGAATTATGTAAATAATTAGGCTGAAATTATTATGACAGAGTAAAGTGAAGGGCAGTATATGTATGGAATAAGGATTTAGTCAATGAATTAACTCAACTGCTTTGCTTATTTGAGCATGCATTGGCTTGGTGGTTGGTTATTATGAATGTCCACAAATTGTCAGAAGCATCATGAAAGATGATGAGAAAAGAGACAGGATTTTAACTAATAATTAGATTAAAATGCAAAATTTTAACTGACTATGCTTTGAGTTTAATTTTAGAATTTCTTATTCTCTGAAACAATGGAATTTCTGTCAGCTGTTGCAAATGGTTCAGTCTAAAATAAGGAATATTTTCAATTGGCTATTGCATGTCATTTAAGCATGACATGCAATATGACAAGCATGATCTTACTAAGACTCTGTTGTATGTTACACAGTCATAAATAGAGACTAACCTGAATACTAAACTTTATTGTGAACTAAAAAATGTCACTAAAATAAACTCTCAACCTTATTAATCCAACCCATTTACATATTTCAAATTCACTGTTCATATAGATTATTTTACACGCACGCACAAGCAAACTGGATTGCAGTGGGTTCCCTCCAGGCAATTTCTATAGAGAATATTAGAGAACAAAGCCCTCAATACAGCTACACTCTTACATTTTGTATGGCTATGTTATTTAGATTATATGTTTATAACTAATATTTTAGAGACCATTGACTGAAGCACATTATACATATTTTTTTATTAATTTTTTTTTATGTGAATTTTACCCACAAAAGGCCGTTAGCCTAGTTAGGATGGAATGAGGGTTAGATAACTGGAAATCCTGCTCCAGAGACCAAACATGGAACTTTTTCAAGTTGCTTCAGACTTCCAATAATTTGTGGACAATTTGTGGACAAACAGGGTGGGATGGTAGTTTCACACTGGCAATGAAATTCATCTACTACCTAAAGATATTTATAAATCAACCATGCCCACAGTGAGATACAAACCCACAGCATGTTGGTTGGAGTGAATATGCCAATGACTCGGCCAATTAGGCCAAAATTTAAGCAAAAATACACATTACCAGAAAAAAAAGAATCAAATATAACTCTCTACACTTCCTAGATACATTAGTCAAGTATCTTTCAAATGGTTCATTTTTTTTTTCTGTTTATAGAAAACAAACACACACACACAAACACTGTACGATATCTACATACCATCACCCAATACAACAATATGGTAACTATAAAACACTAACAAATAAGGCGTTCACTATATCCAGTGAAACAGAATATGCCACAGAACTCAATTACATAAACAAAACTTTTATCCAAAGGCTACAATCCCTGTAAATGAATAAAATACCATATCCATTAAAATATCCCCCCTCTCCTCACTATCTCTTGACATGCAAAATGACAATCTAACAGATAAACTTAGGTGTTGACAGCTATTCATGACTTAATTTTTAACGGTATTAACACCAAACAATTTAATCAAAAGATGTTTTATTAACTGCTTATATTTTGCTGAAATTTCAAATCAGCATCATCAGAGCACAACACACTTGTACATGCAACAATGAGTAAGTGACTTACTCACTGATACATGTACAAGTGTGTTGTGCTCTGATGATGCTGATTTGAAATTCAGCAAAATATAAGCAGTTAATAAAACATGTTAAGTCATGCAAGATTACAGCAAGACTATTCTTCCAACCTCCTATCTTTTTCACACCACTTTTAACCATACAATTAATGATCAACTTTTATCCATTTGTCTTGCTGAAGCAGAGGCCAAAGTAGTGCAAGATTACCAGGATCTCCCCCCCCCCATCCCATTTTCTGGATGTTCACAGGTCACACTGCACAGAAAACATGGTAGCAAGGGCATTGTTATATCCTGAAAATAATACTGGTATTCCAACAGCTGAACATCTTCCACGTGGTGCTCACTTGGACTGGAATACTTGGAAAAGCCTAAACAGACTCCGGACGACAGGACGCTGCAAACAAAACCTCATCAAATGGGGCTACCTCACTGGCCCAGACAATTGTGAGTGTGGGACAACCCAGTCCATGGAACACCTTTTTTCTTGTCCCTTTCTTCCATCACCTTGTGCAAAAGAGGATCTTATATCCTGCACAGAAAGAGCAGTTGATTATGCAAGATACTGGAGGAACATCTGACCATGTTTATTGTATATAAATTATGTATAGTTTCCTTTTTTTCATTTAATTATTATTCCCTGTATAATTCACCTACCAAAATAAATCCATTTGTCTGAAGAGAAACTCCATACTTTTAAACACCCCATCTAGGCTTGCAAATCAGCTTCTATGAACAGAAGATTTACTAACACTGCTATAAACAGCATGAACAAAATATTCACTAGCATAACAAGTCAGGACTGATTGGCAACACATGGAACATCCCTTCACCCAATATTAAATAAAAGAAAATGACAGCATTACACAGATGCCATTACAATGATTGACAGGCTATTTTTCGAGTGAGTATCAAGAGGTACTCCTCAAACTTCAACAAGTATACCCTCTATGAATTTATCAGAAATTTTGGAGATAGCCATTTTAAGACCACCTTCATGCTTAACAGCTATAAAATTATTTCACAGAGGATGCCATGTTATGATATTAGTTTTTTATTAATGTTATACATTTCAACTGTTATTGAAATGTATAACATTAATAAAAAATGTAGATCAGTCACATGCATCAACTGACATATGAAGTATGATTCATTTGTAGTTTGCAAGGTCTTTCGATGGTTATTGGCATAAGTGAGAACTGATAGGTTACAAAGACATTATGAGAGACTTCCAAATGACAAAGAATGAGGCTCTGGTTCCTGTTCTGTGTATCATATGTTCCTTTCGATATGCTTTCTTCTTTTCTATGAATGCCTCTAACTTTATGAACCTACCATGATGATCTGCTTTTTCTATCCTTATAGACAACTTAACCACAAGCTTCCCTGGCTGAATTGATCAATGTTTTATCACAGTTTGTCAATAAGTCTCCAAGGTTTGATTCTTATCTTCATGCTCTTTCAATATTACTTGAATGATATTAGTATATTTGAGTCTACAGTTTACCTCTTAAAACTGCTGGACTTTGATTCATTTCCTACTCTACTGTTTAGATCTCCAACAAGGACTAATTTCTTCTCTGTGTCAGTTGTCTTCTCTAATGACTTGAAAAATTCCTCCCTCCTCCTTCTGTGAGACCATAGGCACAAATAAGTTTCATTTTCCAATTTCCCATCTTAATGTCTCCCCTCCCCCTTGATATTGCCTGCCATTCAAGAAGATTATTCTCATGCTTAGTGATGAATCCAATGGCTATTCCTACATTTCTTTGAACATCATTGCCTAAATATTGTATTTATTATTTAGAAGAATTTCAAATGTTTTTGTCTTATCTGTTTTGGTAAAAATCAATTATGTCAACCTGGTACTTCTCCAATTCTTCTGCTAGTTCCATTTCTTTCCCATTGATGCCTCTTATGCTGATTGTGGCATAAATTTTTGGCAAATAATTTACAGGGGTTGCTTAAAAGTCAAAGCTAAATAACTGTGTGGAGAATTCCACAATGCCTTTTAAGGATTGTGAAGAACCAAATGGGGCTTATGAGATAATGTTCAATCCTCACCTTCTTGTGGTGCACTATGTTAGTAGGTATCTACATGGATAGTGAACAATCGAGGATGAGCTGCCAATTTGGAATTTAATTAATACCAAATTGTATTTAAAGTTAAAGGGATAATAAATCCCTCATTATTTTAAAGCCGAATATGTAACTCGTCGTATTTATGTCTCCGAAAAAAAATAGCCTCTTGGCTCTTTATTGTAGTAATAATATATGGGTACACCTTTCTGGCAATTCGTTTAGTAAAGTATGTAAGTTCTGTTCACTTAAACCTTGGTATTATCCAGGTCTACCTACTCACTGATGAGACCTCAATAAAGGTCGAAACCGGTCTGGGTAGTGACCTTCCCTCATAATGCAAAACAGTAATACAACCCTCAGGAGCTGCATTTTACATTATAAGAAAATATTAAGGACAGTGATCGAAACTTGCTCCACCTTTGCTCCAAGTTGCCCTAGTGTTGTGCTACCAGGTGTTGACTTACGTTTGGACTCGGCGAACGTTCTTCGGCATGAAATTCTTAGATTTCGATCTTCGAGTTTCGTATGCGACTTTAAAATAATGAGGGATTTATTATCCCCTTAACTTAATTTACATCGCTGAAAAAAATAGCCTCTTTATTGTACCAAATTGTATTCTTATGACTAAAAACTAACACACAAAAAAAGATGGCACACCATGCTGGAATTTCATGCCACCTAGAGTATTGCCTTGTTTAAGCAGACAACTGTTCCCTATTTTCATCTGGGAACCAAGGCAAACAGTGAAAAGTCAGTTATTGGAACAATTTCCAACTCACCATCAGCAGAATATTAGATAGGCAATGTTAACAAACGAGAGAGTGAAACTGGTAGAAGAATGAGCGAAATATCATGCCAACATAATCAGTGTTATTGAGACAAAGAAGTCAAAACAGGAGGGATTCTTCTAAATAACAAATAGATGTTGCATTCAGGCAATAATTATCAAGGAAAGGAAGGAAAAGCTATAGTATTCGACACTGAATATGAGAATAACCTTCTTGAATGGCAGGTAATATCAATAGAGCGATGTAAGCAAACATCAAAATTGAAAATTGGAAAATGAAACTTGTTTGTGCTTATGTCCAACAGTAGAGAAGGCAACTGATATAAGAAAAAGTTTGTCCTTGTTAGTGATCTGAACAGCAGAATATGAAATGAATGCTAGACATATAGAAATGCCTTGAGAAAATGCGGAGAAAAAAGTCAAGCTATGGATTTCTGTTTAGGATACGGACTAGTCATTACTATCGTTCAACATAAATATGTGCAAAAATTTACACGGAGAGAAGACACAAGAATTAAAAAGTATCACTGACTATGTTATTGTTGATGATAATAACTTTATACTTGTCCAGGAAACAGGAGTACATAGGTGATTTGAAATATTAAATGATCATTCAGTTCTGAGCAGGATAAAATTGAATATATAATACTAAAAAAAAAATTGCATAAGAAAGTTTTAAAAAGAATCAAAGTTAAACAGCTGTCAGAGGGGTGTGTGTGTGTGGCTGTAGACACAAATATACAAACACTGTTGTTCAAAACGAGTTTGAAAACAGGAACTAAACTTAGGAAACTCAACAGCTGATTCTGAAGAAAACATTAATAATTCAGCCAGAGAACATGTGGTGAAGTTGTCTGTAAGAATCAAAAGTCAGAACTGCATGGTGGACTCAGGGAGGTAAAATGCATGCAACAAGATACCAAAAGGCAGTCATGTAAAAGAAGAAGGCATATCCAAAGTTCCTAGAAAGTAAGTCAGCATGTGCTTTGAGAGAATACAGAGATGCATATAAGAAGCATGGTCATGTATAAGAGTATGTAAACAAAAGTCATGGGAAGACTTTGGAAAGAATATAGAAAATGTTCAGGGAGTGGAGATGCTGAAGAGCTTAGAAACAGTAAAAAGATACTGAAAAAGGAATCACGAATAATAAAGGTGACATGAAAGCTGAAAATGAAGATATTGTAGCTGTCTGGAATAATTACTTTGAAAGATATTAGAAAATATTCAAGATGAAAGCAATAAGGGTGTGTGTGTGTGTGTACATATCAATACTTAGGCAGAAAAGGTAATCAAAAACCAGAAATGTGGAAAGGCAAATGGAGCAGATAATATTCATCCAGAAATACTCAAAATATATCAGTATAAAAATTTTATAGTGGTTGCACTGCATAATTCAGAAGGCCTGATCAGTGGATCAAATTCCCAACAACTGGAGTAGAGCTTTTGTAGTTCTATGAAAATGGAAATAAAACTGAATGTGAGAATTAGTTATACCCTCTAGGTAAAATTTATGCAAGCATACTTGAGAAGAGGCTAAGAAAAATTGTGGAAAGGAAACATGGAGAAGAACAAGCTGAGTTCAGGTAAAAAAGATGTTGTCATTTTCACTCTAAGACAAATGGTTGAAAAATCATGGGAATATAACAGGGATCTATATTTAAATTTTTTGTAGATCTAGGAAATGCATATAACAAGATAACAGGAGGAAAGCTGCTCACAACACTGCAATAAATATGTGGTAAACAGAACATTATACAGAGTAAGACATTTTTTTTATTGTCATCATATTTTTATCATCAGATCATTTAGGTATGATAGAAAATCAGATGTGAGATAAGGGCTGAAGGTCATTAGGCTGAAGATCAAAATTGGAGATATTCAATTGAGCTCTTTATTTTATGCAGATGATGTTATTACTCTTAAATTCAGTACAAGTCTGGGAAATCCTTAGCTAAATTGAATGACCGCTGTAATAAATTTGGCATGAAAATTGCCAATAAAAAGACAGACTGATAATAAGCAGGAACACTGAAATTGCCAGCTGCATCTTGAATGTGAAAATTACAGAACAAATAAATGTATTTCAGCCATTTAGACACAATTTTTAGTGATGATAGCAAATTAAAATATGGAAATAGACAACACAATAATCAAAACTGGTAAGGAGGGAGTCAACTAAATAAATTTATGTGGAACAAGAGAGAAATTAGTCAAAACATTAAACCAAATGTATACAAAACAGTGTTCAAATAAATTTTAACTTATCGATCTGAGGAGGTGGGTTAGAAATCAAGTAGTTGATTATAGGCTGGAGACCACTGAGATAAGAGTTCTGAGAAAAATTAATGAAGTGAACAGATGGCATCAAAACAGAATCATTAAAATCTCTTTTCTGCTATACATAAATGATCTTTCTCACTGAACAAATTTTAACTTACTGATCTGAGGAGGTAGGTACTATCCATAGTTCTGCTGATGACGGTACATGCCATTCCTCCTCATTTGATAAAATCCTGCATTGTACAAACATCTCAAGCTTCAAGACCTTCTGCAGCCAATACCTTAAACATTGATTTTCATACCATTCTTCAGTGAGGATAACATGGTTACTTTAAATGGTACTAAGAAGTAATCTTGCCTTCTTTCTCAAATAAAGATCTCAAATAACTTCTTCATACATTTGATAATACACAAATAACCAGACAAGATCAGATCTCTTGTCTTGGATCGATGTTTACTTTTACCATAAATGCATAATATCTTCAAATTCTTCCTCAAATGGTAAAAAAACTAAGATCCTTTTCTGATCAAAATGCTGCTTTTCACATTCAGAGAACTCTATATAAATTCCAATTTTGTCCCACTTTAGAATACTGTTCATGTTCACTCTATAGAGTATTTTTCTCTCTCTCTGACTCTCTTCAATCACTAACTCAGAGATGGTGTTTCATTTCTGTCTTTTCTGCAGATACTTCCATGGACACTGTTCAGTGAACTGACATTCCTCAGCTCTCCACTGGTTTTATTGAAATGTGCAGCAGCTGCCCAACATCATTTCATAGTTCGACTGCAAACTCACTGAACTTATGTCTCCTCTTCCTCTTTTATTCAACCTGCCTCTGTTCTTTGGAATAGTCTTCCTCATAAAGTGTTATCCAACAACTAACCTTTAGCTTTTCAAGAAAAAATGTCACTAGCGCCTACCTTTCTCAACCTTTACCTGATTATGGTACATTGATATACTGCAAGTTCTGCCATCTCTCTCTCTTGTGTGGGATTGATACATATCTCAAAAAAAGACTTTGTAAATCAAAAGAAATGCTAAAAACTTAAAATTTCATGATACTACTTATATCACTTGAATAAATTTAAGGATGGTATATTTTAACACAATTGATAATACAACCTAATGATTATCAAGAAAATAAACTTACCTTGCTTTGCCAATAATAGAAAACATAACTTCTTTTAGTTTGCTAAGTGAGGGATCTCTTGAAGCTGCTGATGATTTTAAATGAAATCTGGATGGTTTCTGCAATGGCTGTTGAACTTCAGAGACTGAAGGAGTAGGCTGATTTTCTTCATGATCTGCATTTTTATTTTCTTCTATAGTAACATCAGGATTGGCATTCAAATTCTTCAGTACATCATAATTGATTTTGCATGATATCTTTTTATGCTGAAGCATCTTTTCAATGGCTTCCCCTGCAGAATTTGCTTGTAGGTTCATTTTTCTTCTTGGTTTTCTTTTCTTGTTAGTTAAAAAATTATTCGTTAGCAAAAAAATATGTTCCTGTGCTACAGATAATTTCCATAAAGTGCATAGCAAAAATACAAATCATGACCAAATTAAGACCAGATTACAAATATCTTATGAAAGAGAAGGATAGATTAGCATATAATAATAATAGCAAAAACCACATAACAAATTATCAAAGTGGTGTATAACAATAGCCAAAAAAGTTTGGACAATTTTGTAAATTATATTTTCCACTTTAACGGTATTTCTAAGTGTGATGTTTATTACATAATTACAGCTATTCATGAAGTTGCATAAATCCAAGATACTTCTGTATGTATATAAAAATACCCCCCCCACACACACAAAGTAATCCCTCAATCATCCAATCCAACAGTTTACTGATCAGATAACTTAAGGTTGCAGTTAATTGAAGAATAGTTATGTGGTGCTATGCCAGAAGTTGGTTGACCTTACCATTTAAAAGTTTGTTAACAGAGGGTCTCATCAATTGAAGATTGCATAATTGAGAGATCAACTGAATATGCAAACTTTGCTGGTGTACAGACATGAATAGAAATTTATGTGACTAAAATGTCAGAAGGAAGGAAACAACAGAATATACTGTAAAATGCTTGTATAAGCAATTAATTTCATCCTTATTACAAAGGACCTCTTTGGGTGTAAAAAATTATAAAATTAAAAATGAAACAGAAAACAGTACATATGCCTATTTCTGATCACTGGTACATGATTATGTTTGCAGAGTAGATAGATCATTGCTTGGAAGCAAGAAGGCAGGTTAATGCTTAGAATTATATTCAAAGGCATGGAGTCTAACATGATCTTTATATACTCAGATTTTTTTTTGGTCTTTCAGTAGCAGTTGTGAAGGATTTCATACGGTTTCTATAGTAGCTGGTGTTTTTCTGTTAAGTCATCATTCAAGTTGGCTGTGGATAACATATCTCTAGAATTCCATGTCTTAAACATGCTCTTTAGTACACTGCTCAATAGATTTTTCTGTGTCCACAGCATGGGATATTTTAGAGGATTATGTTGAAGATGATATTTATTTTTATTTTTTATTTATTTTTTGAGAATTTATCACACAATAAAATTATAAGGTTTTTCCATTAGTCATTAATGAATAAGCTGATTATGTCCATGATGTTTGTCCTTCATGATGGATGTTGTTAACTGTAGAAACAAAGTGCTCAGTTTTTTTTATGAATGATACTGACTGACATGTCAAACCCTTTAACAGACTACAAAAAAATTCATAATCTTACCCAAACAGTATGTAACATCTAGCTAACATCTATATGGAAGCATTTGAAGAGAAAGTGATTAACACATATCCTTTAAAACCTATGGAAAAAGATGTCCCATCAATGTCTTTTTAATATGGATCTCTTTAAAAATTTTTACACTATCTCAACAACTAATATCCAAAAATAATATTATTTCTGAACTAAAGTCTATGGATTCATTGCCTTTAATAATATAACACTAACCAGATCATTTGAAAAGCTAAAAAAATTACCAAAAATATTTTCTGTAGGATACCTACCTATAGAAAAAGATGTTTTTTATTCTCCACATTTTAGGCATTATTTTGGCCTTAGAGTCTTATTACTGATGAGTGGGACAAAGAATTCCAATTCCTTATTAGTCTATTAAGCAAGGATAGCCCAAGCCCTTTTTAGGAAAGTTTCTGATGCACTACCCCAATGAGGATGGTATTCTAAGAATTAGGAGATTTCGGATTTATGCAGTGCTAGGAGTTGTATAGGAAAACTTGGTGTCCCTTCCAAACTTTGAAGACTGAAGATACGATGAATGTGAGATGTTTGTGCCAAAAGAGGCTAGAGATATGATTCAGCCCCAGAAGAGAAATCTGATCTTGACTGGAGATCAGTATATTACCAAAACTAAGATAAAAGTGTTTTTGTAAAATACATAAGTTCGTTAATTTGTCCTCGCTCCATTGAAGAATGGCAAGGAAATTAATGGTTATGGAAGATCTTAAAGTTTAGATAATTTCAACACTACAAGATTTGTTAAATAAAGAAAAGGAATAGGGTATACTGTCATCAGCAAAGCAACACATAGGATCTGAAATTAGTGAGAGAAGTTCATGAATGTAGAAGAAGGGTGTGAAAGTACTGGGCTCCATCCATCATAACATTAAGTGAACAACTGTAAGACCATAAGATAGTAGCCTGGTAAGTAGGGCTCTATGCCAGAGCAGATCAAATATTCTACAACTGTCAAGAGTGATCACCTGAGTTTCTCTAAACTTTTCTATAGCATGAGTCAAAAGGTGATTAAGGCTGACTAGGAGATCTGCAATGGATGAATCCATACAGGTGATCATTAATTAAATGGTGGCCTCTGGGCAGAAAAGAAATTGGTAGTTGATAATGCTCTTTATCATTTTCTAGAGATTTGAGATGGGCTGAATATAGACTTCCATGCAGCTGGATAGATGCCAGGTGAATATGAAGGCTGTACAGATGACATAAGACAGGATAAGCTCCTATACTATCTATAACTGAGGAGTACAAATTTCAGACAAAATTTTGAGGAGAGACCATCAGGATCAGAATTATTGGTATCCTTCTTAATATCTTTATTTTTAATATGACAATGCCACTGATGTCATCTGTTCATTCCTCAAATTATTTCACAAAACTCTCATGACACGCAACTGATATATAGACTATCTATTGCTCAATAATAATGTTCCGTTTACACAATGTAATTGTAACATTTTAATAAATTTTCTTTTGGCACCTTGTCATATGCTTTTACCAGATCTATCTTAAATCTGTCTTAAAGTAAGAATCTGATCCTGACAACCTCTATTTGACTGGAAACAAGCAAGTTCCCCTTCCACAACTTTTCTTAGCCTATTCTCCAGCATACTTTCATAAATCTTACCTAGAACACTCAGTAGGGAAATTCCTCTGCAGTTCTCACATCTTCCTTTCTATAGATAAATACAATGACAACTCTACTCCAATCACCTGGAATTCTACCTTCAGACTGAGCCTTCCGAATTATGTAATGCCAGCCGCTGTTACTTCCATATTTGAATATCTAGTTGAAATTCATTTACTCCAGCTACTTTCACATTTTAGGAGTCTGATTACTTTTTTGATATGTATTCCTGATTGTACTCCACTTAAATGTTTTCTACCATAGTACTGTTGATACCCATGTCATTTAGTAATGTTTCAAAATAATTACTCCAGCCATCTAGAATATCTATATCTTATCTTCTCTGATTCATCTGAAGTAAATTCTTCCACTTCAAAGCTTTTTCAACAACCTCCAGAAAATTTTGCCACCGTCATAATATTTATCTTCTATACTCTTACCATATTCTGTAAGCTATATAACTGGGAGGAGACCTCCATGTAGTCTTTTAAGGAATGTAGAGAATGGACTGGAGCTTCTGACCTAATATCCAATCCTCACCTTCTCGCCATGCACCCTGTTAGGTATCTACCAGGACACTGAACAAACGAGGATAGGATGGCAAATAGAATACAATTTGGTCGGATTTAGCTGACCAAATTGTATTCTTATTGGCTTAAACCACAATGTAAATGATGGTACAAAATGACAGAATTTCATGCTGGCTGGGGTGTCACCCAGATAAACAAGGGACCCCCCCCCACACACACACTCTTTTCATCAGAGTACCAGGGGGAAATAGTGAAAAGTCAGCTACTGGAACAAATTCCAGATCATGTTCCAACTCAACAGAGGTCAAGATTGATATCAACATAAGAAGCATCAGGGAAAAGGAACTAGCATAGAATTGGATAAGTACCAAATCGACATAAAAAAATTCACCTGTTTTTGTCTTTTTTGTTTCAGTCATCCTTATTATGTCATTTGTTTCACTCATCCTTATGTCGATTTGGTACTTATCCAATTCTATGCTAGTTCCATTTCTTTTTCCTTGATGCTTCTTATGTTGATACCAATCTTGACCTCTGTTGAGTTGGAATAATACAAGATATTATATTAAGCCAATGACAATCAGGGAAAAGAGGGAGCAGCAACAGTATCCAACACTAAATATGAGGATAATCTTGAATGGGACAATGAGACTTATTTGTGCTTATGGTCCCACAGAAGGTTCTACCAAGGAAGAAATGGAGGAATTTTTATGAGGCATTAGAGAGAGCAGCTGGCTCAATGAAAAAAGAAAAAGTTGGTCTTTTTGGAGATCTAAACAGCAGAGCATAGGTTTTGGGAAAATTTAAAGAAAAGTGCAAAACTAACAATAATGGTAAATGCCTGCTGAATTTCTTTTCAGGACATGGATTAGTTATTACTGACACCACATTCCAACATAAAAATGTGCACAAAGTCACATAGAGTAAAGATGTAAGAAATAAGAAAAATCTCATTGACTATGTTATAGTTGATAGCAATGCTTTCCAACTGGTTCAGGACACAAGAGTATACACAGAAGATTTGAAATAGGAAGTGATCATTATTTAATTTGGAGCAGGAAAAAATTGCATTTCATATTGAAAAGAAGAGTGTATAAGAAAGTTTTAAAAGAAATCAAGGTTGAGAAACTTTCAGTGGTGAACTGTAGACTCAAATACACAAACATCATTGAGGAAAAAAATGAAAGAATTTGAAAACAAGAACCAAACCTTGGAGATTCAGTGGCAAATCCTGAATAAAACACTGAATGATTCAGCCACAGAGGCATATGGTGAGGTTGTCTGCAAGAATAGAAAAATCAGAACTCCATGGTAGACACAGGAAGTTAAAGAGGCAGTGAAGGAAAAGAAGAAAGCATATCAAAAGTTCCTGGAAAGTAAGTCAGCTTGTGCTCTTAGAGAATACAGAGACAAATCCAAGAATGCTAAACACTGTGTAAAACTAGCAAACAAAAGGCATGGGAGGACTTTGGCAAGAATATAGAAAATAAATATCAAGAAGGTGGTAAGATATTCTGGAGGTTGTTGAAGAAACTTAGAAATGGAGGAAAGAGTGCTGTAAAAGGAGTTAGAGATGATAAAGGTGACATGAAAACAGGAGAAAAAGATATCCTTGAAGTATGGAGTAATTACTTTGAAAAACTGCTAAATGAAACAAGCAGTGATGACAGCACAGTGGTAAAAAATACTGACCAGGCATGCAGTCAGGAATACATATCCATACTTGAAGTATTCAGAGAATTGAAGTTTAGTGGGCATATTTGTAAAGATAGCCAAAATAGTAAATCAGATTACTTGGATGTTGAAGAACATACTGATAAGCAGGGATAGGTTGTTATTATCCCTCTTCATAAGGCTTTATATAATAATGTTACATCTGGACTACAGCATGTAGCTTTGATCTCCTGGATTCCCATGGAATAAAGAAGTGGCAGAGAGGATTCAGGAATAAGTGACTAAGATTTTTTCAAGTCATGGAATGACTTGTTACAATTACATGCTATGAGGATGGATCAAAGACCTATGGATAATAAAGGCCAGTTGATAGGAAGAAAAGATGAGATATGAAAGAAACATGTAAGCTATTAAAAGGGTTTTATAGGATCAATATGGACTTCTTTTTTTTTTTTCTTCTTTTCAATACATGGTAGGAAGGGAGAGAGAAAACAAGGGATCACTCCTGGAAATTGTGTAAGAGTGTGGTTAGTAAGGAAAACATAGCAAATCTCAAGTAAGCCATTACCAATACAAATATGAAAAAAATGAGATAAGAGTATATCACAGTGCATGTATCATCTCTTATCATGGAGACTTTTTAGATAATTCTTTGAAAAATTGAAATCATGTGGGTTAGGAGATCATATTAAAGGCATCCAGATCTCAATTAAGATCAATTCTTGGTTTCCATTGAGGGATCTATGTAAGTGGATTATCAGTGGATGCACTGATATGTTCTGATGAGAAGTTTTCTTCTAAATAGGACATGACAGCTGGATATCATTCTATAATACTATTTCTAGTAGATGCTTGTGCAGAAAGTCCATATTTTTTCCTTCTTTTTATAGGCCATGTCACAAATCTTTTTTTTTTCTAATTTTGAAAGTTCTGCTCATTTTTATCAATATATGGCAAACTCCATGAACAATAACTTTGTATGTTCCTGAGTATTTGTGAACAGAACGTGCCATCTTTTGGTGATCATAAGAAGCTTTGGATTATTTAAGCAGACTGGTTTGTAAGCAACTTTGATGTTATGTTCTTTTAGTAGTGCAATGGCTTAGCAGATAGTTTTCCAATTCATGGAATTTATAAGGAGTCTCTGAATTGCATGTCAGAGATCTTTCAACATGGTTTATCCATAAGTAGTAGTTTCTGGCTTCTGTTGCCATTAATGATGAACTAATGGAGCAATAACTGGAGTTCTTCTTACTGTTTGTTCTCATTCTTTAAATGTAGAGGACTGCTGTGAAGAGAGGTCATGGAATCTAGTATGAAGGTAGCAAAATATGTTTTTTTAATAGATATCTAAGGAAATTTCACTTTCTGGTTTTCGAGAGAGCAAAAACATTAGATACCCTAAAATAACTGATGAAAGTAGCATAGATATTTTGTACTGAAACTAAGAGTACATCATCTGTGTGTGTGTGTGTGTGTGTGTGTGTGTGTGTGTGTGTGTGTGTGTGTGTGTGTGTGTGTGTGTGTGTGTGTGTGTGTGTGACAAACAAGCAATTCAAAGAGTCAAAATACAAGTTAAATACAACAATCATTTAACCAAAAATGGTTATTGTATACTAGAAGGATCATATGTATATATTCATCTGATATTTACATAGCAATGAGAATCTCTTAAACTTTCGAGAGAAAGAGGCAATCACTCCAATTCAACTTAGTTTGATGTAAAAGAGCTTCAAAACTTTCTTTGATGAGACATTCATATTTACATATTTAAAACTGTCTCATTCCAAACAATACTGTTTGGTTTCAATATTGTGTTGTGCAAGACAAGCCTTCTGAGGTTTAATATATTCACAATGTAACATTCTTCTTCGTCTTCTTTTCAGCCATTTTCTGTCCACTGCTGGATGAAGGCCTCCTCCAGTTCCTTCTGCCTTTCTCTGTTCTCAGCAATGGTTGGCCAATTTTTCCAAACAAAATTTCATAATTCATCACTCCATCTTCTTTTAGGACGTCCTCAGCCTCGCTTCTCTTCTTTTGGAATCCAGTTCGTTAGTATGATGGGCCATTGCTCATCTTCTCTTCTGGATAGAAGTCCAGCCCATTTCTATTTAGTTGCTTTTGGTGAAGAATGATGTCAGTGATACGAGTTTCGCTTGTTATCCAGGTGTTCTGCTTCTTATCTTTTAATGTGATGCCTAGCATCAGCCTCTCCATTTTTCTTTGAGTTGTTGCTAGTTTATTTGTCAGTGCTGTTGTTAGAGACTAAGTTTCACAATTCTATGTGATCACTGGAAATATACACTGGTTAAACATCTTCCTTTTTAAACAGAGTGGAACATCATCATTTTGAAAAATGCTTTTCAATTTTCTGAATGCACTCCAAGCAAACTGAACTCTTCTATTTATTTCCTTTTGGAGCCCACATTTAGATCAATGAGATGACCTAAATATGTATATGAAGAGACTCTTTCCATGAAATTGTTTTTTATTATTATGTTTTTGGTGTTACAAAATGATTAAACACGATTTTAGTTTTTTTGTTTATTTTTAGGTCAACTTTTCTGCTTTCATAATATAGGTCTTCTATCATTATATTAAGGTCTTCTGGAGTGTTTGCAAAAATTATGATATCATCTGCATCTCTAAGGTGTGTTAAGTTTCTGTTATTAATTTTCATACCACACTGCAACTGCAACAATCCAACTTCACACGAGTAGCAATAAAATATCAATTGAAAAAGGTGTCTGGCAAGGAGACTCTCTATCACCCAAAATCTTTACAGCAGTCCTTCAAGAAATAATTAACAATATAAACTGACAAACCTTAGTATGAAATGTAACAGAGATGTATACTAATTCTTTTTTTTTTTCACACAGCAGCTTGTCCAAAAGCAGACTAAACTGCTTCTATGAAAAGAGGGACTCATTTCTCCATAGAAGCAGTTTCAAATATGAATATCAATAATAATAATAAAAAAATCTCCTGACTCCTTTTATCCTGGCCTAATTTAAATTGGAATGTTTGCTACTCTCTCTCCTGAAAGCTTAGGAGTTCTTATTCTATGTAAATATTATTATTATTATTATTATTCAGGCCTCCATGAAGTCAAAAGACTCATCGTGGGAGGTCCTTCCCAAGAACATAAAGTCTGTCAAGACTCATCGAGAGGAGGTCCCCCTAAGAAACACAAAGTCTATCATACCACTCCTTAAACTCATTGACCGTTCTCGCTCTCACCACTCCATCAGGCAATGCATTCCACAGTTCAACCACCCTCCACGCAAAGAAACTACTCCTCACCCTCTTGCTCACAGTTTCCTTTCGTAAATTCCAGGGATGGCCTCTTGTCATCACTCCTTCCCGCTGTTCAACCAAGCAAAAGAACTCCCCAGTGTCAACCCTGTAACTACCCCTCAACAGTTTAAAAGTCTCAATCATATCACCTCTCCTTCTATCCACCAAACGCTGCGGTCCACATTCCTTCAGCCGATCCTCATAACTATCCTTGTACAGTCCTGAAACCATCTTTGTCATCTGTCTTTGTATCCTTTCCACAGTTAATTTATCCCCTTCAAATCCTGGGGACCAAATCTGAGAACAATAGTCCAGGTGTGGTCTGATCGGAGACTTATACAACGGAATGATAACCCTCTTATCTCTGCAGGTCAGTGTCCTTCTCATAATTGCAGCAATCCTCTGTATTACCTTCACCACCTTTGCAATATGTCCCCTAAACTTCAGGTTTTTATCAATCATCAACCCCAGATCTCTTGTCTCCCCTACTTCCTCCAGTATAACTCCTCCCATAGAGTATGCAGTGCTCCATCGATGTTTCCCAAACCTCAAGACCTTATATTTTGTTGCATTAAACCGGCACCCCCATTCATTTGTCCATCTATCTAGCTTATTCAAATCTTGCAGGGCTGCTGCATCTATGGCCTTTAAAGGACAAGATACAGCAAGAACTAAAATAGTAATAGATAACAAGATCTTAAAACAGGTGAATTCATTTAACTACCTAGGATGTATTATCACATATGAAAATGAAAAAGATATAAATGTAAAAATTGCAAAATATTTAAAAATAACAGGTGTAATTTCAGGTTTCTATCAATCATCAACCACAGATCTCTTGTCTCCCCTACTTCCTCCCAGTATAACTCCTCCCATAGAGTATGCAGTGTCCCATCGATGTTTCCCAAACCTCAAGACCTTACATTTTGCTGCATTAAACTGACACCCCCATTCATTTGCCCATCTATCTAGCTTATTCAAATCCTCTTGCAGGGCTACCACATCTGCACTATTACTAATAATCCTTCCCAGCTTCGCATCATTTGCAAACAACTGAATATCCCCTTACAATCCACTGGCAATGTCATTGATATAAAGGTTAAAAAATATAGGTCCTAGTACTGAGCCCTGTGGGACCACACTTGTAACCCTCTACCTCCTTGAAACTGCTCCACCATACACAACTCTCTGATACCTATCAGACAGCCAATCCTGAATCCAGTTGACCAATCTGACATCCAGATCCATGTGCTGCTAAATATCAGCTTATTATGTGGCACCCTATCAAATGCCTTTGCTAAGTCTAAGAAAATTGCAGTATATGCCTTTCCCTCATCTAATGTTCTTGTAACTTTATTATAAAAGGCTAGCATATTGCTAAAACAAGAGCGCCCTTTCACAAATCCATGTTGACTCTCACAGATAACATTACCCTCATTTGCCCAATGCTGTATATGGTCCCTCACTACTTTCTCCAAGATCTTAACAACTACTGATGACACACAGACTGGCCTATAATTAGATACTTCCAGTCTGTTACCTCCCTTATGCAATGGCACTATCTTACTTTCCTTCCATTCCCTGGGCACTTTTGCCGAAGCCAGACTTTCATTGAAAAGCCAGGTTAAAGGCACTGTCAGTTCCCTAGCACATTCTTTCAAAACTCGTGGTGAAATACCATCCAGTCCCAAAGCTTTACTGACATCCAGAGTACTCAGTATCTGAAACACACTCTCCTCCTGTACCTCTAAACCTCGAACCAGCCCTATCCCTCTAGCATTAAAACTGACTGCTCTAGGATGAAATACTCCAATAAAGTGTTCATTGAACAATTCCACTATGTCCTCTGCATCAGTCACTCTATTCCCATTTTTGTCCCACAATATCATTCTTCCACAGTATCATTTCTCCTCCTACTGGCCACATAGCTAAAAAATTCCCTAGGATTTTTTTTGGATCTTAGGGCCAATCTCCTCTCATATTCCAGTTTCGCTTTCCTTACCACACTAGTCACTCTTCTGGCCTGTGTCTTATATTCTTCACGCATCCTATCTTCACCTGTCTCCTTATATCTCTTCCATAGCCTCTTTTTCACATGCAATTCCTGTTTAATATTGTTTGTCATCCACTTTACTCCAAATTGTGTCCTCTTCTTCACTCGTGGTATACAACTTACCATTGCTGCTAACAGATATTCTTTCACAATTTCCCATGCACTAATGATATCCCGGCCTTCCAATTCCTCCCTCCATGAAACTTCCCGAAGTTGACGTCTAAGACTATTATAATCACCTGCATTATAATTCCACATAAGTTCCTGTCTCTTTGATACTCCTGCATGTCTATTCATTTTCCAAGTCAAAACCATATGGTCACTCTCTCCAACTGGTGGGAGAGATGTCATCTCAGTTATTATCAACTCTTCTGATGCTATAACCAAATCCAAAACTCTTGAACCTCTTGTTCCCTCTGTTACATGTTGCCTAAGACATTTGTCCCTCAAGAATTCTAGAAATTCCATTCCCCCCATTGCTACATGCATCTTCCTCTCTCCAATTTATACTACTGTAGTTAAAATCTCCCATAACAATCATTCTTCTTGCAATTGCCAAACTTAGCTGTCTAAACATCTCCTGGTCCCCATCCTCTGTGCTCCTGGGTCTGTAGCAACACCCCACTAAATATCCTGTCTTGCCTACCTCCACCTCACACTATATGCTCTCAAAATCATTTGTCTCACTTCCTTCCAAAGCCTCCACTCTTAGAGGACATAGGTCATCACTTATCATAAGCAGTACCCCACCACCACGCTTTCCCCTCCTATCCTGACGAAAAATGCTATACCCAGCAACTTCTATTCCTGTTATTATATCCCCTTCTGTCAACCACATCTCAGTGATCCCAATAATTTTTGGCCAGGCTGATGCTATCTGTGCCACCAATTCCTCTTCCTTATTCCGGATACTCCTGGCATTAGTATAAAGCATATAAATGCCATTGTTTCTATACCTTCTATACTAGCATTATCCCTTCTAGACTCCACTGGGCTCAGTGTTACTTGACATCATCTCCCTTCTCCCAAGTATCCATTCCCACAAGAGGCCACCCCCTGCTATCATTCTCCCTGGGACACACTGACTCGTTCAGAACAGCAATCTCTCCAGATGCGTACGTCCTTCCTCATTCAAATGTAAGCGGTCTCTTGCATACAATTCCTCTCTTTCCTCAAATGCACTCCAAGCATCCACATATACCAGTCCTCTCTTGTCACACATTGTCACTATTATGCCATTCAATATCACCGCTCTTCTGCTCAGCTCATCATTATCATACCTAGGCAATACGCACACTATTTTTCCTCTCTCTGTCTTCTTCCATACAGCCTCAAGCAAAAATCTCATATCTCTAAAAAAAAACTAACGCCCAAACAGGGACGTTAATATCAATTTTTTTTTTTTTGATATGATCCTTAGCAACACAGTATTGTTTCACTGGTTAATGTCTGTCACATTTGCCTTGTGATTCATGTTACTTTCAGCATGAAATATTTGTGCCAATTACAGTTATCTAATATCATACATGTTTGCTCTCTTGATCATCACTATGTTTACAGGTTCTGTTAACATAATGTCAGGGCATATTTCTCTGGTTTATTTATATATCTAAGTAAGATATCTAGAAAAGGTAGCTTTCTACCATTTTCTAATTCCAAGGTGAGTTTTTTTTTTAATAAAACAAACTGAGGAAAGAAAGAAGTTGTCCATGTTGAAAGCATGTTTCCAATGACATCTGACATATCATCACCAGATAGCAGGTTCTTGGCTAACTAGCTAATTCACTTTATGAAAGAGTAAGAAGAAGAATCAATATTGTATGGTGATTCCATGATCAGGGGCATATTTGATGAGCATGTGATGAAATTGCTTTTCTTTTGTATTTTAAACCAACATAGTTCAAGACACTAGAGCATACTAGGGATTTGAAATAGGAAGTGATTACCATTTAATTTGGAGTAGGGTAAATAAGAATGTGATACCAAAAAGAAAACATATCATAAAGTTTTCAAAAAAAAACAGTCAATCTGCTTTCAGAGGCAAACTATAGACTCAAATAAATATTATTAGAAAAAAACTGGAAGTGTTTGAAAACAAGAACCCAACACTGGAGACTCAGTGGCAGACTCTGAAGAAAACATTGATTCATCCAGAGAAACAAGTGCTGAAGTCATATGCAAGGAAAGAAAAATCAGAACTTTACAGTACACTCAGGAAGTTAAAGAGAAAAATAACGAAGTGTTTCAAAACTTCTAAGCCAGTAAGTTGACATGCTTGGAAATAATACAAAGAAAAATGTAAGAGAGCTAAGCTATATGTAAAAGTAGTTAAGCAAAAATCATGAGAAGATTTTGGTAGTAGTATAGATGATAAATGTTAGGAATGTGGCAAAATGTTCTTAAAGCTTAGAAATAGAGGAAAGAGTGCTTACTACAAAATGAATCAGAGATGACAAAGGTAACATGAAAACTGAAGATATATCTGGAATAATTACTTTCACAGACTACTAGATGAAACAGAACAGTGAAATGTAAAACTTCAAATGTGGAAAGTCAACTGGGATAGATGATATCTAGCAGAAATGATCACATATAGAGGTATAAAAGTTTTACAGCTGTACTGCACTACTGCATAATTCAGAAGGCCTAGTCAGAGGATTATGGGAATGATGCAGAGAATACTGACATGTTGAAGAATGTTATGATTCCATTGTACAAGGCTTTGATCAGACTGCATATGGATCACTGTGCACAGATTTGATCGCCTGGTTTTCAAAAGGATGATAAGTTGTTGGAGGGGGTTTAGAGGTGATTCACTAAGTTGGTTTTGTGTCTGTGGAATGTTGAGTATGAGGATGGATTGAGAAAATGCAAGTTGTAGAGCCTAGTGGATAGAAGGCAGAGGGGAGACATGATAAAGTTGATAAGGAGTAATTGCCAAATTAACATGAATGAGATTTTTCATAGAATGTCTGGAGATGGGAGAGAACAAAATGCCATCCCTGGAAGCAGTAGAGTAGATTTTTTGCATGAGAGTGGTGGATGATTAGAATGCATTGCCTGAAAGTGTAATGAGAAAGTTAATGTAGAGACAGTGAATGCATTTAAGTCCAAATATGATGAGCAGTGTGTGTGTGTGAGAGTGGGACTTCTCGCAATGAATCTCTTGACTCCATGGAAGTTCAATGATGATGATAATAATAATGAGTAAGTGAGAAAAGGAGTTCATAGTTGTAGCAGAAACGAATGACTCAATTGAAAACAACAAGAATGTAAGACTGGAAATCAGGAATATCTTGAGAAGAATAAAAGATGATAGTGTGATAGGAAAGGTAATTGGTGTGTTGGCCAGGTATGACAGTGATGAGACAAGGCAAAGAGTAAGGATTATGAATGATATGTTAATGCAATGTGTGAAGAGAAAGGAGTATAGTTTGTGAATGTGTGGGATGAGTATGAAGGATGAATGAAATTGTGAGTGATTGACTGTATTTGAATTGTTTTGGTATGAGTCATCTGGGCAGCTGCTGCTGGAAGGGAGAGTAATGAGTGCAGAAAATAGATCTGAGCAATTAAGAAGCAATGTGGAAGAGCAGAAGAGTAAGTAAAGAGGGATTGAAGTGGTGCTTATGAATGGAAAAGTGAGATGAGTATACAGAATGAAAATGGATCTGGACAAGTAAGAAGCATTGTGGAAGAGCAGAAGAATAAGTAAAAGGATTGAGGTGGTGCTCATGAATGGAGAAGTGATGAGAGGACAAGTGTGAAAAACTGACAGGGAAATGTGTGTGTGTGTGTGTGTGTTTGGGGGGGGGGGGGACAGAGTTAGGGTGGAAAAGAGAACACAGCAGGAGAAAGGTCGATGCCCAAAGAAGAAATGAAAGCAAGTAGACAAGAAAGGAATGGGATGGCCTGGGATGTAGGGGAAAGTTGGGTTTGAAGAGATACTGGGATGGATAACAAGAGAGAGGAATGGCTTGAGAAAGGCATGGAGAAATCATAGCTAATAAGTGGTATCTAATAAGTGAAACTTGTTATCAGAAATAAACTGTTGTTTGTATGAAAGGGAAGGAAATTGTTACATTGACTGAGTTCATTCATCAAAAATTTGTTGGAATAAGTGAGATGCAGTTGGATGAGGATGACATCCTGACAGGAAAAGAGAGAGAGGGAAGGAATGGTACAATATTTTTTGTGAAGAATACAAAAGGAGTGCAGTATTGTGATGACAGAAAATGAGTTATGCCTATACAAGGCAGAGATGGAGGGGGGGGGGGAGGAACAGTGGCAGTTATTTTGAAGCAATATGGTGTGAGACAGAGGTGAATAGAATTAAATACTTGGTTGGATGTTGCTATAGACTTAGTAATGTGGTGGTGACTATGACATGTATAAATAAATTAGCCAAGCAAATAGGAAAAGGGGTGATCCATATGTGTAATGTTAATCATAGCAATATAGACTAGGATGACAAGATAACATCTGGAAGTAAAGAAAAGGAATTTCTTTACTTCCAGATTATTTACTTCCAGCTAATTCACTTTATGAAAGAGTAAGAAGAAGAATCAATATTGTATGGTGATTCCATGATCAGGGGCATATTTGATGAGCATGTGATGAAATTGCTTTTCTTTTGTATTTTAAACCAACATAGTTCAAGACACTAGAGCATACTAGGGATTTGAAATAGGAAGTGATTACCATTTAATTTGGAGTAGGGTAAATAAGAATGTGATACCAAAAAGAAAACATATCATAAAGTTTTCAAAAAAAAACAGTCAATCTGCTTTCAGAGGCAAACTATAGACTCAAATAAATATTATTAGAAAAAAACTGGAAGTGTTTGAAAACAAGAACCCAACACTGGAGACTCAGTGGCAGACTCTGAAGAAAACATTGATTCATCCAGAGAAACAAGTGCTGAAGTCATATGCAAGGAAAGAAAAATCAGAACTTTACAGTACACTCAGGAAGTTAAAGAGAAAAATAACGAAGTGTTTCAAAACTTCTAAGCCAGTAAGTTGACATGCTTGGAAATAATACAAAGAAAAATGTAAGAGAGCTAAGCTATATGTAAAAGTAGTTAAGCAAAAATCATGAGAAGATTTTGGTAGTAGTATAGATGATAAATGTTAGGAATGTGGCAAAATGTTCTTAAAGCTTAGAAATAGAGGAAAGAGTGCTTACTACAAAATGAATCAGAGATGACAAAGGTAACATGAAAACTGAAGATATATCTGGAATAATTACTTTCACAGACTACTAGATGAAACAGAACAGTGAAATGTAAAACTTCAAATGTGGAAAGTCAACTGGGATAGATGATATCTAGCAGAAATGATCACATATAGAGGTATAAAAGTTTTACAGCTGTACTGCACTACTGCATAATTCAGAAGGCCTAGTCAGAGGATTATGGGAATGATGCAGAGAATACTGACATGTTGAAGAATGTTATGATTCCATTGTACAAGGCTTTGATCAGACTGCATATGGATCACTGTGCACAGATTTGATCGCCTGGTTTTCAAAAGGATGATAAGTTGTTGGAGGGGGTTTAGAGGTGATTCACTAAGTTGGTTTTGTGTCTGTGGAATGTTGAGTATGAGGATGGATTGAGAAAATGCAAGTTGTAGAGCCTAGTGGATAGAAGGCAGAGGGGAGACATGATAAAGTTGATAAGGAGTAATTGCCAAATTAACATGAATGAGATTTTTCATAGAATGTCTGGAGATGGGAGAGAACAAAATGCCATCCCTGGAAGCAGTAGAGTAGATTTTTTGCATGAGAGTGGTGGATGATTAGAATGCATTGCCTGAAAGTGTAATGAGAAAGTTAATGTAGAGACAGTGAATGCATTTAAGTCCAAATATGATGAGCAGTGTGTGTGTGTGAGAGTGGGACTTCTCGCAATGAATCTCTTGACTCCATGGAAGTTCAATGATGATGATAATAATAATGAGTAAGTGAGAAAAGGAGTTCATAGTTGTAGCAGAAACGAATGACTCAATTGAAAACAACAAGAATGTAAGACTGGAAATCAGGAATATCTTGAGAAGAATAAAAGATGATAGTGTGATAGGAAAGGTAATTGGTGTGTTGGCCAGGTATGACAGTGATGAGACAAGGCGAAGAGTAAGGATTATGAATGATATGTTAATGCAATGTGTGAAGAGAAAGGAGTATAGTTTGTGAATGTGTGGGATGAGTATGAAGGATGAATGAAATTGTGAGTGATTGACTGTATTTGAATTGTTTTGGTATGAGTCATCTGGGCAGCTGCTGCTGGAAGGGAGAGTAATGAGTGCAGAAAATAGATCTGAGCAATTAAGAAGCAATGTGGAAGAGCAGAAGAGTAAGTAAAGAGGGATTGAAGTGGTGCTTATGAATGGAAAAGTGAGATGAGTATACAGAATGAAAATGGATCTGGACAAGTAAGAAGCATTGTGGAAGAGCAGAAGAATAAGTAAAAGGATTGAGGTGGTGCTCATGAATGGAGAAGTGATGAGAGGACAAGTGTGAAAAACTGACAGGGAAATGTGTGTGTGTGTGTGTGTGTTTGGGGGGGGGGGGGGGGACAGAGTTAGGGTGGAAAAGAGAACACAGCAGGAGAAAGGTCGATGCCCAAAGAAGAAATGAAAGCAAGTAGACAAGAAAGGAATGGGATGGCCTGGGATGTAGGGGAAAGTTGGGTTTGAAGAGATACTGGGATGGATAACAAGAGAGAGGAATGGCTTGAGAAAGGCATGGAGAAATCATAGCTAATAAGTGGTATCTAATAAGTGAAACTTGTTATCAGAAATAAACTGTTGTTTGTATGAAAGGGAAGGAAATTGTTACATTGACTGAGTTCATTCATCAAAAATTTGTTGGAATAAGTGAGATGCAGTTGGATGAGGATGACATCCTGACAGGAAAAGAGAGAGAGGGAAGGAATGGTACAATATTTTTTGTGAAGAATACAAAAGGAGTGCAGTATTGTGATGACAGAAAATGAGTTATGCCTATACAAGGCAGAGATGGAGGGGGGGGGGAGGAACAGTGGCAGTTATTTTGAAGCAATATGGTGTGAGACAGAGGTGAATAGAATTAAATACTTGGTTGGATGTTGCTATAGACTTAGTAATGTGGTGGTGACTATGACATGTATAAATAAATTAGCCAAGCAAATAGGAAAAGGGGTGATCCATATGTGTAATGTTAATCATAGCAATATAGACTAGGATGACAAGATAACATCTGGAAGTAAAGAAAAGGAATTTGAGTTTTTGAGGGAGAAATACCTCAGGCAGCATGTAGCAGAGGATAAGCGAGGATCAAGGGTCTTCGATTGAATCAGATGATGTCATTATAGATGCAATATCAAATGTCCCTCCAGTTAGTGAGAGTAACTGTGAAGTGATTACCTGAATGGTTGCCAGTCATGTGAGGACTTCTGTGAGGAAAGGCTATATGTGGAACTACAAGGCTAATTATTATGAAAAGCTCAGGAGACAGCTTGCAGCTGCAGCATGGAATAAGGAATAAGGTGGGAAGGAAATCAATGCTGCTTGGTGCTATTTTTAAGAACTATTTAAGAATAAAAGGTTTAAATAAGATAGATGTGAAATAGACGAATGTAGAGTTAAGCATGCAATATGGAGAAAGAAGATATTATGGAGGCAATATGAGCAGTAATAATCAGTTTCATGGAGAATACAAAGAACAGGCAAGGAGGGTAACTTGGTAAGGGTAGCAAAGATGCAGCATGAGTAGCAGCTAGATAATGAAGCCAAAAACAATAGGGAGTTCTAAAAGAATGATAATAGAAGAATGACAGTGATCGAATAAATGGTAAAAGGATAATAGTTGCAGGATATATCTGAGATACATAAGCAGTTCGTAAAGGTATTTCATCCTTGTAAATACGACATCACACGGAGTTTGAGAGCAGTGGAAGATGAGGAGGAAAGACTGACTGTGAATGAACAAGAGTATATAGGGAATTGAGTAAACTTGATGTTAATAAGGGTGTGAGACTTGATGATATATCACCACATACTTTGAGGGAATGTACTGGGAAGTTAACATCTGCTTTCACATACTTGTTTAACAGCATGCGAGAATGAGTCAAAGGAGTGGAAGGAAGACTGTACTGCTGCATGCTGGTGGTGACAGAACTCAAGCTTCAAATTATAGGCCAATCTGTGTGTCAGGCATTGTGGTTAAAGCGTTAGAGAGGTTACTGAGAATATGGATCCAGAAATGGGTTGCCAACAGTAGTATTCTCTTTGATGGCTAGCATGGATTTGCTAAAGGAAGATCATGGTTTTCATAATTTCCTTAGTTATTCCAATAAGGTGACAGGAGCATTAGACAAGGGAAATGGATATACACAGTAGTATACTTACATTTTACAAAGGCTTTTGATAGATTGCCACATATGTTGATATTAAACTAGACTGGATGGAGTTCAACATTACATTAGAGACTGGCTGTCTGATAGGTATCACAAAGTTTTGTATGGGGGGGAGAATATCCCAGAAGAGGAAAGTCAATAGTGATGCGCCTCAAGGATTTGTTTTAGGACCACTGCTGTTTAACTGCATGTTAATGATATTAATAATATGTGCCAAACATTATAATCAAATGCAAAGCTTAAATATTACTTGTATACTATGTATAAACATTTTAAAATTATAATCGCCACAAGTTGATCTCATATTAATATTCATTTTCTCTGACCTCGTATTTTCTATACACATTCAGAAAGGAAGAAAATAAAATAATACCTTTTTTGTTTCAGGTTTATTTGCATTCTCTTCCTCTTCTTTAGCTTTTCTTTCTTCTTTTTCTAATTACAAGAGGAAAAAGAATAATGATAATTTGATCCTTAAAAAAACAATTATTATTTAATTTATATTATAGATTGCAATCAATAAATGCAGATGTATTCACCGAGTTAACTTATCAATTATATTAATTATTAATAGACTCCTAAGTGGTCAATAGATGCACCAGGAAGTCTTAATCAACCAATAGCATATTTGCATGCTGTACTTTAAACTCACTAAAGATTCCCAATGCTCCACGATCCCTTGCTTCTCCATTTTTTCAAGTATAGCTCTACCAAGTAAGTACAAAGCATCCCAAACTTTAAAATGATACATTTAGTTGCATTAAACTGCCATATTTTCCCACCTTTCCAGCTTATTCAAATCCTCAAGAGCCCAACTATTACTAATAAACCTCCCAAACTTCACATCATCTGCAAACAAATGAACATCTCCCTGTAGTCCAGCGACAATATTGTTGGCATATAGATTGATAATAGCCCAATACTGAACCCTATGGAATTACACTTGTACCTTTCTGATACTGCTTCCCCATATACAATTCTCTGATATCTATCAAAAAACTGAAATATTTGCCACAAGAAATGTTTGTGTATAAGCTGCAACATATAAGTTTGGATCTACTAACCTGATATCCAAACTCATATGCAGCTTAAATACCAATTCATTATGTGGCAAATATTTAAGTTGGGTTTTCTCATCTAAAAAAAACTAGATGAGAAAACCCAACTTTTTTTTTTGTTCAGTGTTCATTCGATTGTTCCATAGATTAAATACTTTTATTAAATCATTTTTTTCCCATTTATATGATGTTATTTTGATAATAAAGGAGTTCAACATTAGATTAGAGACTGGCTGTTATTTTGTTGGAAGTTTATTTTTCACTTGGTTAGATTATAATAAATTTAGTTTAATCCTTTATCCAAGTGTAAGCAAACAAAGTTTGCGCCTGAAAATATCTTCAGGACTGAGGTAAGGTAGTGCAACACCAGGCCACTCCGAGCAAAGGTGGACCAAGCTCTCATTACTCCTTCTTGTCTCACTATCTCCCATAATGCAAAGCACATTTCCTTGCGGACATGCATACTGCTATGCATTAAGGGAAGGGCCACTATCCAGACTGGTTTCAACCTTTATTGAGGTCTCATCAGTGGGAGGCAGACCCAAACGTGGAGATACTAAGGCAGAAGTAATAGGAGAGGTCATATTTACCTATAGGAGTTGCCAACAGGTGTACCACCTTATTATTGAATTACTCTGGATTTAGAGAAAGATGTTGGAAGTTTATTTTTCACTTGGTTAGACTATAATAAATTTAGTTTAATCCTTTATCCAAGTGTAAGCAAACAAAGTTTGCACCTGAAAATATCTTCAGGACTGAGGTAAGGTAGTGCAACACCAGGCAACTCCTTGTCTCAGTATCTCCCATAATGCAAAGCACATTTCCTTGCGGACATGCACACTGCTATGCATTAAGGACCGATGAGACCTCAATAAAGGTTCAAACTGGTCTGGGTAGTGGCCCTTCCCTTAATGCATAGCAGTGTGCATGTCCGCAAGGAAATGAGCTTTGCATTATGGGAGATACTGAGACATGGAGTGATGAGAGCTTGGTCCACCTTTGCTCGGAGTTTCCTGGTGTTGCACTACCTTACCTCAGTCCTGAAGATATTTTCAGTTGCAAACTTTGTTTGCATATACTTGGATAAAGGATTAAACTAAATTTATTATGGCTGTTATTTTATTTTTCAGTGAACATAAATTAGATGAATCCGATGCAAGCGTTCTAGTGAGGAGTGGTTTCTTTGCATGGAGGGTGGTTGAACCGTGGAATGCACTGAGTGGTGAGTGAGTTCAATGAGCTCTTGTAACTTTATTTTAAAACGATAGCATATTACTAAAACAAGAGCGCCCCTTAACAAATCCATGTTAACTCTCACAGATAACATTACCCTCATCTGCCCATAAGGTAACACAGAGGATTGCTGTAATATTGAGAAGGACACTGACCTGCAGAGATAAAAGAGTTATCATTCCATTGTATAAGACCCTGATCAGACCACACTTAGACTATTGTTCCCAAATTTGGTCTCCAGGATTTGAAGGGGATAAAGTAATTGTGGCAAGGGGTACAGAGGCAGATAGCAAAGATGGTTTCAGGAGTGTACCATGTTAGTTATGAGGATCAGCTGAGGGAATGTGGATTGCAGTTGGGTAGATAGAAGAAGGAGAGGTGATATGATTGAGACTTTTAAATTGTTGGGAGGTGGTTACAGGGTTGACACCGGGGAGTTCTTTCACTTGGTGGAACAGCAGGAAGGAGGATGAAAAGGGGCCATCCCTGGAAGTTATGAAAGGAAGCTGTGAGCAGGAGGGTGAGGAGTGGTTTCTTTGTATGGAGAGTGGTTGAACTGTGGAATGCATTGCCTGAGAGAGTGGTGAGAGCGAGAATGGTCAATGAGTTCAAGGAATGGTATGATAGACTTTGTGTTTCCTAGGAAGGACCTGCTGCGATGAGTCTTTTGACTCCATGGAGGTCTGAATAATAATAATAATAATAATGAGGACATCAACAGCATACGTATGAAAAAAATCACATTAAAGCATACCTGTATAAAAGATCATATGAGTTTTTTTTTAATCAATCCTAAAAACATGTCCATGCATATAATAGCAAGATGAAGAGGTTAAAAAATGATGGATATTATTTTTCAGCGAACATAAATTAGCAATTAGATGAATCCAATGCAAGCATTCTAGTATAGTGTGGATTGATCAGCAAGGCATAATAAATAAAATATTAAATAAAGAATACATACTATAAGAATTTTAATCATTATTTGATTCCAGAAAGCAAATTATAAAGTTAAATTATAGGCAGCTACTGATGAAGAGACTAGCAGCCAAGTGCTGCCATCTCTTGGTGCCTAACCCTAACAGGATATGTTATTGTCTGAAAGAGTACCCACATTATTTCAGACCTAACATATCCTGTTAGGGTTAGGCACCAAGAGATGGCAGCACTTGGCTGCTAGTCTCTTCATCAGTATCTGCCTATAATTAGTGACAGACATGGGACAGCTATCTCTGATTGGCTACCGATGGAGATTGAACTGCCCACTCAGTCTCCAAAAGCTAGATAGGGTGTATAAAGGCCTCGCCTACTCCCTATTAGGGAATAAAAGGTGTTAGTTAATTTTTTTTTGATTTGATTAAATTACTGATATATTATAGCAAGTAAGTTCTATTATAAGATATTAATAAATTTTAAATATTTTGAAACCAGAAATAAAAATATAAAAAAAAAATTTAAATATGTATATATATAAAATAACGTTATTCCCTGTAATAAAAAATAATTAACACTGGGTTTATAGGTTGTAATAATTATTTAATTAAACCTACTAGTTTCACCACTAAAGGTGTGGTTTCATTTGGGTAAAGGATAAACACACAAATACACAACAAACATTCAATATGAATCATTACATAACTAAACACCGAATGTGTAGGAACCGTTACAAAAAAATACAACTAAAACAGAAACACGTGGAGTGTAAGCTGGCACATGGTCAGTCATTGTTTAGCAGGTGAGCTTGATAGTTTGCAGAAAAAATTAAAGTCATCGTCATCATCCTATCCAGACTCTAGGCCATGTGGCCTGTTCTGGACATAGTCCATTTTCTTCTTGGTCATCCCCTATTCCTTGTTCCTCTAGGATTATATGTTAAGATCTTTTTTGGTAGTCTTTCTCTATGCATTCTTGCTAAATGGTCTAGCCACTTTTTCCTATATTTGATCATTGAGTTTGTTATGGGATTGATTTTGAGATTTTTAACTATTTCACTATTTCTTTTTTTATCTAATATGAATAGAGTAAGTTTTTCTGTTTTCCTAAGGAATTTCATTTCTGCTGCCTGAATTCTCTGTATGTCTCTTTCTCCAAAGGTCCAGATCTCAATCAAAAATGAAAGTCCAATGTGTTAAAAGATCTAATTAGTAACTTCCAAATGTCACACAAATTCTCTAATCCCTCTTCATTACAGAGCCTTGGTTTCCATCCCTTTTATTGGCAAATTTTCACTAAAATTCACAAATCAACTGAAATCTCATGACATTAGAGTGGCCTTCAAATCCATTATGATGGTACAAAATCTGTAATGCTTGCCCAAGGACCACAACCCTTTCAACAAACATCCTGGAGTTCACAATAGCCTATGTTCTTGAGGCCTTAATTACATAGGGAAAACATTGAAAAGTTTAGAAATAAGAGGGGCATATTGGAGACTTCAATATTAACAGACAAGACAGCTCAGTTCTGGCATTCTGTTTCTCCCACACTCACCACAACACTGAATGGGAGAAGAGCTCCATGCTGTACATAGAAGACAACTTCAGCAGTCACAACATCAAGAGGCTACAATGGTAATCCACTCACAAGGCACTCTCAACAGAAATTAAGGGATGATTTTGTGTGACATTTGGAAGTCACTAATTAGATCTTTTAACACATCGAACTTTAATTTTTTTGCAACCTATCAGGCTAACTTTCTGAACAATGACTGATATTTGCTAGCTTCTACGCTCCACGTGGAAGTTTCTGTTTTACTTGTATTTTTGTATAATGGTTGCTATGCATTCAGTGTTTAGTTATGTGATGATTCATATTAAATGCTTGTTGTAGCATTTAATATGAATCAAAGTACTAAAACAAAGTACTAAAATTCTACGGCACATCATTCAAGTATTAAGAAATATATTGACTGTTTCAAATGAAGATGAAATCTGTCACAACCCTCTTTATGAACCAACCCTCTCTTTTTGAAACATCTCTTTGAAATGGGCATCACTTGAAATTAATGGTCTTGTAATGTTTTAAAAGTGCAGAGCTTATAGTTTTTACTAAAATTCAACACCACTAAAACAACACAACCAAACATATCTCATTGAATTGAAACCGATTCAACTGTGTTGATGAGAAAATGCTCAAAGATTTCAGTTGTTCACTGATTAAACCTGTCTCATCTTTATATGGTGCTGACACTACAGTGTAAGCATGTGTATGCTACAATTGTCGCACAACTAGAGGAACCCATAAACACATGCAACGATGCATATCTATAATAACAAACATAATGAATCTATATTATACCAATATAATCATAAATTTTATTCACTCTTAACAATTACGTTCAATGCAATATAAACATTATGACTCCTCATATATATTTGTAGATTAAACGTGCAAAAAAACTTCTTTTACATTAATTTTTATTCCTTTATATCAAAATCTTGACACACACCAGTGAATCTTTTGCAGCACATCAGATTAAAATCACTGGTTTAAAGTATAACTCAAATGATGGAATATAAATGCCAGCTGGAGCATTGCCCAGTTAAACAAGCCCCCCCCCCCCCAATGTTTTCTTTGAGGAAGAACATGGGCAAACAGCAAAAAGTCAACTAATGGAACAAATCCCAACTCAATATCATCAGCAGAGATCAAGATGGGCACCATCAGGATAAGAAGCATCAATGGAAAAGAAATGGAACTAGCAGAAGAATTGGAGAAGTACCAGATAGACATAATAGGTGTTATGTCTATATAATACCTATGCCTAAATAAAGAAGATAAAAACAGGTGAGATCTTTCTTTTCCCTGATTGTTATATTCAAGAAATAACAATCAGGGAAAAAAAAGAGTAGCTATAATATTAAACCCTAAATACAAAGGCAATATCAAGTAGAGTGATGCGGGCTAAAATCAGAATGGAGGAACTGGAATGAGACTTATTTGTGCTTATGGTCTCGCAGAAGGTTCTACTAAGGAAGAAGTGGAGGAATTTTTCGAGGCATTATTCTTTCATGAATATGAAAGAATAACTCTTCTAAATCCAGATTGCGTGAGGGTTACATTTCGTTAAAAGCTATCAACCTGGTGAACGCAACATTGAGCTCACTGTTACTTCTTCACTAGATGAAATAACGCAGGTGTGTGAGGTCAAGGTATTAGAGCTGTTGCACAAACTGAACAAGAATTCAGCAATAGGAACTGATGGAATATCAGCACGTGTGCTAAAAGAGTGTTCAGCTGAACTGGCCTTTCTTTTGACCAGAATGTTCCGACGTATCCAACTATCGACCAATTAGTATCTCAGGAGTGGTGGTGAAGATTTTGAAAAAATTGGTTAGGGACCACATTCAGAAATGGGTTGACAGTGAATATCTACTTTGCAATAAACAACATGGGTTTACTAAGGGAAGGTCATGTTTTAGCAACTTGCTCACATTCTATAACAATGTTACCATTGAACTAGACAAGGGGAATGGATACACCATGATACTTTTGGATTTTGCTAAGGCTTTTGACAGAATACAGCATGGCAGACTACTGCAGAAAATTGGAGAAAATGGGTTTGGGTTATAGCACGGATAAGAGGATGGCGGACTGACAGATATCAAAAAGTGGTATACGGGGGATCTGTGTCTGCAAGGTTTAAGATAACAAGTGGCGTACCACAAGGATCAGTGCTTGGTCCACTGTTATTCAATCTGTACTTTAATGATATTGGGAAGGATTTGACAAGTGACATACAGTTATTTGCTGATGATGCAAAGATAGGCACGGCAATCAGGAATTCTGCTGATATGCAGTCTTTGCAGAATGATTCGAATAGGCTGGAATTGTGGGCATGGGAAAATGAGTGTCAGTTCAATGTAAAGTCATTCACTTCGGCATGATTAGATATCCAATGTCGTATTATATTGGTGGGATTAGGTTAGAAGAAACTGGTGAGGCTAGGGATCTTGGAGTGTTAATAGAAAGGAAGTTGAAGTTTAGGGGCCATATGGCAAAGATTGCAAATACAACTCAAAAGATAATTGCAATGCTGAAACGAATGTTCACATGTAAAGATAAGGATGTTATTTTATCTTTTTACAAGGCCTTGATAAGACCTCACTTGTACTATTGTGTGCAGGTCTGGTTTCCTGGTTTCTGTTGTGATTCTGATATATTGGAGAGAGTACAAAGGAGAGTGTTAAAAATGATATCAGGATTGTGGAATACTGATTATGAAGACAGACTGAGAATTTGTAGACTGCAGACACTAGCAAACACAAGAAAGAGGGGTGATATGATTGAGACTTACAAACTTCTGAAAGGTCTTACAGGATTTCAATCAATTGATGGAATTTTTCAATTTATGGAGGGTGGGGAAAGGACGAGAGGGTATCCTTGGAAACTGAGAATGAAGGCCACCAAGATGGATGTGAGGGCTAGATTTTTCTCTCAGAGGGTGGTGCGTGATTGGAATGGATTGCCATTGGATGCTGTGAGTGCAAGCAGTGTGAATGAATTCAAGAATAAGTATGATAGCTGGTGTGTGTGTGTGTGTGTGTAGTATATGGCTGCCCTCAATGAGTCTCTGACTCCCTGGAGGTCTCTCTTAATAATAATAATAATTAAAGAAGGCAGCTGACAAAATGAAAAAGCAAAAGTTGGTCCTTGTTGGAGATCTAAACAGCAGAGTATGAAATGATTATCAGATATGTAAGAATGCTTTGAAAATTTGGAGAAAAAAGCAAAGCTAATAATAATGGTAAAGTTCCCACTAGATTTCTGCTCAGGACATAGTGTTGGAACATGATGTTATTACTAACACCATGTTCCAACATAAAAATATGCACAAATTCACATGGACAGAAGATGCAAGGAATAAAAAAAGTCTCATCGATTATGTTATTGTTGATTGTTGTTGTTATTGTTGTGTATTCCCACTGGTGCAGGACACTAGAGTGTGCAGAGGATTTGAAATGGGAAGTGATCACCATTTAGTCTTGAACAGGATAAAATTCAATTTCATATTGAAAAAAAGGGTGTGCAAGAAAGTTTCAAAATGAATAAAATTTGAACAGCTATCAGATGTGAGTTGTAGACTTAAATACATCAACATTATTTAAAAAAAAACTGAAAGAGTTTGAAAATAAGAACCAAACCTTGGAAATTCAGTGACAAACTCTAAAGGAAATTTTCATTGATTCAGCCAGAGAGGCATGTGGTAAGGTATTTTGTAAGGATAGAAAAAGCTGAACTCCATGGTGGACTCAAAAGGTTAGAGGCAGTCAAGGAAAAGAAGAAAGCAAGTAAGTCACCTTGTGCTCTTATGGAATACAGAGAAAAATGCAAAAAAGCAAAGTATTGTGCAAAATTAACTAAACAAAAGTCGTGGGAAGACTTTGGTAGGAACACAGAAAATAAATATCTGGAAAAATATGATAAAGGGGACCTGAAAACCAAGGATAAAGATATTCTTGATGTATGGAGAGATTGCTTTGAAAGATTGCTGAATGAAACAAGCAGTGACATTATAGTGGTAGAAAACACTCAACATAAATATTTTCCATCTGGAAGTAGAAAACACAATCACAAACATGAAACATGGAAAGGCAGCTAGAATATATGCCATTCAACCAGAAATGCTAAATATGGAGGTATAAAAATTTTACAGTGGCTACCACTGCATAATTCAGAAGGCATGCATGGTTAGAGGGTTGAATTCCAGATGACTGAAGTAGAGCACTCATAGTACTCATCTATAAAAAAGGGAAATAAAACAATATCAGAACGTGTTCCTGGTAAGCTTTGCATAAGTATTCTTGAGCTTATGCTAAGAAAAATTGCGGAGTTCTCGAGAAGCTTGAAGAACAAGCTGTGTTCAGGCCAAACAGAGATTGTCAGGATCAGATGCTCACTTTAAGACAAATAGTTAAGAAATCATGGAATATAATAAGGATCTGTATTTTAGTTTTGTAGTTCTGAAAAAGGCATATGACGAGGTGCCAACAGGAAAGCTTTGAAAATGCTTCAGTTATGTGGTGCAAATGGGACATTATATCAATACATAGTCTCTATTGGAGATGAAAATCAGTAGTTAGAATTGAAATAGGTAAAGTAAGATTAATGTTAAGACAGGTGTGCAACATTATCTCCACAGGATAAATCTAGGACAAGTCAGTAGGATTCCCTGACCAAAATGAATAACTGCTATATTAAATTTGGTATGAAATCAGCATTAAAAAGATAATGAAAATAAGCAGAAACATTGAAAACATCAACTGCATTCTGAATGAAGAACCTATAGAACATGTACAACATTTTAGCTATTTATTCATAATATTTAGTGAAGATGGAAAATTAAATTTCGAAATAGAAAGCAAAATCAACAAAGCTGGTATGGTAGGAAGTCAACTGAATAAATTTATATGGAATAAGAGAGAAATTAGTCAAAACACTAAATTAGCTTATACAAGACAGTGTTCAAACCAGTGATTTTTTTCTGGTGGTATGCAACGGTATGCAGTACTGGCATCTTTTTTCTTAAATTTTTAAAAATTTGCAATTTATTGAACAGCAAAATGTATTATAAATATTCTGGTAGATGGTACTGTGTTCATGTTTTGATTACTCATAAATTGGTACCTTGCTTTCCTGTTTCATAGGTTGGTACGCAACCGGAAACAGGAAAGCAAGGTACGTTCACTTTCGATTGCTTCCAATATCAGTTTATCAGTTCTATATTCACTTTGTAACAGGCAGGTGTTCACGTGAGTTTTGAATTAATCTAAGTTAAATCAGTGCAATCATTGTTCAAAATGACTAAAATAAGTTGTTACTTTAATCACGAAACCAAGACGAAGATCCACGTGGTCAAAAGGAAGCAGATTCTGATAATGGTTGGCCCGAATGTTGGACACTTTTGCAGAAAAATGACTTCTGCGAGAGAACGAGTGGCTGTATGTCAAGAATAAAATGTTGGGCTATAAAGTGTGTGTCGTGGTGTCAGAAGTCTTGCCATCGATAAACACATGGGAATGAAAATTAGCAGAGTGGGCAAATGGTAAAATCAGTCGTTTTGGAGAATTTCGCAAATAACAGTTAATGTCATTAAGAAAAAAGATTTACGATCATAAGGAGAGTGCAGCACACAAAGCGTGCCAAAAAATTAAATCTGAAGCAAAAAACGAAACATTAGAGAAAGTTTTCCTAAATACTTTCTCTCATAATAAAGATGTAACAGGAAAAGTGTTTCGAACCACTTACAAAGTTGCCAGGAGAAATTAATCATTTAACAACTTTGAAGAAATAAATTTAGAGGAACTTAATAGCTTAGACATGGGATATATTCTTCATATATGAAGAATGTGGAAAGTTGTGAAAGTGTGGAAGTTGCTGTAATAACATCTTCATGGTGAGTACCGGCACCTTTTTTCCCAGGAAAAAAGCACTGGTTCAAACCAATTTTAACTTATGGATCTGAGAGCTGGGTTAGAAATAAAACACTTGACCAAAGACTAGAGACCACAGATATGACAGTCCGGAGAAAGATCAGGGGCATGAATAGATGGTATCAGTGGCAATATGATATTAGGAAAAAAAACTTAACATTGTTAGCATCCAGGAATGTGTCAGCAGAGCTAATCTCAGGGGATATGGTCACTTAAACAGAATGGGAGAGGAAATATTAGCTAAACAAGTGTGCTTTTCCAGGATGGCAGGAAAAAGACCCTGAGGAAGACCAAAATGAAGGTGGATTGAAACAGTAAAAATTGCCTTAAATGCAGAAATATAAGATCTGATAATATTGGAATTGACAGATAACAGGCTAATCTGGAGGGAAATTGCTAATAGGAAGTTAGTAATGATCTAACTTTTTATGTAGTACTATCATGAGATCCTGTACACCCCCCCCCCCCCCGAAGGAATATGTCAGGAATTTGATGATGTCATCTACTTTTTATGAAATTTCTGGTTCAGAGAGTAAAGATTATTAATAGCAGTTTATGGGAAAGGAAACAAAGTTCTGATAAACAATGTTACATAATGCTATATATATAGCTTCATAATGCAGTTGAAAGAATGATGGGACATGTTTCCTTCTACTGGAAAAGATGCGAGTTTGATTCTCATTATAATAGGAGGAATGTTTATGTAAGCTTTTTTTTTTTTCAAAAGAGAAGATGAGTTAGTCAACCTGATATGAAAGTAGTAGGGATTTCTTTTTTTCCAAAAATGACTTTGCATTCTGCAAAACAGGCAAATCACCAAAAAGAGTACACAGTTAACAGAAGAAAATACTTTGCAGTGGGCTCATGTTGTTTAGATAGTGGTACATGTAGTGTAGAGAGGCTTATTATGATGAGCTCTGAAGCTTCATGAAGGTATCACATATAAATTCTGACATGTTGTACCATCGTTTTATATTGTGATTGTTATACTAATAATTAAATCTGCTACAAGACTCCCTGACTAAATTGAATAACTGTTGTAATCGATATGGTATGAAGTTCAGCAATAAATTTATTGAACAGCAAAATGTTCAATAAATTTATTGTTCAGCAATAAATTTATTGAACAGCAAAATGTATTATAAATATTCTGGTAGATGGTACTGTGTTCATGTTTTGATTACTCATAAATTGGTACCTTGCTTTCCTGTTTCATAGGTTGGTACGCAACCGGAAACAGGAAAGCAAGGTACGTTCACTTTCGATTGCTTCCAATATCAGTTTATCAGTTCTATATTCACTTTGTAACAGGCAGGTGTTCACGTGAGTTTTGAATTAATCTAAGTTAAATCAGTGCAATCATTGTTCAAAATGACTAAAATAAGTTGTTACTTTAATCACGAAACCAAGACGAAGATCCACGTGGTCAAAAGGAAGCAGATTCTGATAATGGTTGGCCCGAATGTTGGACACTTTTGCAGAAAAATGACTTCTGCGAGAGAACGAGTGGCTGTATGTCAAGAATAAAATGTTGGGCTATAAAGTGTGTGTCGTGGTGTCAGAAGTCTTGCCATCGATAAACACATGGGAATGAAAATTAGCAGAGTGGGCAAATGGTAAAATCAGTCGTTTTGGAGAATTTCGCAAATAACAGTTAATGTCATTAAGAAAAAAGATTTACGATCATAAGGAGAGTGCAGCACACAAAGCGTGCCAAAAAATTAAATCTGAAGCAAAAAACGAAACATTAGAGAAAGTTTTCCTAAATACTTTCTCTCATAATAAAGATGTAACAGGAAAAGTGTTTCGAACCACTTACAAAGTTGCCAGGAGAAATTAATCATTTAACAACTTTGAAGAAATAAATTTAGAGGAACTTAATAGCTTAGACATGGGATATATTCTTCATATATGAAGAATGTGGAAAGTTGTGAAAGTGTGGAAGTTGCTGTAATAACATCTTCATGGTGAGTACCGGCACCTTTTTTCCCAGGAAAAAAGCACTGGTTCAAACCAATTTTAACTTATGGATCTGAGAGCTGGGTTAGAAATAAAACACTTGACCAAAGACTAGAGACCACAGATATGACAGTCCGGAGAAAGATCAGGGGCATGAATAGATGGTATCAGTGGCAATATGATATTAGGAAAAAAAACTTAACATTGTTAGCATCCAGGAATGTGTCAGCAGAGCTAATCTCAGGGGATATGGTCACTTAAACAGAATGGGAGAGGAAATATTAGCTAAACAAGTGTGCTTTTCCAGGATGGCAGGAAAAAGACCCTGAGGAAGACCAAAATGAAGGTGGATTGAAACAGTAAAAATTGCCTTAAATGCAGAAATATAAGATCTGATAATATTGGAATTGACAGATAACAGGCTAATCTGGAGGGAAATTGCTAATAGGAAGTTAGTAATGATCTAACTTTTTATGTAGTACTATCATGAGATCCTGTACACCCCCCCCCCCCGAAGGAATATGTCAGGAATTTGATGATGTCATCTACTTTTTATGAAATTTCTGGTTCAGAGAGTAAAGATTATTAATAGCAGTTTATGGGAAAGGAAACAAAGTTCTGATAAACAATGTTACATAATGCTATATATATAGCTTCATAATGCAGTTGAAAGAATGATGGGACATGTTTCCTTCTACTGGAAAAGATGCGAGTTTGATTCTCATTATAATAGGAGGAATGTTTATGTAAGCTTTTTTTTTTTTCAAAAGAGAAGATGAGTTAGTCAACCTGATATGAAAGTAGTAGGGATTTCTTTTTTTCCAAAAATGACTTTGCATTCTGCAAAACAGGCAAATCACCAAAAAGAGTACACAGTTAACAGAAGAAAATACTTTGCAGTGGGCTCATGTTGTTTAGATAGTGGTACATGTAGTGTAGAGAGGCTTATTATGATGAGCTCTGAAGCTTCATGAAGGTATCACATATAAATTCTGACATGTTGTACCATCGTTTTATATTGTGATTGTTATACTAATAATTAAATCTGCTACAAGACTCCCTGACTAAATTGAATAACTGTTGTAATCGATATGGTATGAAGTTCAGCAATAACAAGTCAAAGACAATGAAAATAGGTAGAAGCATTAAAAATACTGCATTGCAAATGGAGAACCTATAGAACAAGTAAAACATTTCAGCTACTTACAAACGATTTTAAATGAAGATAGTAAATTAAATATGGAAATAGACAACAGAATCAACAAAGCTGGTATGGTAGGAAGTCAACTGAATAAATTTATATAGAATAAGAGAGAAATTAGTCAAAACAATAAATTAGCTGTATACAAGACAGTGTTCAAACCAATTTTTAACTTATGGATCTAAGAGCTGCATTAGAAATAAAACACTGGACTAGAGACTGCAGATATGAGAGTCCTGAGAAAGATTAGGGGCATGAACAGATGGTATCAATGGCAATATGATATTAAAAACAAAGATATTAGGAGAGAACTTGACATTGTTAGCATCCAGGAATGTGTTAGCAGAGATAATTTTAGCTAATCTCACTTAAACAAAATGGGGGAGGAAAGATTAGCAAAACAAGTGTTCTATGCCAGGTTGGCAGGAAATAGACCCAGAGGAAGATCTAGATATAGGTGGTTTGATACAGTAAAAAGTGCCTTAGAAGATAGAAATATAAGATCTGATAATGTTGGAGTCTCGACAGGTAACAGATTGATTTGGAGGAAAATTGTAGATGGGAAGTTAGTAATGATGTAAGTTTTTCAGGTAGTACTATCATATCCTGTACACCTGAAGGTAAATGTCAGGAATTTGATGATGATGATCACATAAATATGTCTATGCCTATGGAAAAGTCCTAACACTTCCCAGGCTGCTAAGTGCAAGAATAATTATCACGTTCTCATAAAAATGTAGGAACTATATAAATAATGCCATAAAAAATAACATCTTGATGTTAATTGCTATATTGGGATAATGACATGGAATTACAGAGCTCTCCATGTAATACATACGCATATGACATTGGTGTTCTTCAGTAACGATATGCCTTGATTGCGAAAATAAACTTTGGTTGATTCACTGGCTTGTATGCAATATCAAGATGAAAATTCCAGAGAAGCATTGAGAAATACTGCTTATTGTGAGAAGTGGACACATGCTTGTCATTTGAAGAATCAGGAAGAAAGGAGTACTTATTGATAACAGTTTTGTATGCAAATGGTATTCGTTACATTCTCTACTGCTTTTTAAGCAAAGAGCAAAGTGTCCAATAAGAAGTGTGGGCAATGTGCAATAACATTACATAAAATACAGATTTTGAGAGGGATCATATGATGAGTGTGGCATTCATGAAGGTGAATTTACAGCAGATTGTAAATGATAAAAAGGTGTCCATGGTCATGTATAACATTTCTGTTATACATGACCTCTTGTGGCAAAAAGAAATAAATAAACAAAGGATAGAATAAAATTAAATGGAAAGAATAATAGCTAACATAAAATTTATACATGATGATCATCATCAAATTCCTGACATGTACCCTCAAGGGGTGTACGGGATATGATAGTACTACATGAAAAAATTACATCATTACTAACTTCCTATCTACAATTTTCCCCCAAATCAGTCTGTTACTTGTCAAGACCCCAATATTATCAGATCTTATATTTCTATCGTCTAAGGCACTTTGTACCGCATCAATCCACCTATATCTTGGTCATCCTCTGGGACTTTTCCCTGCCAACCTGGCAGAGAACACTTGTTTTGCTAATCTTTCTCTCCTATTCCGTTTAAGTGATCGTACCACTTGAGATTAGCTCTGCTAACGCATTCCTGGATGCTGACAATGTCAATTTCTTTCCTAATATCCTCGTTTTTATTATGATATTACCATTGATGGTATCTGTTCATGCCTCTGATCTTTCTCAGAACTCTCATATCTGTGGTCTCTAGTCTTAGGTCAAATGTTTTACTTCTGACCCAGTTCTCAGATCCATAAGTTAAAACTCGCTTGAATACCGTCTTGTATCAGCTAATTTAGTGTTTTGGCTAATTTCTGTCTTATTCCATATAAATTTATTCAATTGACTTCCTAATATACCAGCTTTGTTGATTCTGTTGTCTATTTCCATATTTAATTTACCATCTTCACTAAAAATTGTGCCTAAGTAGCTGAAATGTTTTACTTGTTCTATAAGTTCTCCATTCTTGATGCAGTTTATATTTTCAATGTTTCTGCCAATTTTAATTTTCTTTCTCTTGTTATTGCTGACCTTCATACCAAATCTATTACAACAGTTTTTCAATTTAGTCAGGGAATACTGCACACTCGTAGCGGATTTATTTAGAATTATAACATCATCTACATAAAGCAAGGAGCTGAGATTAACACCTCCAATTTTGAAATCAGGTTTAATACCACTTTCCTTCATAATGTGATCCATATAGATAATGAATAACAGAGGGAATAATGTACATCCTTGTCTGGCACAAGATTTAACATTAAACCATCTTAATGTACTTCCTTCAATTCTAACTGCTGACTTATAACTCAAATAAAGACTAAAGAAGTATTGCTTGATATAATTCTCCATTGACACCATATAAATGTAGTGTTTCAAATGGCTTCTGTCTTGGCACCTTGTCATATGCCTTTTCCATATCTACAAAACCTAAATACAGATCTTTGTTATATTCCCATGCTTTCTCAACTATCTGTCATAAAGTGAAAATCTGATCCTGAAGGCCTCTATTTGGCCTGCATCCAGATTGTTCTTCACCAAGCTTCTCTTCCACAATTCTTCTCAACTGCTGCTCAAGTATATTTGCATATATCTTACCAGGAACACTCAGTAGAGAATTACCTGTAATTCTCACATTCAGTTTTATTTCCCTTTTTATATATGGATACAATGAGAGCTCTACTCCAGTTATATGGAATTTGACCCTCTGAGGTACTTTTATACCTCCATACTTGAGCATTTCTGCTCACATATCATCTACTCTTGCTGCCTTTCCACATTTCAGGCTTATGATGGCTTTTTCTACTTCAGGTATGGATATGTATTCCTGACTGCATGCCTGGTCAGTATTTTTTACCACTGTGCTGTCATTATGGCTTGTATAATTTAGCAATTTTTCGAACTAATTACTCTGTACTTCAAGGATATCCTTTTCTTCTATTTTCATGTCACCTTTATCATCTCTAATTCCTTTTACAGCACTCTTTCCTCCATTTCTGAGCTTCTTCAACAACCTCCAGAATATCTTGCCACCTTCGTGATATTCATTTTCTATATTCTTACCAAAGTCCTGCCATGATTTTTCTTTAGCTAGTTTTACACAGTGTTTAGCTTTCTTACGTTTGGCTCTGTATTCTCTAAGAGCACAAGCTGACTTATTTACCAGGAACTTTTGATATGCTTTTTTCTTTTCTTTCACTGCTTCTTTAACTTCCTGTGTCCACCATGGAGTTCTGATTTTTCTATCCTTACAGACAACCTCACCACAGGGCTTGCCAATGAATCTCCAAGGTTTGGTTCCTGTTCTCAGACTCTTTCATTTTTTATTCAATCATATGTTTCTGTATTTTAGTCTGCAGTTCACATCTAAGAGCTGCTCAACTTTTATTTGCTTTAAAACTTTCTTACATGTTCTTCTTTTCAATATGAAATTCAATTTTATCCTGCTCAAGACTAAATGGTGATCACTTCCAATTTCAAATCATCTGTACTCTCTAATGTCCCACACCATAGAGAAATCCTCACTATCCACAATAACATAGTCAATGAGACTTTTCTTATTCCTTTCCTCTTCTCTCCATGTGAATTTGTGCACATTTTTATGTTGGAACATGGTGTTAGTAATAAAAAGTCCATGTCCTGAGCAGAAATCCAACAGGTATTTGCCATTATTATTAGCTTTGCTCTTTTCTCCAAACTTTCTCAAAATATTTTTGTATGTCTGACAATCATTTCCTACTCTGCTATTTAGATCCCCAACAAGGACCAACTTTTCCTTTTTCATTGTGTCAATTGCTTTCTCTAAAGCCTCAAAAAATTCCTCCACTTCTACTTTAGTAGAACCTTCTGTGGGACCATTAGGCACAAATAAGTCTCATTGTCCAGTTCCCCATTCTCATATTGGCCCACATCACTCTACTTGAGACTGCCTGCCATTCAAGAAGATTAGCCTCATATTTAGTGTTGAATACTATGGCTACTCTTTCTTTCCTTGATTGTCATTGCCTGAATATAACATTTTGTATTTATTGCTCAGAAAGATCTCACCATTTTTTGCCTTTGTGTTTCAGTCACCCCTATTATGTCGATTTGGTACTTATCTAATTCCTCAGCTAGCTTCATTTCTTTGCCATTCAGACTTTTTATGTTGATAGTACCAATCTTGAACTCTGATGATGTTGAGTTGGGGTGGGTTTTATGATTTGTTCCAGCTGCTGACTTTTCACTGTTTGACCTAATTCCCTGGCAAAAATGGTGGCCTTGTTTAACTGGACGATGCCCCAGCTGGCATGAAATTCTGTCATGTTGTACCATCATTTTGTATTTTGATTTAAGCCAATAAGAATGCAATTGGTTGGCTAAATCCCAAACTGCCAGCCCGTCTTCGTTCATTCAGTGTCCAGATAGATCACTAACAGGGTGTACCACAAGAAGGTGGGGATTGGATATTAGGTCAGAAGCCCTGATTGGTTCTCTGCATTCCTTTAAAGGCTATGTGGAGGTGTCCTTTCAGTTATATAGCTTTGACACTTATGTAATTAAAATATCCAAGTAAGATTCATAATTAATTATATCAGCCAATAAGAACATTCATATTTATAACATCTGGTTCTTATACCATACTTTCAGTCTTGATACTTTAAATTATTGCATTCTTTGAATGGTTTGACCCATGGTATTTGGTCTGGAGGCCTTTATATATATATATATTAAAAAAAAGTGCATGCCCAGGATATCCTGTTGGAATTTGATGTTTTTTTTCCTTTCATGTTGCCATTATATAATTACAGTATATTATCAACATATCTATCAACATAAAGACAGGGGGGTGCTTAAGGGTCAAAGATGTATAACTGAGAGGAGACCACCACATCGCCTTTAAAGGAATGAGGAGAACCAAGCAGGGCTTCTGATCTAATGTGCAATCCTCACCTTCTTGTGGTACACTGTGTTAGGTATCTACTTAGATACCATACAAACGAGGATGGGCTGGCAATTTGGGATTTAGCTGACCAAATTGCCCAAAAACCACAATATGAAATGATGGTACATCATGACAGAATTTCATGCCAGCTGGGAGATTGCCCGGTTAAACAAGGCCCCCCCCATTGTTTTTGCCAGGGAACTAGGGCGAACAGTGCAAAGTCAGCTACTGGAAAAAATTCTGAAACACACCCCAACTCAACATCACCAGAGTTCAAGATCAGTACTATTAACATAAGAAGCCTGAATGGCAAAGAAATGGAGCTAGGCTGAGGAATTAGATAAGTACCAGATCAACATAATAGGGGTGACTGAAACAGAAATAATAAAAACTGTTGAGATCTTTCTGAGCAATAAATACAAAATGTTATATTCAGGTAATGAAAATCAAGAAAAAGAAGGAGTAGCTATAGTATTCAATGCTAAAAATGAGGCTAATCTTCTTGAATGGCAAGCAATATCAAGTAAAGTGATGTGGGCAAATATCAGAATGTGGAACTGGACAATGAGACTTATTTGTGCCCAGACATGACTTATATGGTCCCACAGAAGGTTCTGCTTAGGTAGAAGTGGAGGAATTTTTTGAGTCTTTAGAAAGAACAACTGACAGAATGAAAAAAAAAAAAAAAAAGCTGATCTTGTTGGGGATCTAAATAGCAGAGCAGGAAATGATTGTCAGACATACAAAAATATTTTGTGAAAATTTGGAGAAAACAGCAAAGTTAATAATAATGGCAAATACCTGTTGGATTTCTGCTCAGGATATGGGCTGGTTATTACTAACACAATGTTCCAACATAAAAATGTGCAAAAATTCACATGGAGAGAAGTGGCAAGAAATAAGAAGAGTCTTATTGAACATGTTATTGTTGATAGTGATGTTTACTCCCTGGTGCAGGACACCAGAGTGTACAGAGGATTTGAAATTGGAAGTGATCACCATTTAGTCTTGATCAGGACAAAATTGAATTTCATATTAAAAAGAAGAATATGTAAGAAAGTTTTAAAGCAAATAAAAGTTGAGCAGCTCTCAGATGTGAATGATTTTTTGGTGAAGATGGTAAATCATCATCATCATCAAATTCCTGATATGTACACTCAAGGGCTGTACAGGATAGGATGGTACTGCACGAAAAACATACCCCATTACTAACTCCTTATCGACAATTTTCCTCCAAATCAGTGTATTACTTGTCAAGACTCCAACATTATCAGATCTTATATTTCTATCTTCTAGCACACTTTTTACTGTATCAATCAACCTATATCTTGGTCTTCCTCTGGGTCTTTTTCCTGACAACCTGACAAAGAACACTTGTTTCAGATGGTAAATTAAATATGGAAACAGACAAACAGCACGAACAAAGGTGGTATGTTACAGCATCAACTGAATAAATTCATACGGAATAAGAGAGAAATGAGTCAAAACACTAAATTAGCTGTATACAAGACAGTATTCAAGCCAATTTTAACTTATGAATCTGAGAGCTGGGCTAGAAATAACACACTTGACTAAAGACTAGAGACAGGAGATACGAGAGTCCTGAGAAAGATTAAGGATGTGAACAGTTGGCATCAATGGCAATATGATATTAAAAACAAAGATATTGGGAAAGAACTTGACATTGTTAGCATCTAGGAATGTGTTAGCAGAGCTAATCTCAGGTGGTATGGTCATTTAAATAGAATGAGAGAGGAAAGATTAGCAAAACAAGTATGCTCTGCCAGGTTGGCAGGAAAAAGACACAGAAGAAGACTAAGATATTGGTCTACTGATGCAGTAAAAAGTGCCTTAGAAGACAGATATATAAGATCTGATAATATTGGAGTCTTGACAGGTAACAGATTGATTTGGAGGAAAATTGTAGAGAGGAAGTTAGTAATGATGTAAGTTCTTTATGTAGTACCATCATAATATCCTGTACATCCCTGTGTTTCAAAACAATTGTTGTTAGATGTGTTCTGATTTTTTGTATATTCTATAATAAGTTAATCTTCTTGGCGAAGCTGTTAGTGAAAAAAGTAAAAGTTTTGTTCCTTACCATAATAAATCTATAAGTACAATCCCACAAATATAATTTAAGTTTAATCTACTGTCCTCATAGTTTTGTTTCAATATGGTAGAAGCCTCATTCTCAGTCAATCAATTCTGATTATGCTGCTCTTTGTTTGCAAAGATCTTGATTCTGAATCCTGTTCATGATACAAAGAACCTTTATCAGTTTTTCAACTGAAGGTCTGTTTAGATGGTCTCATATGGATGTCGAAGGTATGTACCTTCTAAAAAGTAAGGTTTATCTTCCTGCAAAACAAGCAAACTGGCTAGACAAACACAAAAATTGATGGCCATAATACACTATGCAGATAGGATTAACAGTTCTATCCTATAAGAACATTTACTGGGTTTCAAAGAAGTCAGGCTGTGACTGTCTTTTGAGCCTAACATGCAATGGGAAAATTGGAGAAAATGAAGGGAGACAATGTGAGTACCCTCAATCTGTTGATAATTCATATTTTAATAGATGAAGTAGCTCAAATGATTCACACAATTGAATAACTCGAATATCTCAAGAAAAATCTCATGATAGTAGGTTTAGGGATTTCAGCCAATTATTTGTTATTTATGATGTCTTGGGAAAGTTGACCACTATATCTGAGTTGCTAAGATGAAGATCTCTAAGTTTCAAGAGCAATGAGTAATGTTTTTTTACACTGTTAGTAAGAACAATGAACAGAACTGAAAGCAGACAAATAGGTATCCAATGCAATCATCTATGGCACAGGTTTGCGAACTGGGGTAAAAATGAAATTCTTGGGGGTAATGAGGACTCAATAGACATAAATAAAATTATATAAAAAGCACATTCCTTGTTACGACAGAAATTTTTCTCCTGACAACACTGCATCTGGTCAATGTAATATACGTGTTTAGGAGACGTCACACCATGTTGAACTCCAAACAATTTGGTTGCTGAGGCGTTGTCAAGTGGCTAAACAGATATTATTTGTCAGTTGTCTATTACCCGCCTTAACCTTATTTTTTGACAATTATTTTTGCTTTGCTTAAGTCGATTTAAGTAGTTATTTAATTTAATTTATTTCAATAGTTCTATTTTAAGTGTAAGATTTTCATTTATTAACCATATTTTAGTTTTATGTTAGTTCGATAATTTGATTAATATATTTTCTCCTTGCTCGATTAATTTTCGATGGTCAATAAAATAATTAAATACTGCCTTCATCTTGAGGACATGTCTTAGTGCCACGTTTACCAATTAAATTATTGTAAATTTAAATGAACTTTAAAAAACTTAAATTCAATCACTGTCTTTTTTACCCTTCAGATGATATCAACTAGAAAAAGAATATACCAGGAAGAGTTCCTCAATTATGGGTTTACACAAATAGAAGACAAAGGAATAATGAAACCACAGTGCATTGTCTGTTTGAAAGTACTGACTGCAGAATCTTTCAAAAAGAGTCAATTGAAGAAACACTTGGATAATTTGCACCCATATCTGTCTTCCAAACTGCGGGAATACTTTGTAAATTTGGAGATGTCTGTCAAAAGACAAAGACTGAACAGCAACTTGAGAGGTACATTCGATCAACGTTCAGCATCAAAGGCTAGCTTTGAAGTGGCCTGGTTGATTGCCCGAAACAAGAAACCATATACTATTGGTGAGGAATTGGTTAAACCAGCAGCTTTGAAAATGGCAGAGATTATGTGTGGTCAGAAAGAAGCCATGAAATTAAATTCAGTGCTCTTGTCTGCAAAAGTTGTGAAAGAAAGAATTTCTTATGGATATTATTTCTGGGAAAACTCCCATGTTACTCCTCTTAACAAACTATTATATTTATGGCTATTTTGCCTGCTTCTGTTTAGGAGTGCCCCTGTTTAAATGTCATTGGCTTTTTTACTCAAGGATTCTTAGGGCATTGTAGATGTATATTTACCAATAAATATGTGTAGCATAAAGGAAGAGAAATTTACACATACCTTTTTCTGGGTGTTGTGGCTTTTTCTTCTTTCTGCGATGTCCAAACTACTGTGTGTGGGGGGGGGGGGAGTAGGCAATGTGGGAGAATTAAATAGAAATGGAAAAAAAACCATTTTTTTTTTTAATAATATACATATATGTATATATTATATTATTAGGGATGGGCGGAGCATTTTTTTTTATATTTATATAGGGTGGGAAAGGGGTGAAGGGGTTGAAAACAGCAACTAATTTTTAGAGGGGGAGAAGGGGGTTGATGGGGTGCGGTCCGTTTCGACTATGCTTGGTCATTGGTCGTCATCTTTTTTTCCTCCATGTGTTCAGATAACAACCAAGCATAGTCGAAACGGACCACACCCCGTCAACCCCCCCCCTCTAAAAATCAGTTGAGTTGCTGTTTTCAACCCCTTTCCCACCCTATATAAATATAAAAAATGCTCCGCCCATCCCTAATAATATAATATATATGTATATATATTATTCAAAAAAAAAAAAAAAATAAAACGGGTTTTTTTTATTTCTATTTAATTCTCTCACATTGCCTCCCCCCCCCCACACACACAGTAGTTTGGACATCGCAGAAAGAAGAACACCCAGAAAAAGGTATGTGTAAATTTCTCTTCCTTTATGCTACATATATTTATTGGTAAATATACATCTACAATGCCCTAAGAATAATTGAGTAAAAAAGCCAATGACATTTAAACAGGGGCACTCCTAAACAGAAGCAGGCAAAATAGCCATAAATATACTAGAAAGAATTTCTATTTTAGCAGAAAATGTGAGGGAACAAGTTATTTCTTCAATAAAAGAGAGTAAATGCTTTGCTATTCAGCTTGATGAGACTACAGATGTCAGTAGTAATTTGCAGCTGATGGTGTATGTTTGCTATAAAGGTTTACATGCAATTGAAGAGGAATTGTTGTTTTGTTCTCCTCTCGAGTTGCAATCTCGTGGAATTTGATGTCTTCAATAAAGTTAATGAATACTTTAATAACGTTAATTTAAAGTGGGAAGATTGCATTGCTGTGTCTGTTGATGGAGCATCCTTACTATGTTGGATCATGTAAGTGGTTTTTCGGCTTTGGCAAGAGAGAGAATAATCCAAAAATTGAAGTTAACCACTATATGATCCATCGCTAGGCACTGTTTGTTAAACATTTGGAACCTGCACTGGAAGCCGTCATGCATGATGTTATCAAGGTTGTCAATGTTGTCAAAGGACATGCACTAAACACGCGACTATTTCGTGAATTATGTAAAGATGGTGAGGCTGAATATACAGACCTACTTTATCATACAGAAGTGAGGTGGCTCTCATGTGGAAATGTTCTGAACCGAGTGTGGGCTCTCAAAACTGAACTTGGAATTTTTATGGTTGATCAAAAGCATGTTCTTGCAGATAAGTTCACAAACTCCTCGTGGGTTGCACATCTCGCATATTTAGCTGATATTTTTAAGTATGTGAATGAATTGAACAAAGAATTGCAAGGAAAAAACATCAATATAATGATTGTGAAAATATTACTTTTGACGACATCGAGGATACAGTTATAAGGCATCTTACCAAACTCAAAGAGTGGTTCTTGATTACTTTCCACATCTTGATTCACATACTGTCAATTGGGTTGTAGATCCCTTTAAATGTGAAATGCTGATGTACCAGAAGAGCCTCAAGGGTTGGTAGAGGCACTTCTTGAACTTCGATCCAATAATGAAGCACGTACTGAATTTGAAAACAAAGCAGATCTGTCATATTTTTGGATGTCAATAGCTGCAAAGACTTTCAAAATTGCACATGAGGAGGCAGTCAAAAAGTTGCTGCCTTTTGCAACAACCTACCTTTGCAAACAAGGATTTTCCACTCTAATGAAGATGAAAACAAAGATTGTTTTCATGTTCATTAGAGTCCATGAGAAATCGATTGGACCCTGGAGACAGTATTCAAATTGCCCTGACATCAAAATGCCCCAATTTTGATGTTATTGTATCAAAAATGAAACAACATCATTTCTCCAAAACCTGAAGTGAAAAAGTTTTCAAAGAAATCCTTTTGTTTCATAATGAGGATATTAATTTATTTTATTGCATTTATTTTATAGTTTTTATATTTATAATTGTATTCTCCATATAAATAGATTCAATAAACCTTTTGAATTTAAATAATCTATGATTTTCTCCCTTTCAAATCAAGGGGATAACGTCGGCATAAATAAATATATTTTGGGGTAATAGGTAAAAAAGTTCCCTGACCCCTGATCTATGGAGTGATACCAGCCTTATGAAATACATCTATCTTCTGAGCTCTTGCATTGAAGATGAAGGGATTATTAACAGTAATCTGATTTCAAGAATTAGTTTCATTTAGATTTATTTAATTCTTTGACTGGGATATATATTTGCCTATTTTAGTTATTAAAATAGTTCATTTCAAACTAGTAGGAGTGTGTAACGTGCTAAAAGTTCATTTTGCATTACTTGAAGATTTGATAACTATGGAAACTACTCATTTATATTATTATTATTTGACACCTCCAGGGAGTCCAAAGACTCATCGGGGGAGGACACCAGCTCTACAACTCTGTCTCCAATGCTCAATCACCAACTGACTGCAACTATGCTAACGCCATCTACAGCCGACCACCACTGGTATTTCCACAGACAATCACAAACATCCATGCCCACTGCGGGATTTGAACCTGCAGCCTTTTAGCTGGAGAGCGGATAAGCTACCCACTTGGTCAACGAGGCCTGCAAAAAAATAACCCCTACCTCCGTATAAGACTGGCTAACTCACCTTTAGTCGAAAGAGACCAAATAAAGGTTCCTCACATCACTGAGGAATCTTTATCTGGTTTCGGGAATCAAACCCAGGTCTCTCCGACCAAAGAACTTCGTCTATAATGACTGAGCTACGGAAGCTCTAATTTATACAATTTTTATACAATTTTAATAAAGAAATAATTAAATATTTTTACCTTTCATTTTCTTCAAGTAATCAGCATTGATCAGCATCCATACTCCTTCTTTAATATTGGCTTCCTCTTCTGTCATTATGTACTAAAAATAATTTTATTATTATTTTTTGAAAAAAAAAAATAGTGCACTGCAAAAGAATAAGCAAACATTTAAAATGGAAAAATCTAGTAAGCACATACACTTATATATAATATAATACTACAGATAGTAATAAGTTAGTCTGGAGAACAGTGTACTTAGCACAGATTTTCCATTTTACAGTTGGAGCTAATATATATAGTGGCATAGTTATCTAGAAAATAGTTAAATTCAGCAGAAGGTGATTTGGAAGAAGGTACATATTCCAGCACCGAAAAAAAAAAAAAAAAAAAAAAAAAACAAGGATAGATAATATTAGTGATATTTCAGTTGAAAATAGCCTGAATTTAATGGATGAATCTGATGTGGAGGAGGAAATAAATAAGCAGGATCCACTGTTTGACTGTTAGATATAGATTCTGCTTTAACTGCTTACATTAAAAATCTATGGCAATTCTATAGTAAGTGTGGAATTGCTTATGTGGAATGAGATCATGGTTCTGTGGTGGGGTGAGCCTGCCACTAGGTAGAGCCAATGCTGAGAAGTTCTTCTCGGTGACTGAGTGAGCCTGTCACTGAGTGGAACAATGCTGAGTTGGACGGTCCTTCGGTCACTTTGGTCTGGGGGAATGCCTAATTTTTAGAGAGGTCTTTACTTAAACAGCACCTCAATAAAGGTTGAAACCAGTCTGGGTAGTGGCCCTTCCCTTAATACATAGCATTATACATGTCTGCAAGGAGATGTGCTTTGCATTATGAGAGATAGTAAGGCAAGTGATGAGAACATATACCACTTTTACCACGAATTGCCCCAGTCCTGAAATTATTTCAGGCGCAACCTTTGCTTACACTTGAATAAAGGATAAAACCCACTATATAATTAGTAGCATAGCCAAGTGAAAAAAACTTCCATAAACTTATCTCTAATCCAGAGAATTTTAATAATAGGGTGTGAACTCTTTAGCAACTTGTATAGGTAAATATGACTGCTCCGTTACCTCCACCTTAGTATCACCACCTCTGGGTCTGGCTTCCACTGATGAGACCTCGATAAAGGTCGAAACCGGCCTGGGTAGTGGCCCTCCCCTTAATAAATAGCATTATACATTTCCACAAGGAGATGTGCTTTGCATTATGGGAGATAGTAAGGCAAGTGATGAGAACTTATACCACCTTAACCATCAGTTGCCCCAGCCTTAAAGTACTTCAGGTGCAAACTTTGTTTGCTTACACTTGGATAAAGGATAAAACTTACTATATAATTAGTAGCATAGCCAAGTGAAAAAAACTTCCATAAACTAACATTCCCATATTAGATGATCTAATACCAAAGCTATTTAAAATATTACAAGATGATATTTTGACATTTATTAACAGCTGAATCAAAAGTTAAATAGATTAATTTATTGAAATAATGCTCAGATTTGGCAGTGAGAGATCTATGGTCAGGGCAATGGCAACTACTAGGATTCTATATAAGTTATGCATGGCATGTGACCGTGGCTTTATTAATTTATGGGATCAATTTGTTAATAATCAAAAATCAGAAACTGTCTGGCAGGAATGATCTACTGAGCTGAGTAAGGCTATAAAATCAGTAATGTTTTTAAAAGGTTCAGAAACGATACCAAAGGAAATGTATAGCAAATGACTGGAGGTAGGGGGTGAATTGTATATCAAATCATAACAGCAGGGGAAAGTCAACATTAAGGTATATAGACACTTTTCAACTTATGTGAAGTTTTTCATAAACATTGGGTTGTGTAGTAGGATGGCTTGCTGTAATGAGTGTTTGAACTACTTGGAGATATCCATGTAATAATAATAATAATCAAATTGTTAAAGATTCAAGTTGCAAGAATCTTACATTATGCTATCAACATACCACTGTTGCCACCATGTTTCATCTTATTCTTATACTGCAGGCACTAATATATGGAAAGTGACAAAATCCTCTTTTTGATAGTTTTATTGTTTTTCAAAATGTTCAGTGCTTTAATAATGGCTGGAAAGTGGTTAAAGAGACAGTAAGAGCAGTGAACTTATTCACTGATCACAACAAATAGACAACAGAATCAAAAAGCTGGTATGGTAGGAAGTTAACTGAATACATTTATATGGAATAAGAGAGAAATTAGTCAAAACACTAAATTAGCTGTATACAAGACAGTGTTCAAACCAATTTTTTAACTTATGGATCTGAGAGTTGGGTTAGAAATAAAACACTTGACCAAAGACTAGAGACCACAGATATGAGAATTCTGAATAAGATTAGGGACATGAACAGATGGCATCAATGGCAACATCATATTAAAAACGAGGATGTTAGGAAAGAACTTAACATTGTTAGCATCCAAGAATGTGTTAGCAGAGCTAATCTCAGGTGATATGGGCACTTAAACGGAATAGGAGAGGAAAGATTAGCAAAACAAGTGTTCTTTGCTAGGTTGGCAGGAAAAAGACCCAGAGGACGACCAAGATATAGGTGGATGATACAGTAAAAAGTGCCTTAGAAGATAGATAATGTTGGAGTCTTGACAGGTAACAGATTGATTTACTCAATGCTTAAAAAAAAAAAAAAAAGAAAAAAGAAAAATAAAGTGAACAGCAGAGTATCATATACTAACTAATCACCACTATAGCCTGTCTTGCTTACATGCCATGAAATTCACCATCCACTCAAATGTATATGTTCATGTGTGTATATTCACTCATAGCTTATCTTTTTCCTCTCCTCTCCTTCCCTTACCTTTTTTTTTTTATTTAAATTTTTAGTTTTACTAATACGTATTTATAAACAAACACTTAGCAACACTTACATATTCGTCACTTGCATCTTTAATTCATCTATCCTCTATTCATAATACCACACCCATCTATTATTTCTTAAAGTTACATAAATTCACCTTAATCCTTTGCTGAAGACATTCTATCCTAACATTAAAAAAATAAATTTCACATATTTGTTCTCATATTTTTCTTCACTTTTTTATGCCCTCTGATAGAGCATGATTTCATCAATTACAGCAAACTACTACTATCTATCTATCTTATATTTGCCATGAACTAACTTATATGCTTCAGTTAATTTCCTCTACTGATAGATACATTCATTAGATAGCAACTAACCAACTGATTCTCATAAATATCATGTTATAATCTCTGAATACCCTCAATTTTCTTGACAGCCATTAAAAACAAAGTTGACCTGACTAGAAACTTGTATAATGGTATTATAACTTCCTTTTCCTTGCAGGTGTTGTTTCTAATTAAGCCTCTAAAACTGAGCTTTACTACTGTAGTTGCCTACCAGTATGATTCCTGAACTTATCAACCAAAATATCTAAATTCTCATTACAGCTAATTACAGGAAAATGATCCCGTAATTAGCACATCTGAACAATTAATAAGACCTTACTTACAGTATCTGGTGCAGGTGTGGTGTCCTGGTTTCTGGACACCAGAAAATGATATCAGGATTATAGAATACTGATTATGAAGCCAGATTGAGAATTTGTTGGCTTCACACACTAGCAAACAGGAGAAAGAGGGATGATATGATTGAGAGTTACAAACTTCTGAAAGGGTTAAACAGAATTTCAGTAAATGGAATTTTTCATTTTATGGAGAGTGGGAAAGGTTATGCAGACATCCTTGGAAGTTGAGAATGAATGCTGTCAAAAAGAGGATGAGGGCTAGATTTTTCTCTCATAGAGTGGTGCATGACTGGAATGGACTGCCGTTGGAAGAAGGCAGTCCATTCCAGTTGTGTATGCAAGAAAAATGAATTCAAGACCAGGTATGACAGCTGGTGCAAATAGTATGGCTTCCTTCGATGAGTTCCTCACTCCCTGGAGTGAGGAACTCATTGAAGTCTTAGTAATAATAATGATGCATTACTAAATGTGAACACATACATACATAGATTACTTAACATATTTTTCATTATATAAAATTGTAAATAATGAACATAATAGCGCCTCCGTAGCGCAATTGGAAGAACGAAGTACATTGCGCCCCTTCGATTGGAATAGGCCTAAGTTCGATTCTTGTCGTGATGGGAGGAATCTTTATGTGGACTTTTTTAATCAAAGGTGAGTTAGCCGATCTCATATGGAGGTAGCAGGGTTTTTTTTCCCGCATACAGACAAATCGGCCCTTCAGAACACATGCAATTTACAGACAAAAAAATTGTAGTTATGGTGGTGGTGGGCGGTAGATGGCGTTGATGGAGATGATTGGCAGTAGAGGTGGAGACAGTTGTATAGTAGGTGTCATGAATAATAACAATAATAATAAAAACATTTATGTGAGAGTCCTACAAGAAAATAAGCTATATTCTTGCAGAACAGCATTTCTTTGTGCTACAAAAGAAAAACCTGCTCTTGTACTATATGGTTTTGAACCTAATAAAAAATAAAAATTTAAAAATAATTTGTTATATTTTAAGAGAGAGAGAGAGAAGAGGTAGCAGGGTTTTTTTCCCGCATACAGACAAATCGGCCCTTCAGAACACATGCAATTTACAGACAAAAAAATTGTAGTTATGGTGGTGGTGGGCGGTAGATGGCGTTGATGGAGATGATTGGCAGTAGAGGTGGAGACAGTTGTATAGGAGGTGTCATGAATAATAACAATAATAATAAAAACATTTATGTGAGAGTCCTACAAGAAAATAAGCTATATTCTTGCAGAACAGCATTTCTTTGTGCTACAAAAGAAAAACCTGCTCTTGTACTATATGGTTTTGAACCTAATAAAAAATAAAAATTTAAAAATAATTTGTTATATTTTAAGAGAGAGAGAGAGAGAGAGAAGAGAGAGAGAGAGAGAAGAGAGAGAGAGAGAGCTTGATTGCTCCACATGTTATTCCTCATCTATATCCAACCTATATATTAGTCAGTCATGGAGTAAGATAACACTATTATAATTTTATTTTAGTTAGCTAGAATGTTTCAGATTTGTATCGGTGATGATGCATTGACTTCAAGAATCAACATGTCATGCATTTTAAAGAATGAAGCGCTGATATATAAAAAAAACGAAAATATTTACTGTAAACACTATATATACTCAGTGCTATATATAAAAAAAGATGCAAATTCTTAGTACTTGATTATATCTCTGATTAGATTAGATCTGATCAGATCTGACATTTCTTATAAAATTAAAAGTACTAAATTAATTTCTAACTTCTAAGAAGATCTGACATTCCTTATAAAATTAAAAGTACTAAATTAATTTCTAACTTCTTAAGACATACAAATAATTGCATAGCTATTATATGAATTACTCAGTATGAATTACTTAATAATAATTAATATGAATTACTCAGAATTACTTAATAATAATTTCTCATACTTTCTCATACTCATAATTTCTCATACTTCATAATTTCTCATACATATAATTTCTCATCTGCTTATGATAAGTGATGACCTATGTCCTCTAAGAGTGGAGAATTTGGAAGGAAGTGAGACAAATGATTTTGAGAGCGTATGGTGTGAGGGAGAGGTAGGCAAGACAGGATATTTAGTGGGGTGTTGCTACAGACCCAGGAGCACAGAGGATGGGGACCAGGAGATGTTTAGACAGCTAAGTTTGGCAAGTGCAAGAAGAATGATTGTTATGGGAGATTTTAACTTCAGTAGTATAAATTGGAGAGAGGAAGATGCATGTAGCAATAGGGGAATGGAATTTCTAGAATTCTTGAGGGACAAATGTCTTAGGCAACATGTAACAGAGGGAACAAGAGGGTCAAAAATTTTGGATTTGGTTATAGCATCAGAAGAGTTGATAATAACTGAGTTGACGTCTCTCCCACCAGTTGGAGAGAGTGACCATATGGTGTTGACTTGGAAAATGAATAGACATGCAGGAGTATCAAAGAGACGGGAACTTATGTGGAATTATAAGGCAGGTGATTATAATAGTCTTAGACGTCAACTTCGGGAAGTTTCATGGAGGGAGGAATTGGAAGGCCGGGATATCACCAGTGCGTGGGAAATTGTGAAGGAATATTTGTTATCAGCAATGGTAAGTTGTATACCACGAGTGAAGAAGAGGACGCAATTTGGAGTAAAGTGGATGACAAACAATATTAAACAGAATTGCATGCGAAAAAGAGGCTATGGAAGAGATATAAGGAGATAGGTGAAGAGATGCATGAGGAATATAAGACACAGGCCAGAAGAGTGACTAGTGTGGTAAGGAAAGCGAAACTGGAATATGAGAGGAGATTGGCCCTAAGATCCAAAGAAAATCCTAGGGAATTTTTTAGCTATGTGGCCAGTAGGAGGAGAAATGACTGTGGAAGAATGATATTGTGGGATAAAAATGGGAATAGAGTGACTGATGCAGAGGACATAGTGGAATTGTTCAATGAACACTTTATTGGAGTATTTCATCCTAGAGGAGTCAGTTTTAATGCTAGAGGGATAGGACTGGTACGAGGTCTGGAGGTACAGGAGGAGAGTGTGTTTCAGATACTGAGTACTCTGGATGTCAGTAAAGCTGTGGGACTGGATGGTATTTCGCCACGAGTTTTGAGAGAATGTGCTAGGGAATTGACAGTACCTTTAACGTGGCTTTTCAATGAAAGTCTGGCTTTGGCAAAGGTGCCCAGGGAATGGAAGGAAGGTAAGATAGTGCCATTGCATAAGGATGGTAACAGACTGGAAGTGTCTAATTATAGGCCAGTCTGTGTGTCATCAGTAGTTGTTAAGATCTTGGAGAAAGTAGTGAGGGACCGTGTACAGCATTGGGCAGATGAGGGTAATGTTATCTGTGAGAATCAACATGGATTTGTGAAAGGACTCTCTTGTTTTAGCAATATGCTAGCCTTTTATAATAAAGTTACAAGAACATTAGATGAGGGAAAGGCATATACTGCAATTTTCTTAGACTTGGTGAAGGCATTTGACAGGGTGCCACATGATAAGCTGATATTTAAGTTGCAGCACATGGGTCTGGATGTCAGATTGGTCAACTGGATTCAGGATTGGCTGTCTGATAGGTATCAGAGAGTTGTGTATGGTGGAGCAGTTTCCAGGAGGCAGAGGGTTACAAGTGGGGTCCCACAGGGCTCAGTACTAGGACCTATATTGTTTAACCTTTATATCAATGACATAGCCAGTGGATTGCAGGGGGATATTCGGTTGTTTGCAGATGATGCGAAGCTGGGAAGGATTATTAGTAATAGTGCAGATGTGGTAGCCCTGCAAGAGGATTTAAATAAGCTAGATAGATGGGCAAATGAATGGGGGTGTCAGTTTAATGAGGCAAAATGTAAGGTCTTGAGGTTTGGGAAACATCGATGGGATGCTGCATACTCTATAGGAGGAGTTATACTGGAGGAAGTAGGGGAGACAAGAGATCTGGGGTTGATGATTGATAGAAACCTGAAGTTTAGGGGACATATTGCAAAGGTGGTGAAGGTAACACAGAGGATTGCTGCTATTATGAGAAGGACACTGACCTGCAGAGATAAGAGGGTTATCATTCCGTTGTATAAGTCTCTGATCAGACCACACTTGGACTATTGTTCTCAGATTTGGTCCCCAGGATTTGAAGGGGATAAATTAACTGTGGAAAAGATACAAAGACGGATGACAAAGATGGTTTCAGGACTGTACAAGGATAGTTATGAGGATCGGCTGAGAGAATGTGGACTGCAGAGTTTGGTGGATAGAAGAAGGAGAGGTGATATGATTGAGACTTTTAAACTGTTGAGAGGTGGTTACAGGGTTGACACTGGGGAGTTCTTTCGCTTGGTTGATCAGCGGGAAGGAGTGATGACAAGGGGCCATCCCTGGAAGTTACGAAAGGAAACTGTGAGCAAGTGGGTAAGGAGTGGTTTCTTTGTGTGGAGGGTGGTTGAGCCGTGGAATGCATTGCCTGATGGAGTGGTGGGAGCGAGAACGGTCAGTGAGTTTAAAGAGTGGTATGATAGACTTTGTGTTTCTCAGGGGGGGGGACCTCCCCTCAGTGAGTCTTGACAGACTTTATGTCTTAGGAAGGACCTCCCTCGATGAGTCTTTTGACTCCTTGGAGGCCTGAATAATAATAATAATAATAATACTCTCACAGTCAAATTGAATACTGAAAGATAACATTAAGCATATTACAAAACAAACTGAACACAGCATTCAGCTGAAAATTCTGTAGTTTTACTTGGCCATTTGGAAATTTTCATTGCAGCATCTATTTGATCAATGTTCTATATAATCTTCCCTTATTTATTTTTTTTTTCACTCATTCAGTCTCTTAAATTCCTTAAATACAATACTTAAACATCTCACTTGACCAATATACTTGAATATTGTATATTAGTTTCCTTCAGCAAGTTTCTTTAATACATCTATCTTTCATTTTCTGAAGTAGGCATGAGGAATAATTGCTCAGACAAAAGGTATACATTTGAACTGAGCAGCTCCAATTGCATTTCCAAATAAAATACCTTCACTGTAGATTCTAACTAGCTGTTGAAAGTTTTTCCACTTGGTTATATTATAATTTAGAGATGCCAACAAATTATATTCTTGGTTTAATCCTTTATCCAAGTGTAAGCAAATAAAGTTTGTGCCTGAACTATTTTCAGGACTGGGCAACTTGTATTAAGAAACTAATGACTTCACATAATGATCACTACCCAGACCAGTTTCGACCTTTATTGAGGTTTCATTAGTGGGAGAAGTTCAGGTGCAAACTTTGTTTGCTTACACTTGGATAAAGGATTAAACTAAGAATATAATTTCTTGGCATTTTTAATTTATAATATAGACAAATGGCAAAATTTCCAACAACTATCTCTAATCCAGAGTATTTTAATAATAAGGTGTGACACCTTTTTCTACTTGTATATGGAAATATGACTACTGCATTACTTCAACCTAGATGGGTCTGGCTTCCACTGATGAGACCTCAATAAGGATCAAAATGATCTGGGTAATAACCCGTCCCATAATGCATAGCAATTATAATGCCCATAATAATTTCTGCTTTGCATTATGAGATAAGGCAAGTGATGTGAAGTCATTAGCTTCTTTATACAAGTTGCCCAGTCCGGAAAATAATTTGCTTACACTTGGATAAAGGATTAAACCAAGAATGTAATTTCTTGAAATCTTTAATTTATTCTATTTTGCTCTTTATCATTTGCTCTTCATTAAGCACAAAACATTCTCAATAATCTGTGAATGCCTGTCCTACAATTATTAACTTCAGAGTTCTGTATCCTTGGAGAGTAATTAAAGATCATCAAATTCCTGACGTGTTTCCTCTCCCATTCTGTTTAAGTAATCATACCACCTGAGATTAGCTCTGCTAACACATCCTGGATGCTAACAACGTCAAGTACTTTCCTAATATCCTCGTTTTTAACATGATATTGCCATCTGTTCACGTCCCCCAATCTTTCTCAGGACTCTCATATCTGTTGTCTCTAGTCTTTAGTGAAATGTTTTATTTTTAACCCAGCTCTGATATCGATAAGTTAAAATTGGTTTGAACACTGTCTTGTATACTAATTTAGTGTTTTGACTAATTTCTCTCTTATCCCATACAAATTTATTCAGTTTGATTTCCTACCATACCAGCTTTGTTGATTCTGTTGTCTACTTCCATATTTAGTTTACCACCTTCACTAAAAATTGTGCCTAAATAACTAAAATATTCTGCTTGTTCTATATGTTCTCCATTCACAATGCAGTTGATATTTTCAATGCTTCTGCCTATTTTCATTGTCTTTGCCTTGTTATTGCTGACTTTCATACCAAATTTATTACAACTGTTATTCAATTTAGTCAGGGAATCTTGCAAACTTGTACCGGATTTATTTAGAAGTATAACTTCATCTGCATAAAGTAAAGAGCTGAGATTAACATCTCAAATTTTGATATCAGGTTTAATACCACTTTCCTTCATAATGTGATCCATATAAATAATGAATCACAGAGGGGATAATGTACATCCTTGTCTAACACCAGATTTAACATTAAACCGTCTTCTTGTACTTCCTTCCTTTGCTTTTAATTCTTAATTAGGTGCTTATAACTGCTGACTTAAACTCAAATAAAGACTAAGTATTGTTTGATATAATGCCCCACTGACAACATACAACTGTAGTGTTTTGAATAGCTTCTCTCTCTCTCTCTCTCTCTCTCTCTCTTGGCACCTTGTCATATGTCTTTTCTGGATTTATAAAACTTAAATAAAAATCTTTGTTATATTCCCATGATTTATCAACTAGTTGTTGTTAAGTGAAAATCTGATCATGACAGCCTCTATTTGGCCTGAAACTAGCTTGTTCTTCATCAAGCTTCCATTCCACATTCTTAAGCGTTTCTCAAGAATACTTGCATAAATCTTACCAGGAATATTCAGTAGAGAAATACCTCTGGAATTCTCACATTCAGTTTTATTTCTCTTTTTATATATGGGTATTATGAGAGTTCTACTCAATAGTTCAGAATGTCTGGACAGACATTCTGAACTATGCAGTGCAGCCATTGTAAGACTTCTATACCTCCATACTTGAGCATTTCTGGTCAAATATCATCTACTCTTCCTGCCTTTCCGTTTCAAGCATTTGATGGCATTTTCTATTTCAAGTATGGATATGTGTTCCTGATTGCATGTCTGGTCAGTGTTTTTTTACCATTGTGCTGTCACTGATTGTTTCATTTAGCAATTTTTTGAATTAATTACTCCATACATCAAGGATAACTTTTTCTCCAGTTTTTATGTCACCTTTATTATCTCTAATTCCTTTCATAGCACTCTTTCCTCCATTTCTGAGCTTCTTCAAACCTCCAGAATATCTCATCTTCTTGATATTTATTTTCTATGTTCTCCCCAAAATTTTCCCATGACTTTTGTTTAGTTAGTTTTACACAGTGTTTAGCTTTCTTACAATTGTCTCAGTATTCTCTAAGAGCACATGCTGACTTATTTTCAATGAACTTTTGATATGCTTTCTTCTTTTCCTTTACTGCCTCTTTAACTTTTAAGCAGACCACCTCACTACATGCCTCTCTGGCTGAATCAATCGACGTTTTCTTCAGTTGCCACTGAATCTCCAAGGTTTGGTTCCGGTTCTCAAACTCTATCATTTTTTCTTGAATATTGTTTGTCTATTTTAGTCTACAGTTCACATCTGAGAGCTGCTCAACTTTTATTTACTTTAAAACTTTCTTATATGTTCTTCTTTTAAACATGAAATTCAATTTTATCCTGCTCAAGACTAAATGGTGATCACTTCCAATTTCAAATCCCCTGTACACTCTAATGTCCTGCACCATGGAGAAATCTTCACTATCCACAACAACATAGTCAATGAGACTTTTCTTATTCCTTTTCTCTTCTCTCCATGTGAATTTGTGCACATTTTTATGTTGGAACATGGTGTTAGTAATAACCAGTCCATGTTCTGAGCAGAAATCCAACAGGTATTTGCCATTATTATTAGCTTTGCTCTTTTCTCAAAATATTTTTGTATGCCTGACAGTCATTTCATACTTTGCTATTTAGATCCCCAACAAAGACCAACTTTTCATTTTTCATTGTGTCAGAGTTGCTTTCTCTAAGCCTCAAAAAATTCCTCCACTTCTACCTTAGTAGAACCTTCTGTGGGACCATAGACAGTGGTGAGCTATGGAAATTTTAACAAAGCATCGTCGAGCAAAAAAAAAAAAAAAAACTACACCAATGCCATCTATCGCTGACTGCCACCACTAGTATTTCCACAGACAATCACAAACTTCCATTTCCATGGCAGGATGTTTGTGAATGCTAATGGATATTTGCGGGATGTTTATAAACAAAATAAATTTGTTTTGTTTGCGATAGAAGTTTTTATGACAAACAATCTATAAATAATACATAAATATTATCTAAACACAATAATATTGAAGTACGTTATATTTCTCTTTTGTTTTTATACGTCAAGTGATAATCAATGGTACCAATCAAGGTGTGTTATTTTATAGTCCTATTTATTTATATGAGACTACCAAAAGTGAATTCTTATTTGTAACATGGTAGTAACAGTAACTATAATATTTTATTTATTAAAATCACTTTCGAAACTACGAGACGATTTTACATTAAAAAAAAAAAAAAACTCTCTCTCTGGTGCACATTTACCCAGAAAAAACTCTCCCCTTTAAAGGTCAAGATTTAAAAACAATTACTTTAAGGAAATACTTATGACAACAGCTGCCACACCTTATTTCTTTCCTCCACCATGTCTTGTGTTCTTCTAGGAGGATCTATAGCCGAGCGATGATTTTCTAGAAAATATTTGACATAGGGATTCGGATTAAATTTATTCAAGGGTTTCCCATTTATACATATTGTCATTAAATCAGAAATAAGTTATAGTGAGAGAAGATCTTTTCATCATTACGATATTATTCATCACACTAAAAGATCGTTCGGCTTCAGCATTGCAAACTGCAATTGTTGCCATAATCGCTTTGGCTTTTTTCGCTGTGCTGGGAATTTCGTTTTGTAACTTTCCAGTCAAAGCCATTTCCACTAAATCTCTAAAATCATTAATTTTAATTTCATATTTCAAAATAAAATTTAAAGATCTTATCTTTTTTTGCCCCTTCTAACCATGGACATGTAACTTCTTCCATACTCCATGTTTCAGGATAACATACATTTAAAATGTTTTTGAGTTCTTCATCTTCCAAATCCTCATAATTTTCATTTTTAAGTTTAAAATTTCTTTGCTGCATTAATCTATCCTTTAAAGACATTATAAGAGAGTTTAGTAATGTTTCTCGTGGTAGTTTGTGAAATCTGATTATGCTTTCAATTGCTATTCCTTCAAATTGTTTTGATTTTAACATGGAATTAATTTTAGATTCACAAGAACCTACAGAATTTTTAAAATCATTAATTGCATTAATTGTTTGCATGATAAACACGTTCGCTGCCATACTACTTCGGCATAGTCTGTTCCCGTATGCCGAGCATTTTCACTTCTTCAAGGTCAATGCAGTAATCTCGTTGCTGGCGATAAGCATCATACGAGTATACTCGTAGCTGGCTTGTGTAGCTAGTTTACCAACTACAAGTATACTCGTAGTTGGCAGCGAACATGTTAAGGAGTTAGCCCTTATAATACTTATATTGTGACTTTGTAGAGCTTCTGACAGATATGATAATTCCTGTAGGATATCAATCATTAATGCTAGATCTTTTAAAAATTCAAATTGAGAAGTCAGTTTAAAAAGCCCTTATGTTTATCGTTAGATGCAAAATGCTTGCACAAAGCTGGGTAATTTCTCCACACAGCAAGAGCCATTCGTAAACTGCAAGCTGCCCATCGTGGTCCAAACACACGGCCGATCTTTAAAATTTCGATACTAAGGCCTTTTGCAATTGTATTTAATTCTCGTTGATGTTTTGGTGATTGATGATGAAAAGCATTTAATTTATCCATAAATATTTCAAAATGATTTATTTCTTTAATGTTTTTTATCGAATCATCTAATGCTAATTGTAAACGATGAGCTACGCAATGGCAAATCACAATGTTGGGAAATTTTTGTAGAAGTTTGATTGCAACACCTGATTTGTTTCTTGGCATTACACTAGCTCCATTAGAACAAAATGCAATGAGATGATTTTTTAAATTGTTATCAGAAAATCCATATGAATTTAGAGTAGCATGCATATACATTTAGCGGTAGTATTTTCTAGTTCTGCAAGATCTACAAAAATCATACATGGTTCAGTGAGTTCAACTTGTATATGAATAACTAAAACACTTTTTTTCTATAATAGCAGACGAATTGACAACATTATCAATTCGTCTACTATTATAGAAATTTTGCATTTTTTTTCTATTATTTTGGAGAATATTTCTAATTTTATTTGTTTAGAAATATGTTCAACTATTCTAATTGATGAGAATCTAGAATTCAATGATAATCCTAGATCAATACCATTTTAATTTTGAGTTCGATTAAATCTGGTAAATCAGACATTGGTCGGTTTCTCTTCACCAAACTATAAACAGAATTAAGCATTTTTGAAGTTATCAAAATTTCTCTTTCATTTAGTTTGTCAATTAAATTTGGTAATATAGATTTGCTACATTCTTCGTTTATTTTTATGATTTTATTATGAGCAAATGATTCATTATGTTTGGATAACTTTTTAGGCAAACATGCGGTTCTTGAGTCTGTAGTGTTTCCATTCGGTTGCATTTTCATTTCTACCCATTTCTTTGATGATAAAACAACTTTTTTCTCCTTCAACACTTAAGTGTCTATATTTTGAGCAAACATGACATCTTAATTTACCATTTTTAACTTCTAACCACTTATACTGCATTTTGAAATACGATGCTTGCTTCTCGTTCTAGCAATCAGGTAAATTATTTTCTTTTTCCTCCTCCAACTTGTTGCATATTCATTGAATCAATGCGAGTATTATCTTCAAACTTCATCTTTGACTTCATTTTCAACAGCAGAAGAATCAGCAGAATCACTTTTCATTATTTTTTTTTCCCAAAAAAATTTAATATAATAAATTTCACTGTCTTTTCATGTTTCACGGGTAAAAATACTTTTACAATTATAAAAATAAAATTTGCTGAATCTACAGTTTTTGAACTTATTATTATTTTTGAATTTTAAACACAAACAATTGTTATACATCAGTGTACTGAAACACAAAACTAATGTCCAGTGGAATAACCCGCTGATGACAGTTTTACAAACATCTGATTGTCTAGTGGTTTTGCCATACAATTGCATATATATTTTCAAACTTTCGTTATAGAGGAGTTGAAACAATAATTCCAAATAATCTATACACTGCCGAATAGACTAACTTTTTGTTAGGTTACCCAACGAGTTTGTGGCTTCATATATTTCAAAAAATTGTTTTTTTTTTTGTTTTCTTTAATAAAAAGTAAAGAAGAAGAACAAGGAGCTCGCAAATTTGAGAAAAATTTAACAAAGGGCTTGCGCGAGCCCCTTATAGCTCATCACCGACCATAGATACAAATAAGTCTCATTGTCCAGTTCCCCATTCTGATATTTGTCCACATCATTCTACTTGATATTGCTGCTATTCACTAAGATTAGCCTTGTATTTAGTGTTGAATACTATGGCTACAACATCTTTTCTTTGATTGTTATTGTCTGAATATAATATTTTGTATTCAGTCAATAATAAGCATAAATTAATTATATGCTAGGACAAAGAATCGACTTATATACATTAAAAACATGTTTTCTTGTTTGGGTAGATACTGTTGGTGACAGGTTAAAAACAATGAAAAGCTAATTTTAATGGCCTATATTCTTTTGGCTTTGTTGGTGAAATGCCTAGTTAAGAGTATTAATGTGCTTTGTTAAAACTCTTATTAGGCATGCTAGTGCATGGTATATATTATTTATATATACATGTATTATATATATATATATATACATGTATTATATATATATATATATACATGTATTATATATATATATATATATATATATATATATATATATATATATATATATATATATATATATATATATATATGTTTCAGTAAGGAAATACCGTGAGTAGATATATTACTAACTATTATAATAACGGAATTAACTCACATAAATTATTCTTTATTCATAGAATTTTCACCTGAGTATCACAGGCATCATCAGTACAGGTACAAGGCTAATTAAACAATAACTGAAACAAAACAATAATTCACAAAGCACCACATGCACATGGCACTGTTGTGTGTTATACATTCTGTGATCTCTCACCTGTAGAGTTATTATATAAAAAATTCTTGTATCCAAGGTTTGATTGAAGCAAATGATTCCTGGTAAACAACATGAGAATGAAGAATAACGCTAAAGAAAGTTAAAGAGTTGATAGCCACAACTTTCCATCTATCACTAAAACACATAGCGATCCGACTAGACATAGAGTTAAGTGGAACAAGACAAAAGTCATTCACAAAAGTTGGTTCCTAATGGAACAGCTATACAAAGAAACATTACTTCACTCCCCTAACCTAAACAGATCCGATGGTCTACGTCTTTCCCCCTTGTGGGAGATAGTACTTTATAAAGCAGCAAATCTTTCCTAACATATAATTGTATACATATATATATATAAAAAAAAAAAAATTAAATCATTATAATTGAATAATTAAGTAATTATTATTTAAGGATTAAATAACTAAATAATTAAATTTAAATAATTAAAATAAAAAATATTTTAAAAAAATTAATAATTAAATAAATTTAGGAAATTTAACCTTAGCTACTTAGGTGGTGCTTTGTGAATATAACAGTTATTGTTTAATTAGCCTTGTACCTGTACTGATGATGCCTGTGATACTCAGGTGAAAATTCTACGAATAAAAAATAATTTACGTGAGTTAATTCCGTTATTATAATAGTTAGTAATATGTCTACTCATGGTATTTCCTTACTGAAACTTATATCGAGACTTCACGGAGAGTCTACTTACAAACGATGTGCCAGATACAGTAAAGTATTAGTTAAGAAGGCTAATTGCATTAACAGAATAATATTCCTAAAGCGATGTAAGTTGGCTCAGGTTATTCCTACCTGCTGTAAACTAAAAGAAGTTTTTAAGTCTCAAAGAGCCCATCAGATTTATTTAAAGGCCAGTAGGTCACTGTTATATTGTCAGCTACAAGAAGCAAAGAAATCTCTTGCCCTTCTGAACAAAGAAATAGATATCAAGAACGCTATAGAACCAGTATTAGAGACAAAATTTTAACACCATTTTATGCATTTCATCGATGTCATATCGAAAGGTTTTTAATGCTTCCCGTGATAGATTGAAATGCAAGTTTGATTCACTGGTGAGCCACCCCAAATCTAGCAATACTGTCATCGATACAGATAGAGTAGTGATCAACGTATCAGGCCGCCCACCGACAGACAGCGAACGTTTTGTTCTGTCAAAAGGGCATAATTTTGCCGTTGCTCCGAATAAAGTACCCATAATAGACTTTTCCATAGTATAGACAGAGGTATTCAATCCTTACCCCAAAAAACAGCTAACAGAACAAGATTCAAGTGTACAAAAATCCTTTTTAATGCCAAGCCCCATGGCCGAACCTATCGTATGCTGGACAAAAAGCACAGAATTCGCTAAAAAATAACAAGAACCTAATTATTACGAAAGCTGACAAAGGGAAGGCTGTAGTCATCCAAGACAGAAGAGAATATGAGAGAAAAATATCACTGTTACTCCGCAACTATTCGACTTATAGGCCCCTCACTTCAGATCCTACCGGTAGTCAAATAAAAAAGCTTAATGCCCTTATAGAAAAAATATCGATATGGGATGAAGATAAAAAGAAAACACTAAAGACTTCCTTCGGGCACCCACCAAGATTATATGCTCTTCCAAAAGTACATAAGCCAGGAATCACATTAAAACCAGTTGTAGACTGTATAGGTTGTCCCTCTTACAAAATATCAAAATTTCTGTCAAATTTACTCACTTCTTCAACTAGAAGAACTGCTACATATATAAAACATTCTGTGGACTTCAGAAATAAAATTTCCGATCTGCATCTAGACGAATTGGAGATTATGATTAGTCTAGATGTTGTTTTGTTATTTACAAATGTTCCGTTGGCAGACAGCATATAATTACTACACCAAGAATTTCCTCCAGACATTGCCAAATTATTTGAATTTGTAATAAAGTCCGGTTATTTTTCCTTCATAAACCAGTTATATCAACAAATCGAAGGGACAGCAATGGGTAATCCAATATCTCCTGCTATTGCCAACTACTTCATGGAGCATTTCAAACAGCATATCTTTGACAACATTACACCCAGATCTAACATTTGATTCAGATATGTGGACGACATTTTTGCCATATGGAAGGGCACTTCAGAAGAACTACAACAGTTTCTCTCAAAAATTAATGCTTCATCCAAGGATCCAGTTCACCCTAGAAGTAGAAGTAAATAAGCAGTTAGCATTTCTAGACCTCTTGATTCTTTGCCAACCAGATGGTTATCTACAATTCACAGTCTATAGGAAAGAAACTCATACAGGCCAGTACATTCATGCTGAATCACATCACCATCCCAGCCAAAAGGCAGGTACTATAAAAACACTAGTTCATAGAGCCCACTCCTTTTGTTCTTCAGAAGAACTTTCACAAAAAGAATTACAGTATATTAATTCCTCCTTCATATCCAATGGCTATAAGAAGTCCTTCATAAAAAGAGCTTTAAGTAGTCGTGCTCCAGCATCCTCTTCAAGTACAGAAGAACCTACACGTATACCTATCCCCTATGTACAAGGAGTTAGTGAACGCATAGCTAAGGTGCTAAAAACCACTAAATATCTGTGTGGCTTTTCGACCCGTTAGAAAAATCTCCACATTCCTAATGTCTCCAAAGGACAAGCTCCCACATCTCAGCTATCCAGGTGTCTACCAGATTCCCTGCTCGTGTGGATTATCATATTTCGGACAAACAGGAAGATCTGCTCAGGTCTGGTTAGAAGAACACCAGTCGTACATCCAGTACCTTGAACCCAAACAGTCTGGAATTGCAGAACATGCCATCAGCACCAGACATAGAGTTAAGTGGAACAAGACAAAAGTCATTCACAAAAGTCAGTTCCTAATGGAACAACTATGCAAAGAAACATGTGAAACATTACTTCACTCCCCTAACCTAAACAGATCCGATGGTCTACGTCTTTCCCTCCTGTGGGAGATAGTACTTTATAAAGCAGCAAATCTTTCCTAACATATAATTGTATACACACATATATATTAAAAAAATAAAATAATTATTATTTAATAATTAAATAACTCAATAATTAAATTTAAATTATTAAAATTAAAAAATAAATAAATTAATAATAATTATATAAATTTAGGAAATTTAACCTTAGCTACTTAGGTGGCGCTTTGTGAATATAACAGTTGTTTAATTAGCCTTGCACCTGTACTGATGATGCCTGTGATACTCAGGTGAAAATTCTACGAATACAGAATAATTTATGTGAGTTTATTCCGTTATTATAATAGTTAGTAATATATACAGGGTGTTCGGGATAAATTTGACATATTTATAATTAATTATATTTTTCCGTAAGTTACATGTATTAACACACACTTCTCTTCATTTAAAAGTTTGGACCCTTCTTCATTCATATACAAGATGTCAGAAAGGATGGATAGCTGGAACCCACCTGAATCATGGAAGAGAATAACTTGTATCATGATGATTCGTGCCCGCCATCAAAATAAGGATATTACGACTGCTGCCCAATGCTCCCTGAATACAGTAAAAACAATCAGGCATGAACTAGAGACTTGCAATGGTGACTACGAGGATGTAGCAAGAAGAAAGATCCCTAGCAGACGATCTGATTGCGTTCGTACAGCAGAATTCCTCGCAAATCTGCAGGAACAGGTGTTGAAGAACCCTGGCATTGGAATTCGGGCTTTGTTCGTGGAGTTGCTAACTGTAGTCAAGCCCTGGATAACAAGGGTAGCCAATGGTAGGCCGTATGTATGGCAGCAGGATTCGGCCCCTTGCCACACCTCTGGGAAAAGTCAAAAATGGTTGTCTGAAAATTTCTACGACTTCACCAGTCCAAATGTTTGGCCTCCAAACTCCCCAGACCTTAACCCCATGGATTATTTTGTATGGGGCGCAGTTGAAAAAGACACCAATCGCACTTCCAGTAATACAAAAGCCCAGTTAATGGATAAAATTAAAACAGTTTTTGCGGCCCTTCCCAGGGAGACTGTAGCATCAGCTTGTTCGAGGTTCCGAAGCAGAATTGAAGCTGTGATCGATGCTAATGGTGGTTATTTTGAGTAAATCTTGTTGATAGTATTGTAATTAACTCTGCCTGTAATGTTTTTTTGTCAATTCATTAAATTTAATAGATACAAAGAAGATTTTCTTTTTCCTTACGAAACTGTCAAATTTATCCCGAACACCCTGTATATATATATTATTATATATTATGTAAACTGGGAGTAAACAATAAAATATGTTAATTTTTAGTAATCATTGCATTTAAAATGAATACTAACAGAACACAATATTGGAATTTTAGTCTAAATTTAATTGACTACTGCTTTTAATTCTTAATTAGGTGCTTCTAATTTGCATTTACACAAATTAGATGATCAATATGTGATGATATTGTAATATTTGTAATTACAATATCATCACCTATTGACCAATTTAATTTACATGTACAGAAACAGAAAGCATAAAAATATATACTTTATGCAATTAATGCACGATATTGCATTAAATAACGCAGTAATATGAAATGATTTTGAGGTAAGTAGTTAAGTTTATTATTAATTCTATATACCTTTCAGCACAATGTATCAGTAACACAATGTATTATTAATGTATCCTTTAAGCAAAATGTTAGCATTTTTGCAAAAGTATGAATTATCATTGCTATGAGGTAAAATTTCATTAAATTTAAGTTACATCTATTCCTTACTTTTAATGTCCTCTGGTGAAGGGGTGTAGTCCTAAAAGAAATAGTGCCAAGGTTTGGAAACAAAAATCCAGAGCACGAAGTGTGTATTTTTTATTATTATTATTATTATTATTGCAACGACTATATGGCAGAGAGATTGCCTTGTTTTCTGAAACAAAAATGACAAGAGCAGCAAGCTGTATTTTTTGACTGAAAGCTGGAAATGCATTATAAATCTCAATATTATAATTTTTATAATTTATTATAGTGAATTTAAAAATTTTGATAGTTTTAAAAAAGTACCAGGGCGTCGCCCTGCCCCAACTACACCCCTGCTCTGGTGTTAAAAATGAAGAAATGGAAGACTCAACATGAATGTCGAGTCTTCGATATCTGTGCTTTCCACCTCTGCACAAGACTGACCAACTCACCTTCAAATGAAAATACTTGTCATCCCCACCTTCCTACAGTATAACCTGTTTCCACAAATGGGGCTCTAGCAAACCTGGTGAGCATTGCTACTACAAAAGTATATCTCCCCTAGTTAGAGGAAATGCTAACTAGACCTCTAAGTGATAGATGTCTTTCATCAGCCAGTGAAACACCACCACCTTGCTTATTAGAGACCTGAAGTGGCTGCAGCCATGCTTGGTCACTAGAACAAGAGTCCCGTTTCAGTCTCCCCCACTTTTCTCCCATACTGTGAGAGTGATATCCTCCATCCTCCATCTCACCCATTTGAAGGTACAGCATTAAAATGGTTCAGCAGGCTGCCCACTAGTAAGAATACGGAACTGAACCAGTTAGTAATGAACTGGAGGCTTCCCAATTAGCCAGTGTCAAATCCTGCAACCACATATTTTGCCAGTTCGTGATCAGAGGGAGATCAAAGACTGTGGATGCAGGGGAGGGAGGGACTGTCAAGGTCAACTCAGTCTGCTGTTTATCATATAAACAGCAGACTGAGTTCCATCTTCTGGGTAGTTTGCAAGTCTGTCACTTCTCACTGTATGCTCCACTTCATTTTTATCTCTTCCTCACCAAATACAATGGACCACAATCCAAAGAAATGTGATTTTACTGCAGATCTCAAAAATTCTCCCACAAAAAATATCTAATAAACTCATTACAAATAAATAAACTCACCAACATCAATTCTTACCAAAAACAGAAAAAGTTTCCATGTCCATTTCACCAACATTTGTGGCCTAAACAGCAAAATAAACAATGTGCACCACCACCACCTACTATTCCTATCAGAACCCCGCCAACTGGCATCCTCAACAGCCACTATCTATCTCAACTGCCCAAACCACACATTACACAGCTCTTTCTGTCAGAAGGGCAGCACTTGTTCATTCATTGGAACTGACATACCATGCCAGAGACTGCAAATCCTTGAATACCCACTGTTTAATCTGCTTTGGCTAAAAATGTTTCTACAAAATCAATCTGCTTTTTTCATATGTCCTCTTTATTGCTCTCCAAACTTCATCAACTACTCTGACTTCTTCAACTATCTCTCACTAAATCTTGACTTTCTGCAGTCAAAACATCCCAATAGTGAGGTGATCCTTCTTAGAGACTTAGAAGAATCACCTCAACTCATATTGGCTTCCCTTCTCCAGTTTCACTGATCAAGAAGGCAGAGATGGAATGACCTATTTCAGATCAATTCTTCTACCAGAATACCTGACAAATCCCTTCAATTTGCCAACACACTCAACTTCTTCCTGACAAGCTCCCTTTCCAAGCATACTGTGGTTGTCAGTTCTCTTGGCAACTCGGATCACAACTTCATACAAGTCTCTTTTGCTAATGAACAACCTTCACCCACCAGTTCACAAAGAGAAGACTGGGAAGACTTCTGTGACTCTGTTCCTCCTTCCCATGACCTGACCACTGCTTCAGTTCTTCTGATCCAAACACCTGCTCAGATCAAATAACAGAAATCATCCTCACAGGAATGAAGGCTTTCATTCCTTCTTCCACTCCAAATTCTCAGCCACTATCCAATCACTGGTTCTCAAAAAAGTGTGTCGATGCTGTAAAGGAAAAAAACTTTTGCTTATCACGAATGGCTCATCATCAAAACTCCAGCTGCTCACTCTGCAGCCTGCAACAATTATAAAAGAATCATCACCAAGTACAAGTCAGACTTTGAAAGGGCCAAATACTGCAAACTCACCTCCTGCCCAAATGGCAGTCACTCTTTCTGGTCCCTTGCCAAGGCCATTGGGTGCAACTTCTGCCAACCCAGGTTTCTACCACTCTCACATCTGGATGGTACTGAACTAAGCCCACAAATAATACCTATCCTGTATCACCTCTTCAATCTATCCTATTCAAACTAGCATCTACCCTGCAATATGGAAACAGGTCTGTTTTCACCACCCACCTTTGGACTCAAGCCATGGAAAAATTTAGAGAAACTCATGCAGTTGGCCTCAACATTTCAAAGGCATTTGATTAAGTTTGGCACAGGGGCCTACATAACAAACTGCCATTCTATGGGCCGGCTTCCACATGCTGCAACTGGATTGCCAACTTTCTCACTGATGTGTCATGGTGGATGGTTTCCTCTCCTCAGATTTCCTCACCAATGCAGGAGTATTCCAAGATTCTGTTCTTTCACCCATTCTCTTTCTCTTGTATATAAATGACCTGCTCTCACAGACTTCGAATCCTATCCATAGCTTTATTGATGACAGTACACTCCATTCCTGCTTTTCATTCGACAAACCTTGTAGTGCTGAAGTATTAGAATCCTCAAGATCTCCTTACTATATCCCAATGGGACAAGGACAATCTTGTAAACTTCAATGCCACCAATACTCAATCCTGTCTGATCTCTTGTATATAACTGAAGTGACCTGCACTTCCGATCTTTTCCTGGCATAATCACACTTCAACTATTGCTTCTGCAGTCGCCAAAAAACTTGGTGTACTTTTTTGAACAAGACACTACTTCACACCTCCACAGCTACTAACTCTATACAAATCCCAATTCTGCCTAGCCATGGAATACTGCTCCCTTATTTGGGGTGGTGCACCAAACCACTCTCTAAGATTGATCGATTATATCTAGAAGAGGGCATTCTGGCTAATTAATGATCCCTCTCTCACATATCCACTTCAATTCCTCTCTCACACACAGATGTTCAGTTTCTGCCTTGTGCCTCTTTACAGATACTTTTGTGGATAGTACTTTGCTGAATTGGCCACTATTATTCCTCCATCCATAATCATTAAAACAAGAGCACATTAGTGCTGTGTTATAGGTCTTGTGGCCTTTCATGTGTGGATCAGATATACTTATGTTTCTCACATCCTAGATGCCATTTAAACCCAGAATTTTTCCAATCAAAGTCATTATAGCTACATACTGCACTACAGAGCAGATGTGTGAGATTAATATTAAAAAAAAAAAAAATTGGTTACTGTAAAATGACCAAACATTATCAAAATTTAAACATAAATTTCACAACAGACCAGAAGAATCCAAATAATTGCTCTATCTTGATAATGCAGTGGAAAGTGCATACATAAGTAAAAACCATCATCATCAAATTCCTGCCAAGTCCCCTCAAGGGGTGTACATGATACGATAGTACTACATGAAAAATTTACATCATTACTAACTTCCTATCTACAATTTTCCTCCAAATCAGTCTGTTACTTGTCACTGAGAGGAGACTTCCACATAGCCTTTAAAGGAATGCAGAGAACCGACCAGGGCTTCTGACCTAATGTCCAATCCTCACCTTCTTGTGGTGCACTCTGTTAAGTATCTACCTGGATACTGAACGAACGAGGATGGACTGGCAATTTGGGATTTAGCCAACCAAATTGTATTCTTATTGGCTTAAACCAAAATACAAAATGATGGTACAACATGACAGAATTCCATGCCGGCTGGGGTGTCGCCCGGTTAAACAAGGCTCCCGTTGTTTTCGCCAGGGGAACCAGGGCAAACAGCAAAAAGTCAGCTACTGGAACAAATCTGAAAACACACCACAACTCAACATCACCAGAGGTAAACCAGACATCTTTAAATGATAGTCACTGTTTCCAAATGTTTAAGCTTTTTTATTTTGATAACTATTTTTTTAATAACTAAATTTTTTTTCAATAACTATTTTTTTATAACAAATATTTTTTTTAGTTGACTATAAACAGAAAGAACAAACATCTGAGCTAAGAAATCAAACATCCTTTAAAATTATGTGCATTGTCCATACTGATAATTTAATGATACATTTGAATATGTAGAGATATGGGGGTGTGATAAACTTACTGCATCCAATTCTTCATCATCCAAGCCTGTTAAATCTAACTCTCCTCCTGATTCCTGTTCACCTAACCAAATTTCAATTAAATCACATTTTCAAAACTTTATATCAAATTCTACATTAAAAAAAATTATAATTACTAAAATTTGCATTTTGAATATATTCTAATATCTAATATAATTTGATTTAAATTTTGTTGTTCATGGAAACTATGGTATCTTAACAGCAGTGGTTCTTAATCTAGGCAGTAGCACCCCCCTCTGGGGGCACTGTGAATGCTGAATGGGGCAGTGAGTGGGGCAATAAGCATTATAATACTACTAATATAATAAAAGCAAAAAATTCCGTATTTAATCTAGCATCTCTATTTATATTGTATTTTTGACAACATTGTTCAGAATATTGTATGTCTGGCAATACTGTTCAAATTTATTTGCTACTTTAATTATTTTTTATAATTTTTACATTGAAAGTTAAGTAATTGGGCCACTTCTTGGTCTGAATTTTTCTACATTGAAAATAATTAATTCAGGCTATTTTTAGCAGAATCCCCTACTTTTATAAGTTTTATCTGCTACTTTTCCCAATGCCTATCTGCCAACCCTCGATTGCAGTTTACATCTAGCCCGTGGTATCATGTGGCACACTTCGTTGATATTAATGAGCAGTTACCAATGTGCTTACTATGGAAAAAACTTTCTCAAACAAAGGAATGAAGCCTTCAAGAATGATTGAGCATTTAAGAGCAAAACATCCAAATAAAGCAAAAAAAGCATGTGGAGAATAAATTAAAGACTAAATTTAAAAATCTCCCTGGACTTAAAGGGTTGATCACAGTACAAAGTAACCAACAAGAGAAGGGACTTGTGTCTTACAGACTTTCAAAATTAATTGCTAAATGTGGAAAGGCACATACTATTGTAGAAACTCATCTTACCAGCTATAAATGAAGTTTTAGATACGATGATTGGCCCAGGTAAAAGTAATATGATGTTGTCAATTCCTCTCAGCAATAGTTCAGTGATTCTTGTTGATACTGAACTATTCCTCTCAGCTATAGTTCAGTATCAACAAGAATCACTGAAATGGCAAGGGACATTGAAAAAAAACTTTGTGATGATTTAAAAACCACAGAATTTTCTTTACAACTCGATGAGACATTATGTGAAAAGAAGTTTTGTTAATGGCCTACTTGCATTATATAAATACTAAAGAAGAAATTCTTGAAGAGTTTCTATTTGCTGAACAACTGAAATTTGACACAAAAGGTTCCACAACTTTTAAGGTTGTTAAAAACTTTATTAATGCTAAAAACATTCCTCTCACAAATATTATTGCATATGCAACTGATGGTACACCAGCTATGATTGGTCATCACCATGGATTTATAGCACATTTAAGAGAAGCAGTTCCAAATATCTTTACAATTCACTGCATTCTTCACAGTTCAGTGCTTAGTTGCAAAACATCTTAGTGGAAGACTACATAAGATTTTGGATGACGTTATTAAAGCAATGAATAAGATAAAAGCCCAGTCATTGAATACCCATATTTTTCAGGAACTTTGTCAAGAAAATGAAGAATTTGAGCATCTTTTGCTTCATACTGCAGTTAGATGGCTCTCAAATAGAAACTATCTGCAATGCTTTAATGATCTCTATGATACCGTTTTTGAATTTCTTAATTCATGTGATGAGAACGTGTAATATTCTAAAAATGGAAAAGGTTGATATCGCATATCTTTCTGATATTTTCACCAAATTAAATGAGGTTAATATCAAATTGCAGGGAAGCAACATGAATCTTATTAAAGCAAATGGAATTATAAATGTTTTTATCAGCACATTAACGTTCTACAAGCAGAGTATTGCAAGACAAGATTTTCTGCAGTTCTATTGTTCCCATCTTCTGACACTAAAAGAAGACATAATGATCAGATTCTTCAAAGACTTTCATGAGTTTAAAATACCCGATTGGATCATAAATCCATTTCTTTCTGATGCCACTTCTGTTCATCCAAATTTGTGTGAAGAATTTATTGACTTAAATCCTTACATACCTGGTCGAGAAAGGATTCAGCATCATGTTGCAATTGTTAGCTAAGTAGCAAAATAGCTTGCAAATAAGTGAAAGAAGAGACTGGACTTTGTATGTCGAACATTGAAACAGATATTGAAAAATTAGCAGTATTTCATCAGACTCAAGGTAGCCATTAATGACTGGCTTATTAAATAGAGTAAATTTACATCTTTCTTGAGTAAAAATTAATTAATATCAAAGTCATTAATTTTTAATTAACTATCAGTTCAAATATGTTGATGGTAATTTAGGTTTGCCTAATAATATAATTATCTTATTGAGTCATTAACCTAGTGTAAAATTGAATAGGGGGTGCCAGGCTATACAAATAGTTGAAAGGGGGCACCAGGCAAAAAAGGGTTAAGAACCACTGCTTTACAGACTTCCGTGAATGAGTAATGTCATCATTAAACTGATTATATGTACCCTCAAAGGGTGTGCTATAATGCAAGATAGTTTTTTAATTCATCAGGACTCCAGTATTGTCAGACCTTATATTTTGGTTTTCTAACATATGTTTTTCATTAGATAACATTTTTCTAAGACAACTACATCAATCTGTAGGAGTGATTCTGAGATTAGCACTGTTCGTGCATTCCTGAATACTAATAAAGTCAAGTTCTTTCCTAATACGGGCAGCCCTTGGTTTATGCCTCACTTCCGTTTCTGAAAAAACGGGCGTAAACCAAATCGGCGTAAAACGAATCCAATTTTAATGGGAGGTACAAAGTTATGTTCCACGCAGTCAAAAATATGCACATGAAGTATGTGTAACATTATTATATTTAAAGCTTTGGTAATACATACATATATCTTTGTTAAAATAAAATTATTAATAACAAAAACAAAACAAAATTATATACAAAAAATATGAAACTTCGAAACGATATTACATATTTCTATATTGAAGTTCCTGTTTTCGGATCACTTGCATTTTTTTTTGAAAAAAGCATCCAGTGCTAACAGCCTAGATTTTCTTTTTCTTTCTTTAAGGAGTTCAGTGTAAGGTTGAATAGATGCGATTACACTCCTTTTTATGTTAACACTCCATTCCTGATCGTGGTCATTTCGCAGAGTTCATTAGTTAATGTCTCTATGCTTGCAAGGATACGTTGTAAATCAGCCGTTTTTATATCTCTCAGAGGACCTTCTCCGTTTTCTTTCTCCTCCTTTGGATGTTGACTTAATTGTTCGGCCATGCTCCTTTTAAACACTTTGCTGACACTTCGTTCCAAGCTACCTTGATGTTGTTAATGCCCTTCAAAATATCGAATGACCGCCAAATAGCCTTTAATAGTTTTTCCCTGAAGCGTCCAAGACTCTTACCATTTCCATAAATGTTATACAGAGGTACAGCTTTGAAGATAGATTGATATCATCCCCTGATCCATCAGTTGCAAAAGCGAGGTTGTGTTTGGGGGGCATGTAAACAACCTTGACATCCAATGGTGTTCTTACTTCAGCAAGGTTTTGAGGATGTCCAGGGGCATTATCCAAGAGAAGCAATGCCTTGGCTGGCAAATCATTTTCTTTACAGAAGTGAAGCATGGCAGGACAAAAATAATTTGTGTACCAATCTGTAAAAACATCTTGTGTAACCCAAGCTTTCTTGTTCCATTCAGTCTTGAAATTCTTTAGGAAAAGCAGCCGCTGCCGCAACATCTGTACCTACCACCTCACCACATAATTTGACACTATGGCACTAACTTCGAGACTTAAATCTCATGAACCAACCTTTGCTTCTTAAAAATGTTTCTTTGCCTCCATCTGTCTTTTTAAGATCCTCAAAAATTGTTTTTGCTTTCTCAGTTATAACAGCCTGCCTCAGAGGAATGTTTTTCTGATTCAAGTCATCCACCCATAATGATAATAATTTTTCCATTTTTTCATGAAGTTTACCACTGCTATAACTTACATGTTTTGCATTTAGCACTACCGTAGATTGTTGCACAGACTCTGTTTTATTCTATCTGCATTTTTCATAATTGTAGTAACAGTCAATGGAGGTAAGTTCATACTTCTACAGACATTAGCATGTGTCTGCCCATCATCCATTCTTCGAATCACCTTGACCTTCTTTTCAAATATGATTGATTTCCACGCCTTCTTAACACCAAGTTCTGCTAACTTTTCTGCACTTCTTTTATCAGACATGGTATGTAATTATGTACTTTATCAATTTAAATATGTATGTATGTAAAAAAAAATAAATAGAACAATTAGGTAGATTCAACAGTAAAACTATGTTTGATACATATACGTCATAGTAACTCGGTAAACACTCAAACACTAGAGTGCCTGCTAGCGTCGTTTCTCAGTCAGACCATGCTACAGTACGAAAGCATGCACAGGCATCTGGCATTATTGTGAATCAGCATAAATTGAATCGTCATAAACTGAGGGCAGCCTATATTTTAATTTTTTAAAATATGATTCTGCCATTAATTGTTCTAGATTTCTTTAAGAATATAACATTGTATACATAAGCTAAAGAGTTGTGATTCAGATCTCCAATTTTAATATAATGTATAATGCCACTTTCCTTCATTATGTGGTCGATATAGATGATGAATAAGAGTGGAGAGGTGTGCCCCTTTTTCTGCCATTAATTGTTCTAGGTTTCTTTAAGAATATAACATTGTATACATAAGCTAAAGAGTTGTGATACAGATCTCCAATTTTAATATAATGTATAATGCCACTTTCCTTCATTATGTGGTCGATATAGATGATGAATAAGAGTGGAGATGGTGTGCCCCTTTTTCTGCCATTAATTCTTCTAGATTTCTTTAAGAATATAACATTGTATACATAAGCTAAAGAGTTGTGATTCAGATCTCCAATTTTAATATAATGTATAATGCCACTTTCCTTCATTATGTGGTCGATATAGATGATGAATAAGAGTGGAGATGGTGTGCCCCTTTTCTTTCGCCTGATTTTACATTGAAATATCTTCCTGCATTTCACTCAATTCCAACTGCTGAATTACAACATAAACATTGACTATGTATTTCTCTGTATAATGTCCTGCTATGTCCTGGAGGTTGAAGATAATCACAACATTTTATTTAAAATCTCAACCAGTTACATGTGCATTATAGCACATTTCTTTAGGATAGTGAAATAAAATTACTTGAAGTTACTGTAAGTGGGTTCACAACAAGATAATGATATCAGTAGCATGATGAATGTAACAGTCTGTTACATTCATGATGTATTATGATGCCTTATGTCATAATGAATACAATGTCTATGATCTGCAGTTGCTAAGTTTTTCATGAAGCCAGATCGGACCCGATTTAGGCTAATTCCTTGTTTCTTGTTGCATGATTAGGGTTTCTTAAGTACTGATGTATGACACTGAGAATAAAAGAGAACAGGAAGTCTTGGTCGCATATATAATATTAAGTACTTTTGCATATTTTATAGTTTTCCAAAATTTATTGAAACTTTCCTTTCTTTTAGGCTCACACGGTGATCCGAATGCATTTTTGAAAATTATGGAGACAACTACCATGTTTGAATAAAAACTTTAGTTTAATATAACTAAAATCTACATTCGACGTTTCGACCTTTATGTCAAGATCATCTTCTGGAGCATACAACTATACACAGGAAACAAGCTATACTACAATTAAACTGGTTTGTTAAAGACACTGACCAACCGCTACAACAATTGTTGGCCTGACTTCTGGTGAGGAAAAAAAATAATAATAATAAAATAAATAAATAAATAAATAAATAAAAAAAAAAAAAATTATACATCAACGCTAGAGTCCTATTATTAGTGTTGTCTACTATATACATATATTAACATCATTCCAGCCAGTTGGTATGGAACGGTTTCTAATACTAGCTAAGGATTGGCTAGAGTCCTGACTTATGCTGGATCTTTCATATTAGGTAGGTTGAATGTGTGCCATCCAGATCCTTGGAATTTTCATGCCATCTTTGTTGTTGATATTTGGGTGGTTTATCAGGATTTTGCAGGATTCCTTAAATTTCCTTTTGTACCAGGTTTTTGTGCAGTGTAAGGAGCAGGTGCTTTTCCAGTTAATTTGGTGTAAGGTGTTGAGTGCGTGGTCTGAGAGGCCTGCTTCACCATAATGGTTATATTTAATGTGTCTAATGTGTTCTTTCTTGCGTATAGGGTTTGTCCATCCTGTTTCACCAATGTACGGTAAGTTACAGGTGCAGCGGATGCAATAGACTCCAGGATGTGGTAATGGGAGGGGAGGATCCTTAGAGGAGTTGAATATGGTTTTAAGTTTAGTGGGTGGTTTAAAGGTGGCATTGAGGTTATAATGTTGTAGGATTCTGTTGATTTTTTCTGATAACCCTTTAATGTATGGGATGGCTATGGTTTTACTATAATCTAGATTAGTTTTTGTTGTAGTTTTATAGAGTATTTTATTAACAGTATTTTTGTTATAGCCATTATTTATGAATGTGTCACTAATGATTTTTAGTTCTTGTTTCAGGGCTTGCTGGTTAGAGCAAATAGTTGTGGCTCTGTTTTTACGGGTGTTAATGACTCCATATTTTTGTGATGGGTGGTGGTATGAATTAGCATGTATGTATTGGCAGTGTGTGTCGGTTTTCAGTAGACCGTGAAGGATAGACTGCCTGAAGGAAGACGTGTGACTAGTGTGTCTAGGAATGGGAACGAATTTTGGTTTTCGATTTCGATGGTAAATTGTATGCATTCATGTTGTTTGTTCAGGTGGCTGAGGAATGTGTTTAGCATTCGTCACCCATGCGGCCAGATCGCGAACACGTCGTCAACGTATCTAAGCCAGACTGTTGGTCTTAGCGTGGCGGAATCAAGAGCCCTTTGCCCAAAGGTTTCCATGTAGAAGTTAGCGATTGGGGGGAGATAGTGGTGAGCCCATGGCTGTACCTTCTTTTTGTAGGTAGAATTTGTTTTGCTACACGAAGTAACCGGACTTTAATACGTGGGCAAAGAGGGCCGTAATGTCAGGCGGAAATTTGTTTTATAATAGGAGAATTGTGTCATTGATGAGGACATTAGTGAAAAGGGCAGAAACGTCGAAAATGACTAATAAGTCATCTTTGTCAAGTGTTATGTTTTTAATTTTGTTTATAAAGTGTTGTGTGTTTTTTTATGTAGGAGGGGGAATGACCTACCAACTCCTTGAGTGTTGCTGCTAATTTCTTGGCTATGTGGTAATTGGGACTGTCTATTCCTTCCATGATTGGTCGAAGGGGCACATTTTGTTTGTGTATTTTCGGAACTCCATATAATCTGGGGGGGGCATAGTGGGGTTTGAGTTTTTTAACCGTGTCTGGTTAAAAAACCTTTAAAAAAACGTTTTAACCGTGTCTGGTTAAAAAACACACAAAAACCTGGTACGAAAGGAAATTTAAGGAATCCTGCGAAATCCTGATAAACCACCCAAATATCAACAACAAAGATGGCATGAAAATTCCAAGGATCTGGATGGCACACATTCAGCCTACCTAATATGAAAGATCCAGCATAAGTCAGGACTCTAGCCAATCCTTAGCTAGTATTAGAAACCATTCCATACCAACTGGCTGGAATGATGTTAATATATGTATATAATAGACAACACTAATAATAGGACTCTAGCGTTGATGTATAATTTTTTTTTATTTATTTTTTATTTTATTTATTTATTTATTTATTTTATTTTCCTCACCAGAGATCAGGCCAACAATTGTTGTAGCAGTTGGTCAGTGTCTTTATCAAACAACCAGTTTGATTGTAGTATAGCTTGTTTTCAATGTATAGTTGTATGCTCCAGAAGATGACCTTGACATAAAGGTCGAAACGTCGAATGTAGATTTTAGTTATATTAAACTAAAGTTTTTATTCAAACATGGTAGTTGTCTCCATAATTTTCAAAAATGCTTATTGAAACTTTCGATAAATTCAAAAATCTAAAATTCAAAATTACACACACACACACACACACACACGTGTGATTTGGAGACATGCAAGGATTGTCTTACAAAAGAGCACTCATTATTTGTTTATTTAAAAGCAAGTAACATATTCAACAAAAAAAAAAGACAGTGCTTCCTAAAGAACTTTGTGAGTCAGCAATTAACATTAGAGAAACATAGAATTTCTATAGAATTTTTATAGAAAACTTATATCATAGTGAACATTTAACAACCTGGGAGACAAAAATTGATAATACCAAATTTTTGACTAGAATGGATGGCAAAGGGATTTCGTTTAAAGATGACACCCTGTGTGGGAAGGTTTGTGACAGATCTGTAAAGATTCCAACTTCCAGTGTTTTTATTTTTAAATCAACACATCTACAAAGGTAATCCACTATTATTTTCCAATTACATGATAAATTGGAAAATATCCACTATTATTTTCCAATTACATGATAAATTTAATTTTTTGGTAATGTGAAGAAAATTACTTAAGTTGGCCTAGTTATTCCAATAATTACTTCAAAAGACATCATGAGTAGATGAAACTGCTCAGGTTGCAATACTGTCTCATTCTTCCATATTTTTAAAGGTTTAGTTTTAGTTTAAGCTATATTTTTTACATTATGTATATCCATACTTATACCTGAAAAAGATACCAACTATCAAGTAGCAAAACTTGTTGGTTATTGTATTATTTTAAATTCTGTATATAGTTCCATTTTTAACTATATTAAAAATCTCAGTTTGTGTAATAATAAAAGAAAAACTAATCTTTGAAATGATGAATAGAACAATTTGCAGTGAACTAAATTAGGTATAACTGGACATAATATCCATGTGCCACAAGCGCACTGTAAAACTACAAAAGAAGGCCTATCAAAGTAGGAGGGTGTGAGCAAGGGAGTGAGGAGCAGGTTTTTTGCATGGAGAGTGATTAGAATGCTTTGCCCGAGAGTGTGGTGTGTGCAGAGAGAGAGTGAATATATTTAAGGCACAGTATGATAAACTGTGTGTATAACAGTGGACCTCCCACGATCAGTATTTCACTCCATGGAGGTTTTTATAATAATAATAATAATAATAATAATAATAAAGTGGGCTTTGTGTTTTCTTATTTATTTGCAATAACACATCACATCCTACTTCCTTGGCCTCAGGTGGAAATGTCATCAGTCAAAAGGGATACCACAAAAAGTTGGTATTCCATTTCACTCAAAATGTTACTTCTCCCTTGTAGCTTCAAATCCTGTCTAAACATTCTAAACACATTCTAAACCTTCCCAACTTTAAAACATTCTTCTAATGTTTGGGTGGTGCACCTTACTGATTTTTCTTTCATGGACTAGTTGCAGCTGCCATCATATGATTCATTTCTCTGCTTATTTGATACATACTTTCAATATCAAATGCCAGTTCTACTGAAGTGCATTTGACATTCTTCCACTTTTACTAAGCCTATAAAAAAGTGAGCAATAGCTGATCAACATCCCTTTACAATCCAAAACCACAAACACATTGAACCGAATTATTTTATGTGTCCTCTTCCACTCCAATCTTTGGAATAACCTTATGTAATGTACTTCCAAGGATTATAACCATCAGCTGTCCAAAAATAATATCAGTGGATTATTTCTCTCTCTCTCTCTCTCCTCTCAACTTCTAATCCACAAATGTGCCATATGTTTCTACAACCTTTCTATGCAAGGATGATATATATATATATATATATATATATATATTTTTTTTTTTTTTATATTAGAATTTTACTGACTAGAAACACCGACATAAGACAAAAACTTTAATTAGAACACTAGTTTCATTGGAATGCCAACTTCTTCAGGTGTACAGACTATCACAAAAAACCAGAAAGCTAGCAAGATAAAAAAATGAACTTCTCATATAAACAAGTTAGGAACAACAACAGTCAAGTTTGAACTGGCATCCGCGTGGCAGATCTGGTGTGAGGTGTTAGTGAGTGGGAACTATCTTGAGAATGCCAGAACTGAATTACTGCGCTGTGTGAATCAGGTAAGCTATAACTCAAATTACTGTTCATGTGTGAGGGGTCCAGAACTATTTCTTTTGATTCTAAGATGCGTCTTTCTAGTTCATCAGGGCATTTATGGATATTTGTAGTAAGATTCCAGTCTATCTGGTGTTGACGTTCTTCTAAATTAGAGTTGGCAGAGAAAAGGAGATGACTGGAGAGGGAGCTTGCATGGGTTCTGTTGTAAGAGATATCACGTTGATGCTCTTCAAGTTGTAGTGAGACAGACCTATCGGTTTGCCCATAATGTGGCTTTGCACAACTACAGATGATTTTATATACTCCTGGGAACTGAAGTTGATGATGTTTGGCTTGGGTTGACTCAGGAAAGAACGAAGTTTTGGTAGGTAGTAAAGTAAGTTCTAATATTAAATTTCTTCATAATTTTCGCCAATCTGGGTGATAGAGAACTTATGTGCGGTAATTGAATGTGTGCAATGGGGTTCGAGTTATCTTCTTGCCGAGGTTGGCGACTTTGGTATAGAGAGTGAGAAATGCTTCAAGGTGAGTAGCTGTTGTTTAAGAAAATACTTTTAAGGTGGTTAAGTTCAATTTGAAGATCTTCTTCTTCTGAAATTAGAGATCTCACCTGATGAGCCAGAGTGGTGATAATTCTGAGTTTCTGTGGAGGAAAGTGATGAGAGGATGCATATAATTCTGACTTCTTCAGGTGTACATACTATCACAAAAAAACTGGAAAGTTAGCAAGATAAAAAAAATTAAGAAGTGGGTGATAATTCCGCAGAAACTCAGAATTATCACCGCTCTGGAGTGTTTTAACAAGAATAAAACTAATTTTGTGCATCAATTTATTACTATGGATAAGACTTGGATTCACCATTACACACCAGAATCCAAACAAGCCAGTAGCTCAGAGCCAAAGAAGATAAAGTTGGTTCCATCAGCAGGAAAGTTCATGGCATCGGTGTTTTGTGATGCTAAAGGCATTTTGTTTATTAATTATCTATTAATTAAAAGGGTAAAACAATAACCGGTGAATATTATTCCAATCTTTTAACCAGACTAGACCAAAAAATTTGTGAGAAAAGACCCGGTTTGCAGAAGAAAAAAATCATCTTTCGTCAGGACAATGCACCTGCCCACAAAGGTGTTTTGGCAATGGGAAAATTAAGGGATTATGAATTGTTGGAACATCCACCCTATTCCCTAAATTTGGCTCACTCTGACTTCTATCTCTTCCCAAAACTAAAACTCTTCCTTGCTGGTCAGTGTTTTTCTTCGAATCAAGAGGTGATTGCAGCTGTAGAGGGGGTGGGGGGTGGAGTATTTTGCAGATCTTACTGAGAACCACTAAGGGATGGGATAATGGTTCTGGAATAAATGTATTAGTCTTAAGGGAGATAATGTTGAAAAATAAAAATAAATTGAAATTATAAATTCATTTTTTCATTGTTAGGTCGAGAACTTTTCAGACCACCATCGTATACTAAATATTAATTATTATAACTTTAAATAATACTTCGTATATTTTGGTAATGTTACATTGCCATCATCAGAGATCAGAAAATAATGATATGTGCATGTAGGCACTAACACTAGGTAAATGAAGCTAAAGAATGGCAACCAAAGTGAAGCCTAGAATTCTAAATGGCACCTCCAATTGGATAAAAATTGGATGGTCTAAGCATTTGGACTGAAAATCTGAGGATGAATGCTTTACAAATTTGGGACAGTTTCATGCACCCTGTGTGGCCATAGTAGGAACCAGGTCCCTTGCAGTTGAAAACTACCCTACTACGGCCAAACAAGCGGGACAGATAATATCAGAATTTCTGAACACATTGACTACATCCATTTCCACCATTACAGCAGTTCTGAACTTGCTGACCATGGATATGCTGGAAGAAGGCCACTCTTTTATCAACACAGCAAATACAAATATGAGAGGCTATTCCTGAAATCTCCTCAGTATTGAGAAACTTTCCAAACCTTAAAGAATTTGCTGCCCCAAATTTGGAAAGCACTCATCCTCAGATCTCCAGCCCAACAACCAAGACCACTAAATTTAGCCCACCAAGGGATGCCATGCCTGACTCTGGTTGTTTTTCTTTAGTTTCATTTTCAAATATTTGTAAAATATTTGGCTAAGTTTCATATTCATTTATCAATACAATTATAGAAAACCACAAAAAAAAAAAAGAACAATTCAATTGAAAGCATGTTATGTGCACTATCAGCTGCAGGAGAATAGCTCCATCTGCATTAATAGATATTCAAAATAAATTACAATAAAATAATTTAGTTAATAAATTATTTTTAAATATAAAAAATTAATTTCAAATTAAGGAACACATGAATGGTGAGTATTAGTTACTATAACTTTCCAAAGTTGAGAAAGCTTTAGGCAATCATTTTTGTTCAGGTTTGGGTTGTGAACACGTGTGCTGCACAGCTTTCTTCGTACAGTCTTTTCAAAAGAAAATAACTTTTGCGCAGCACTTTGGTTCTGCGCAAATAACTTTTGTGCAGCACTTTGGTTTGGTTCCATTGAATCCTGTGTTTTGTAGATAATGTGTGGCTTGCTAAACTTGATTTGTTAGAATCTTTAAATTAAATATATTCTTAATATTCTTCAAGACGAATTTGTGCAGAATAACCAGTTTGTCCATAATAACATAAGCCACAAGAGCAGAGGATTCTGTAAACTCCAGAATAAGAAAGAGGAAGATATTTGTCTTTAAGTGAGATAAGGAAAATATTATGTTTGTAAACTGGATAGAAAGAGACTTGTAAGTTAATTTGTCAAAGTAATCTTGCTATTTTTTCTGAAAGTCCTTTAACATATGAAATACAAATTCTGGTAATTTCTTTTTGAGGCTGGTTAGGAGAATGGCCATAATTATTATTTTTTTGAAAAGTTTTTGCATTATAACCATTAGAGATATAAGTAATTTCTGATAATAAACAGTTATTTGTTTAGAAGAGAATCTGTAGAACATATTTTATGAGCGCTGTTGACCAATGATTTGATTACACTTTATTTCTGACAAGGGTGATGATGCAAGTTGGAATCAATGTATTTACCAGTATGAATTGGTATTCTATATACTGATAACTGTAGACTATCATTTAGTTGATGTAGAATGAGAACATCCAAAAATGGAAGAGAATTGTTATCTACTTCCAGTGTAAATTTGATTCTTGGGTTTATTAAATTAATTTTTTTCAGGGAATTCATGAAGATCAGACAAGGCGGAGTTCCATGCAGCAAACACATCATCAGCGTATCTATACCAAACTGAAGATAAAGGTGAAAAAACTTCCAGAATATGTTGTTCGAAATGTTCCATAAAGTAATTAGCTAGAGTTGGGAAGTTTATACTGTTTATATGATTTGTTCTGGCAACTAAAGTATCCTGAATTAATGACCAAGTCAAATAATTTTACAATATCAGGAGGAAAATCTTTATGAAGTAATTCAATTGTATCCGTCATAGGTTGATGGATATTTGTAAAGAGTGAGACTACATCAAAACTTACCGAAGATCTGTGGGTTATAAGGATAATCCAGAAATTTTATTCTTAAAATCTATTGAATTTTATATGAAAGAAGCAGGATTTCCAGTAAATGCAAAAAGAAGATTTGATAGGTATTTTGAGACTTTCCTTATCTCACCTAAAGACAAATGTCCTCCTCTTCTTCCTTATCCTGGAGCTCAGAATCCTTCTGCTCATTTAAATTAAACATAAGTGACTCTGGTAATAATATTTTATGATGACTTTAATTAATAGCTCCTATATTTTGGCAACATTAAAATAATTACAATTATTTTATTGTAATTATTTTGAATATCTATTAATGAAGATGGAACTATTCTTCTGTAGCCATGCACATAATATCACATGCTTTCAATTGAATTGTTCTTGTTTTTTTTTTTTTTTGTGTGGTTTCCTATAATTGTATTGACAATGGCTATGAAATTTAGCTGAAAATTTTACATATAAAGATATTTAAATTAAATGCAAGTGATTCTGGTAATAATATTAATGATGAAATCTTCTTATGTCTTGATTTTTAAAATAATATTAATTCAAGTTATTATAATTAATCTTTGCACCACCCTTGTGCAATGGAATTAAACAGCCTGGTCAAAGAAATAGCCAGTTTAGCTGAACACTCTTTTAGCACATGTGATCCCATCATTCCCTATTGCTGAATTCTTATTCAGTTTGTGCAACAGTTCTAATATCTCATCTTCATACACCTGAGTTCCTTCATCCAGTGAAGAGGTAGCAGTGAGCTGAATGTTGTGTACACCAGATTGATAGCTTTTAAAAAAATGGGCACTCATTAAATTCTTGTGGGTTGTCTTCAACATGCAGAGCCAGTTTCTTTTCATACTCAGACTTTGTTTTCTGTAGAACAGTTGTGGCTATTCTAGCCCCTGCTGCTTATAATTTTCATAATGGACATCATTTTAATGCACACTGTGTTCATTCGACATCATCCTTTTCTTATGAATCTCTTGCTTAATAAGATTACACATCCATTTGACCCCTACCCTATTTATTCTTCGAACTCTCAGGATGCATTCTAATATTGCATAATTTAAGTATTGTTTAAGTGCTTCCCATGCACTGTCGATATTCTTCCCATCCAGCAACTGATCCCATCCCACCGAACTCAGTATACTCCTCAGTTGGTCATAATTTCCTGCTTTGCAGTTCAGCATGCAACTTTTCTGAATGGAACATTCATAAATTTAGTCACTTCCCAAGTGAGTACCACATGATCACTGTTACCAACTAGAGGCAGAATAGTTACATGTTTAACTGAATCCCCTTCTGACACTATAATCAAATCTAACACTCTTTGACCTCAAGTTCCTTCTGTCACATGCTGCTTGAGGAAGTTGTCCTGCAACAGCTCAATAAATTCATTTTCATACTTCTCATGAGAGTGTACTGCTATCCAATCAATAGTTGGATAATTAAAGTCTCCCATTATGATTACTCTTTTCACATTCATCCTTTCTATTTGGTGATGCATTTCTATTTCTTTGTCACTGGCAACCGATCCACAAGGTTTGTAACAACACCCCACCATGTAACTGATCTTGTATGATTCCACCTCACACCAGATGGCTTCAAACTCACTGCTGCATGAAACACTGTTAGTAGTAGTACAATCATAGGTCTCAACTCTTACTGAATTCAAGTCATCCGATATCATTAGCAGCATGTCCCCCCCCCCTCCTCTCTTATCCTCTCTATCCTTCCTAAAAATACTGTACCCTTTACACTTGATACCAGTTAGTATATCTGATTCTGATAGCCGGGTTTCACTAATGCCTACAATCTGAGGCCCCAACATATTGACCAAGGCAACAAACTCTACCCCTTTGTTTCTGATACTCCTAGCATTAGTGGTGTACAGACATAATAATCTACCTGCATGTTCTTTTGTATAATCTTGTATGCAGTCAGCATGACATATTTGGACAAATGGCAGATCTCTATTCTTCTCTAGTGCCTTATACATGTAGACATCTTTGCACACATTTGATGGGTCCGAACTGGATGAACACAAAGTAGAAATCGTTCTCTCATCATCAACATTTGTATGACAAAGCCAATTTCCATCATTAACACAGTTATATATCATTGTCACTCTTACACTCACATTCTCACCATTCCTCCCTTTATAATTTAATTTCCCTGACACTCTGTGTTACGTCTCACACCAGTTATTAGTTTTTCAAGACTCCTGATACCAAATGCATTCAGGTGTAGGCCACCCCTCTTATACAAATCCAATCTTCCCTCAAACTTGCTCCACACATCCAAAAACTTGCATCCATCCCTTCTACAGCCTACACATCGAATCGTTTGCTATCATAGCCCTTCTTCTTAATTTATTTTTATCATATCGAGGTAATATACTGACGATTTTCACTTTCTCACTCTTCACTCTCATCTCTTCCAACAACCCTTTCATATCCTCTCTCATACTGAACTTATCGCTAGTTAATCCTTTCCTGTGTTATCGCTAGTTAAGTGATTAGTACCCACTCAGAAACAAACGGGGATGCTCACTTCCTGTTTTCAGTCCTATGTATACTCATGTAGCCTGAATCAGTGTGAAGATATCACTATTAAAAAAACATATATAAGTTTTTTATTTCTTTCATGACTTCTCTCTCACTCCACTCTCTCAGCACATATCATTTGATGCAATTTGCAGTGCTCAAATTATTCAATCTGCAAGGTCTTCTATAACCAATGTCTTAAACACATCAGTGTTTAAGACATTGATCTCCTTACCATTCTTCAGCAGGATTAAGACAATATAGTGAACTTCAAAGTTATTAAAACATAATATTTTCTTATTTCTTATAAAAAAAAAAAAAAGATATCACCTCACTTCTACTTAACCATTGGTAATATTCAGATCTCCAGTCAAGATCACATTTCTCTTTTTTTTGAACTGACTGACACATCTAGCCTTTCTTAACACAAATGCATCATATCCATATCCTCAACCTCCAAAAAATGTGGTGTCCTCTTCAATTCAAGGACCATGCTTCTTGATTATTAATTAACTTAAGGAATTCACAACATACACTAGAATATAAATTAAATAAACTTTAATATATATTTCCAATATTTTGTCAATGTCATGTTGCCATCTTCAAAGGAACTTAAAATAGAGACACGTGCATGCAGGTACTACACACAGTAAATGAGGAACGAAGCGAGGAAGCTATTGTTTCTCCTAAAAGTCCTGATGGTGCCCGCGAGTGAGCTATGTAGGTATTCTTGGCCGCTGGGCTGAAGGTCTCCTGATGTAAGTCTCCCAAATTTGGGGCAGTCTAATGCAACCAATTTTGTTGAGGTTTTGGGGGGACAGCCATGGGTTCACCACTCTCCCCACCCTTGGCCAACTTTTCTTTAAGGAGACTTTTGAAGAGAAAGCCTTAAACTCTGCCCACAAAAACCAACCATATGGCTTCGCTATGTTGGCCACATGGCTCTGATACACTCCTCTCCTTCTTAACACACTTAAACAACCAACACCCCAGAATCAAGTTCACCCTGGAAAAAGAGTAAAACAACAGCCTCCCTTTTCTAGACACACTAGTCACCCACCAGCCTGATGGAACCTTGATTTTCTCTGTTTATAGAAAACCAACCCATACAGGCAGATACATTCACCAACAATCTCCTCCTCCTCACAACAATATGGAGTTATTAAGACACTATACAACAGGGCTAAACTAATCTGTTCAAATGACAATGCCCTAACCGCTGAACTAAATCACGTCCTCAACACTTTCTCAGAATACCTTCCCCCCCCCCCCCCCAATAAAATTCAAAAAATATTGAAACCAGTAAACCACAACTCTCCCCCCCCTCTTCACAACAAGGATTACTCTAAATCCATCACCATTCCCTACATCTGAGGGCACCTCGGAAAAAATTACCAAAATCTTAAAAAAACATGACTTGACCTCTTGTTACAGACCATATAGAAAATTGGCATCCCTTATCCACTCCACTAAAGACCAAGTATACCAGGTCCCTTGCAGCTGCAAGCTGTCCTACTTTGGCCAAACAGGCAGGGCAGCGAATATCAGAATTTCAGAACACAAGGACTACATCCGTTTTCACCAGTATAACTCTGGTCTTGCAGACCATGCTCTGGATACACAGAACAGAATACGGTGGAAGAAAGCCACAATAATACAACATAGCAAGTTCAAATTTGAAAGATTTTTCATGGAATCAGCCTCAGCCCTAAGAAACATGCCAAACCTCAACAAATTTGGTTGCATGAGACTGTCCCAAATTTGTGAGACTTACATCAGGAGACCTTCAGCCCAATGGCCAAGAATATCTATATAGCCCACTTAGGGGCACCATCAGGACTTTTAGGAGAAACAATAGCTTCCTCACTTCATTCCTCATTTACTGTGTGTAATGCCTGCATGCACGTGTCTTTATTTTAAGTTCCTTTGAAGATGGCAACGTGACATTGTCGAAATATTGGAAATATATATTAAAGTTTATTTAATTTATATTCTAGTGTACGTTGTGAATTCCTTAAGTTAATTAATAATCATGTATAATCAACGTATAAGCCTTTCTACGAGACCTGCTTCTTGCCTATACAATCCCTAACAATATATAAATTCTAAGTTTGCTCAACCTTAGAAGTCTATTCTCACATTTGGTGAACCAAAAACCTTCCTAAGATTGCTTGCTCCTCACGACTCCTCCATTTTCCTCTAAATTTGCAAAATGTGGTATTATTGCTGCCAGACAACATGAAGTTCAGCTTCAAACTTACCAAACCAACTTCATTCATTCCATCTACTTCTGTTGTCTGGAACAGCCCATTCCATTTTGACCAAGGACTACAACCTCTAGTTGTTCCAGAAACACATCAATAGAATCTTTCTTTCTTTCTCCCTAATGACTTGTCCACACATGGCACTACTGTATTAAACTCTGACATGTATGGGGGGGGGTATAAAAATGCCAGATTTCATTAAATTCCATGCTCATGTGGAATTATTATCATCATGAATCATTTTGCCAACATAAACAATCTGATTCAAACCCAAAGCTGGACCACATGGAGAATATACTCCAGTGTTTATTCTAAGCTCCAATTGCTATTAAGTTTCATTCAGAGTGGCACTATTGCAATACAATGTTTTGATATGTTTGGCCCCTTTGTTCACGTGAAAACTACATGATTGAAACAAAAATTGGAATGGACTTGACATATTTTTGCATGGATTTCAAATAAATAGGAATCAAATCCATTACGCCAAAATTCTGGAATAATTTGTGTAGGAAAAGATGCAAACAATGAATCCAATAAGTGCACAGCATTTCCCACTTAAAAAGGATTCCTAGAGTTTGTTTTCCTCCATACATTCCAGTCCCTCAAAAACGTAATGCTTTAAACATACTTTGCAGTGTTAGGTTTACTTCAGTAAACAGTAGGAACTGTGCAGTTTGAGGAGCTCATAGACAGATAACCCTACATAGACTCATAACTTTCAGTGGAAGAGCTAAATATTAATAACAATAATACTTCTGGCATTAGTAAAGAAATTTTACCTTTAAATTTATATAACAAACTAGTACCATTATTTTTATCTAAGCTAACATTAGCTTTGCTGACTTAGATATTTTAAAGAAGAAAAATTAGTTGCATGGATAAAAAAACTAAAGAATTGGGATCATTTATAATCAAGTGAATGTGAAGACAACAGAAGGTTGGTATTAGAAGTTTTAAATTTATTTATCTAGTTTTATTAAATTTAAATCTTCTAATATTTTTATATTACAAATCTGATAAAAAATATTCACAACACTGTTAGATAAACTTTATAAAGCTTTCTTATTTTATTTTTACTCTAGCTAGATTAAATAAAAAATAAATCTTAATTACAGTGATCTCTCAATTATCCAGCCTTCAAATGAAAGAAACTTCAAACAGACCCTTAAATGGGCATGTCAACTGACTTCTGTTATGGCACAATATAACTGCACCTTCAATTATCCAGCTGGCAAATTGCTCTCCCAATGTATTATTATATATTTTAATTATCATATAGTATTAATATTAATTTCTATAATACAAAGTCATGCATTTTGGTAATTTTTATCAGATAATTTGAAGTAAAAAATTAAAATATTTACCATGGTTTTTAGAAACTCTCATGCACTCATCTATACTCTCCTTTAGACCTAAAGTAGCTGCAGTAGGGCCAGGCCCAGTAAAGTATTTTTGGGAAGCAGGTGCTTGATTATGACACTGTGGGAGCAATATACTGTTGAGTTCCTGGGTTGAAGGTGGCTCATCTGATTTAGTGCTACAATCTTTTATGCAGTCCTCTATAGTTTCCAGTGTATTTCCAACAATAAATTGTTCAGCAATTGCATTTTCTGCTTGGCTTTCTTCATTTTCATCTAAGGATAATAATTATTACAAATATATATAGTGGATGTATGTATATACTATGAGGAACAATAATTTCCAGTAAATAAACTATGAACAAAATTAGGAAAAATAATGTATCTAAGTACATACATGAAACAACTACTATATTCTTATTTCCATCCATATTATATCCAGGCATATGTAAGCAAAAGTTTGTAAATGAAATGAAATATAAATTTTTATGTTATATAAATTTTATATAAATTATGACAGACTTACGAGTCATCTTGGAACAGTGCCATGGCTTGAGAAGCTACAAGGAAAAAATGTCAGTAGTGGGTGGCAAGCAGAGACTGCTTGAGAGTAGCAGTATTAGACTGCATACCCAAGGTCAGGAGGATAAACCAAGTTGGAATTAAATGGATGAGTAGGGATATAAAGTAAGAGCTGCAAAAAAAAAAAGGAAACACTGCAGAGGAAATATAAAGAAAAAAGTGATCTGCATACCCAAGAGCAGTACAAAGTGCAAGCAAGAAGGGTGACTAGTATGGTAAGAAAGGCCAAATCAGAATATGAGAGAGAGAATTAGCTAAATAGGCCAAAGTATAACCAAAAGAGTTTTTTTTTTTTTTTTTTTTTTTTTTTTTTTTGTTATATAGCAAATAAGAGGAAAAATTACCATGGTAGGATGACTTTCAACAATGCTAATGGTAGGAAGGTGACTGAGCCAAAAGAAATAGTTGAGTTGCTTGAGTGATCATTTTGCAAAGGTGTATCATCCAGGTGGAGATCTTACAGTTAATGTTACAGAAACACATATCAAAATTGAGGTAGATGAACAAGAGATGTTCAAAATATTATAAAATGTGAATATGAACACAGCAGTGGGACTGGATGGCATATAAGCCCATGTATCACACGAATGTGCAAGAGAACTGACATTTCTTCTGATGTAGTTGTTCAATCTAAGTCTCAGCTCTGGTAGGGTTCCAAGGGAGTGGAAAGAGGGTAAGATGGTAGCATTGCATAAAGGTGGTTCCAAGATATAGGTAGCAAACTACATACCAATTAATATATCAGGAGTGGTTATTAAAAAACTGGAAAATTTGGTGAAAGGTAAAATACAACAATGGGTGAATAGGGATACGCTACTCTATAGTGGGCAGCATGGCTTTGTAAAGGATAGGCCCTGTCTTAGTAACTTATTCATATTTTATAATAAAGTGACAACAGAACTGGATAAAGGTAATGGCTACATCATGATACTGCTCAAATTTGTCAAGGCATTTGACAGAATACCACACGGAAAACTATTACAAAAGCTGGAACAAATGGGAATAGATATGAGGCTAGTAGCATGGATGGGTGAGGTTGTATATAGTGGAGTGAAATCTAGAATGATGGTGACTAGTGGAGTACTTCAGGATTTGGTACTAGGACCACTACTCTTAATTTGTATATCAATGACATAGGGAAAAAATTAAAAGGGGGGTATTCAGCTGTTTGCTGACGATGCAAAACTGGGGAGAGCAATAGTTAATAAAGGTGATGTAGATATCCTTCAGGATGATTTAAATAAATTGGCATTGTGGACAAAGGATAATGATTATCCATTTAATGCTACAAAATGTAAGATCATGCACTTCAATACCATCAATATGGTGTATCATATTGATGGTATTGGATTGCAGGAAATTGATGAATCTAGGGAGTTTTGGAGATAATGGTGGACAAGGAGTTGAAGTTCAGAGGGCATGTTGCAAAAGTTGATAATAACCTCATCTTTATTTGGATGTTGAAAAACACGCTAACAAATAAAGATAAGGAGGTTATTATCCCTCTTTATAAGGCTATGATTTGGCCACATCCTGCACAAAGATTTGGTCCCCTGGGTTTCTGGAGTACAAGGAGGAGGTGGCAGAGACGATTCAGAGACAAATGACCAAGATGGTGACAGGTCTGTGGAATATCCCTACAAATGAGGTTGAAGGGTTGGGTTAAAAAGTTTAGTTGATAGGCAGAAAACAGAGGACATGATAGAAACTTTTAAGATATTATAGGGGTTTTATAATATTGATGCAAGTGAAATTGTTCATTATATGACAAATAGTCAGAGAACTAGTGGCCATCCAGGAAATTATGTAAGAGTGTGGTTAGTAGGGATGTGAGGATCAGATTTTTTGCATGGAGAGTGGTGAGTGAGTGCAATGGATTGCCAGAATTGGTTGTGAGTTCCCTGATGGTGAATGGGTTCAAGGAGAAGTATGATAGGATTTGTGTGTATAATGGTTAATTTGAGTCTCCCATGATAAGTCTCTGTACTCCATGGAGATTATTAAAATACTGGAAAATTTGGTGAAAGGTAAAATACAACAATGGGTGAATAGGGACACGCTACTCTATAGTGGGCAGCATGGCTTTGTAAAGGATAGGTCCTGTCTTGGTAACTTATTCATATTTTATAATAAAGTGACAACAGAACTGGATAAAGGTAATGGCTACATCATGATACTGCTCAAATTTGTCATTTCAGCAGTATCACGATGTATATTCTCATAATATTATTATTATTCTTAATAAAGAGTATAATAAACTAACATACAAATGATAAATTATTAAAAGTGGAACCACATGAAATGCCGCTCTAGAATCCCGTTATTCTTAGGTTTTCTCGTGTTGGGATCTGCCATCATGTTCTTCTGAATGATATTTGGGTTGCAGATGGGTCTTCAAAACTCTTAAAATTGCTAATCTATCTTTCTTGTTGATATTAGAATGATGAATCAGCATCCCACAAGCTGCTATAAATTTTCTTTCAAACGAAGTGTTGGTGCAGCATAGGAAACCTGGATTGAAAGAAAATTTAAAGAAGCTTGTGTGATGCTGATTCATCATCCTAATCTCAACAATAATGATAATTAGCAATTTCAAGAGGCTGAAAGATCCATCTACAACCCACATAGCATTCAGAAGAACATGATGGCAGACCCCCACACAAAAAAGCTTAAGAATAACAGAATAGTAGAGATGCATTTGATGTAGTTATATGTCTAATCATTTTTTTTATCATTTGCATATTATTTTATTATGTATAATTTTTTTTAAATTTTTTTTAGTATTATTTTTTTTCATCCCTCAGCAGAGTTCAGGCTAGTGTAAACAGTTAAACAAAACAGTTATACTATAGTGTACTTATGTGTATTGTCATGTAGCTTGTGTTTTGACAATACACACACACACACACTGCTCGGAAAGAATCAACAGACACCCCCATGGGCAAGGTGCATCATGCCATGTAATGAGTTATGTGCTTGTAGCTGGTATAAATTTGAGAAATATGATGCTCCCAAGTCAGTGCAACTGTGTCCAGGTAAAATGGCTTTCGAGAAGGGAACTGACAGAGTCTGAAAGAGACATTGTGATAGGATGCCATATTGTAGGCCTATCTGTTTGGCAAACTGTTGAAAATTGGGCCATTCCAGGTCAATAATCAGAGATACCATACTGAGATGGAAGTGCAGGGAGTCAACTGCAAGTACTACCCACAGTGGATGACCCACCACACTCACCAAATGTGACTATTGGGTGTTACAAAGGATAATATATAAAAACTGCCATTTGTCAGCTGACACAGTGAATGCGGAGTTCCACGAATTTGCACAAAAATATTTGGAACCAAGGCTCACAACATGGATTTCCATGGTAGAAACACAATATGTGGGTCCCATATTACCCAAACCAATGCAGTGTCACCTTCAGTGGAACTAAGGGTGTGTACAGTGCGATGTGGAAGCTTGTGTTATCTAGCAACAAATCACACTATACCCTCTACTGAGTAGAAGGACAGGTTTGAACGTGGCAGATGCCTGGTGAATGTCTCTTATCAGAGTGCATAAGCCCCAACTATGAAATTCTGAGGTGTTGGTCTGATGGTCCAGTGTTTCCTGGTTTGGCCTCAGATCTCTGTTTGTGGCACCACACAAAATGTTTCCTACTTTGTGGCATTTCTATGGAACTGACCATCGTTTCTTTCAACAAGACAATTCACCATGTCATAAGACTGATGCTGTAACTCGTTGTTTGTGGCCATGAATGTCAGCACACTTGACTGGCCTCACAGAGCCCTGATTTCAACCCTACTGAACATCTGTGGAATGAACCAGAGCATCGGGTGAGGTCAAAGGACGTCTGCCCCACAACAGTCCAAGACCTCATTAGATGTCTATAGGAAGAATGGTCAAGAATTCCCACTGATCGCTATCATATGCTTGTGGAAAGTATGCCATGTAAGATTGTTGCAGTCACTGTAGCGAAAGGAGGTCCTACATTTTATTAAGGTGCATGCTATGGCTGTTTGTTCCTTACACTATGTCTGTTGACTTCTTTTCAAGCAGTATATATATGTATTTCTGATGATGACCTTGATATAGAGGTCAAAACATCAAGTGTTATTTTTCTTAATTGTAAATAAGTAATTTGCTCTAACACATGTTTTTTTCTCTATAAATTCTACACAATGAATGCTTACCACCATGTAAGCATGAAAGAAAGAATTTTTTATGTCTGGTATTCATTTTCTACTATATTGTTTAGATCTCCAACAATGACTGACTTTTTCTTTATGTCAGTTGCCTTCTTTAATGACTGAAAAAAATTCCTACAATTTCTCTATCCATAAAACCTTCTCTAGGATCATGTGTGTGTCCCATTTCCTATTTCGATGTTTGCCCACATCACTCTATTTGATACTGCTTTCCATTCAAGATTAAACTTGTGTTCAGTAATGAATACTATAGCTACTCCTTTCTTTCCCAGATCAAATATTGCCTGAACATCATATCTTATGTTTATTATTTAGAAGAATCTCTTTTTTTTTTGTCTTGTTCGTTGCAGTAAGACCAATTATGTCAACACAGTGCTTCTCTATTTATTTCATCAGTATGACTTCTTTTCCATTGATAATTTTTATGCTGATGGTGTTTATCTTGAATTCTGCTAAAATTGAGCTGGAGTTTGTTCTAGTAGCTGACTTTTCACTGTTTGTCCTGGTTCCCTAATGAAAACAGTGTAAGCCATGTTTAAAGGAGCAAATCTCCAGCTAGCATGAAATCACATCATACTGTATCATCATTTTGTTTTGGTAAGCCAAAAAAGAACACAATATAGTCAGATAAATCCCATTTATTCAATATCCTGTCTGTATATTTGGTTAGAGGCTCCTGTCGGTTCTCCACATTCATTAAAAGGCTCTCCTTTCAGTTACTGAGCATTGGCTTTTAAGCAACTCCAGTGGGTAGGGATTTATATCTTTAAGCTTGATCTGTGGAATTGGAAAAGGGAAGTCAATTTAAGTTATGATCACTGAAATACTTATGCATTTTGGATCTGTACTTTCAACTTCTTGTAATTACACTGCAAATGCATCCATAATAGCCACTCATTCAGCTCATACAGAAAACTGTTCATGTTCATGATTAGCACACTGATGATGTTAACAATTGTTAGCTGCTTGCTCTTTATCAGTGTGACCAATCACAGAGATAACAGGTTTGCCATTTTATACAACAACACAATACAAGTGATATATTGTGACCGTATAGTATGTGATTTCCAGAATTTCATGTTTCTTACTGCATTTTTTTTAAATCTAAATTTTATGTACTATACCTACTTCAATATGCTTTTTGCAATTGTTCTGTGCATTCTGAGTACATAATGCCTCTATAGTGCTACATGTGTGTGTGTGTGTGTCTGTGTGTATTTTCACAATGATGTGTGCTGTGCTGCACCTCACAGTTGCAGCAGAAAACATCAAGTTGTAGTGGCAAACTTGATGTCTTCTACTACAACTATGAGGAGCAAAGTATGATTTAGAGTGTGAAGTCAGTAGGCAGTATTGCTGACCATAAGTGCTCTGGTCAGTGTTTTTTGCCAATGAAATCTTGCTCTTATTAGCAATCATGAGGACAATTCCATGAACTGTTAAGCAAAGATGAAGTGCAGAAAACAAGGCAATAGATGCAAAATGGTCATGGGTGATGTACCTCTCTCAATGAGTCCTAACTCCCCTGGAGGTCTTAGATAATAATAATATTCTGTTTTCAGGTCTGTTTCTTTCCTTACTACTGGCATATATACAGCAGTAGACATTTAAGGTAAAGGAACTACAAGTTACTTTCATTTATTCAGGCTTCCCCTGTATGTTTCCAGACTTCAGATAATGCTAAGCAACTATCACTCGACTACTGCTGTTAGTAGTTTCCAGATTGAGTTATATCAATCTAAATATTCTTAGTATATAAATTCTATATTGTCTGAAGTCTAGCAATCGTAAACTTATGTGATACAACACAAGCTCACTAAAAGAGCCCAATGACATTAACTCGTTCTTTGTCATTTTAGAGTTATTTATATATATATATATACACACACACACAAAGTTATCCCTGGACTTATGTCAGAGTTCTGTTCCATCTAGCAGGACGTAAACCGATACATTAAATCTGTACTGTTACTGCTTCTATAAAACAGGAGAATAATCACTCAAATCTTCCTCCACAATCACATCTTCATTACCTTTCCTATGTGAAGGATAGGCCAGGCTCTTCGGTGTAACATTTATTTTTTTGATGAAAATGTCAAATGAGCTTTGCTTATTTCTCTTCTTCTTTTCATCATAAATTTGTTTAAAGCAAATAAACACATCATGTACTTTCCTTTCTACTAATAAATAGCATTCAACATTGGGGATACATGTCTTCAGCCATTTTGAGAAGATCGCCAACTACAGAGAACATTTCTGCAAAACCCTTCACTGTGAATTGTTTAACTACCTCTTCTTGTTTCTCTTTTCCCTGGCGGTCTCAGATAATAATAATATTCTGTTTTCAGGTATGTTTCTTTCCTTACTACTGGCACATATATATATATATATATATATATATAGAAAGAGAGAGTGACACTCTCTTCCTTTTCTTGTTCTTCCTCTTCTGCAACACATTGTTCCTCCAGTTTGACCAATTCTTCATTGGCCAACTCTTCAGGCGTACTTTCTATGAGTTGAACTATACCATCATCATCCATTTAGAGATTCAGATTGTTTGCTAGACTCACTATTTCTTCACTCCATTTAGTAAGGTCTTCATTTTTTTCAAAACTTCCAAAATCATGCACAAACCTTTTTAATGTCATTTTTCTATATGCCACTCATACATTGAGAGGTCACTTTGTCCCAAGTCAGAGCAATATTTTTAATATCATGATGAATATTGAATGCTTTCCAGAATTGCATGAGAGTCGGATCATTTCCTTCAACAGCAGAAATGGCTTGCGAAAAAGTTCTCCATAGATAATAAGACTTAAACACTGAAAGAAGCCCCTGATCTATCGGCTGGATCAATGAAGTAGTGTTTGGAGGGAGAAACATGACCTCCATCTTTGGGTGAAGATCACCGATGTAAGGTGGATGACTTGTAGCATTATCTAGAATTAATAAAATTTTAAATTCTACATTTTCTTTCACACAATAGCTTTCCATTTCACTCGATAACAGTTAATTAAGGCATCCTCAAACAATTTTTGAGTCATCCACGACTTCTTATTGTTCCGATAATGAAATGGAAGAGTATGCTTCCTAATGTTTCTGATGGCTCGTGGATTTTCGCTATGCCATATCACAAATGGTTTCAGTTCATATTCAGCCACATACCCCTAACAGAATCATAATATGGTCTTTAAGAGCTTTGAAACTAGACATAGATTTTAGCATTTGATGGATGAATGTCTGCTTGGACATTTTTTACCAAAACAAGGAAGTCTCATCCATATTAAATATTATGATTAATGAATAATGAATATTATAAATGAAAGCTATGATTATAGAAAGGATATATCAATATTAATATACCTGATGCTGATGGAGCAATTGCAGCAAATTTGGCATATGCACCTCTCAGTTTTTTACTGTTTTTGGCAAGTTCTTTTTCTATAAGTTTCTGGACTTCTGAAACTTCTCTTGTGATTTCTTCTACATTGTTCTGTTGTTCCAACTATAAGAAATAAAAAAATTAATAAATTTTTCATTTTTATTAGAGTAACTGATTAGTGTTATGTATACGTATATGTAGGTTTATATATACAGGGTGGCACATAAATCATGGAACATGCCCATAGAAAGGGCCTGTCTTTGTGAAGCAACTGCATAAGTTTTTCGACATCACCAGATTTTTTTTTTATTATTTATGAAAAACCACATCATGTAAATGCCTTCCAATTTCAGCTTCACAAAGATGGGCCCTAGCTACGGAATGTTTTATAACTTATGGGCCACCCTGTATAACCCATCCTTTTCTTTTATGTGTTGGGTCTAATGACCAATTACAGCCAAGTAAGTTGGCTGTAATTGGTCACTTCCACATGAAATGAGAAAGAGGCTGTTAGTTAAATGCTTTTGTTCTAAACAAATTCAGGATTCAAATCCAAGTCTTTTCTAAGTACTGATAAGCACTACATATCAGAGAAACATGAATTATAACTCAATAGTGCATACACTCTCTTGTATGGTTCTAGTCGCATTCTTCAATGTCCTAGGCATATAGTCCACTACCTGTGATGAGTCAGGTATTTTGGGTCGTTCTTTCTGCAACATGACCACCAATCCATGTACAGTAAACCCTCAATGTAACAGACTAATAGGGGTTAAGGAGTGTCCGTTAAATCGCGAATTTTTTAAAATAAAAATATTCTGTAACATTATACTGCAATTTTATCAATATTAGCACTGTAATAACAAAAAAATTGTTTTACACAATTTTTAACACAATTTTCACTTTTAGATAAGTTAATGTGAAGTTAATGTTTGATGTTGAGGCACTTGGTTTAGGTAATCCTGCTTTGAAAAACTATCGAGTTTTTTTTTTTGAACTTTTGAATTCTGCTGTTTTTTTTATAATTAACTCCCTAAAATTACGAAAATGTGTATAATAAAACTGCCGCATAAAGTCACGCCACACGACAAAAGAACCAATTACAGTGCGATTGGTGTGATCACGTCCTAATCATTCGCCGAACATGTTTTATGAGTGGTGACTCATTTATGTTGGCTAAATTATTGCAGTGTTTTTTCCAACATATGATGGCATATTCGCCAAAATTTGTTAAAAATAACAGGAAATTAATAACAAAAAATAACCTGTTAATTTAATTATAAGCAAATCTTGGTTAAAAGCATTTTAAAATTAACAGGGTGTTAATTTCACATGCGACATGGACGGGAAATTTTGTCCGTTAAATCGAGGGTGTACTGTTGTTAAATGCACTGGACTGGTCTGCACTTCATGTTCCATATTCCAGTTCATTTTAAAGATATTGTAGTGGGTTGAGATTGTATGTTTGTGGAGCAGTTAAGTTTTCTGATCATGTTGCAACAGCCTTCAGCAGTATTACTTGCTTCACTCTATCATGTTGTAAGAGACATGGGTCTGTTTACTCTAAATGTAAGCAGTAGTGAGATATTCTTTTTTTCTTCTTATTATTATTATATATGTATCTCCATAGGGTCAGAAGATATTAATTACATACTAGCCATTACTCACACAATACCTATCATACCTCTCTTTAAACTTATTCACTGACAAAGCACTCACAACCACTTCTGACAATCCATTCACCACCCTCCAAGTAAAAACTTTAGTCCTAACATTCTTGGTAACCACGCTCTTACACAATTTCCATGAGTGACCCCTTGTCCCTTCTTTTCAGCTATGTACTGAAAAAAGTCTTCACTGTCAATCCTATAAAACCCCTCTAGTAACTTATATGTATCTATCATGTCTCTTTGTTTGTGCCTATGAGCTAGTTTTTGAAGCCTACAGTCAATAAATCTATTCTCAGAGCATTCCGTAGACCTACCATGATCTTCGTAACTTGCTTCTGGATCCTCTCCACTACTTCTTCATCCCCACAGAATCCAGGTGTCCAGATCTGAATGCAGTAACCATATATAAGAGAACAATGACTTCTCTATTCCTGCTTGTTAGTGTTTTTCAACAAACATGTAATCCGATGTGCTGTTTTGGCTATCTTCAGAATATGCCCTCTAAACTTCAACTCCTTGTTCATTATCTCTGGCCTCATCAATTTCTATCCATATAGTACACGGTGCCAACTTGGTTGGCCAAGTGGTTAGTGTCAAGAGGCTGCAGGTTCGAATCCTGACATGGGCATGGATGTTTGTGATTGTCCTACTAACTCTGTGTGGAAAGAGCATTTGTGACCCTACCACTTCTAGCAAAAAACTTCACTCTCAAAACTCGGTGAGGTATGGGAGTGACCATACGGCCTCTATGGACATCAAATGTGATGTTTTCTTTCTTTCTTTCTTTTTTTTTTTTAGTACATACACAGCTGGCGAAATATTCTTCCCAAAGTGCATCACCTTATGCTTGGCCACATTAAACTGGCAGTCATTTACCATTGTCCATATTGCTAGTCTAAGTCTTCCTGCAGGATCTATGCATCACCTTTGTTTACCATTGCTCTACCTAGTTTAGCATCATCAGCAAACAACTGAATGTTTCCCATCAAATCATTTCCTATATCACTAATATACAAATTAAACAACAAAGAACCAAAAGCAGAGCACGGTAGTACACCAGTGATTCACCTGCCTTCTCCTGGACTCAACTCTTCCATAAACCACTCTTTGACATGTCCGGAAACATAATTCATCATGAGGAAAAATCATCATGGAGAAAATTCATTGTGGAGACTATTCATCGCTGGAAATTTAATCATGGGGAAAATTAATCGCATGAAAATTCATTGCAGATATATGTGAAAAAAAAAAATTTCCCACATAAAAAATGTTTTTAAAAAATATTTCTTTTAAATAATATTTTTTAAAAATTTTATTCTGATATTGCTTTTGTATGATGACACTGTTTTTTAAACATTAATTTCCCCAATATCACATAATTTAGTGATTTATATTTGTCAGGAAATAATATAAATGAGAAAATATACAAAATTTGCTCATTTGTAATAATCACAATTTAATTTCAGTATCGGAATATTAAAAGTTATCTGGTACAATTACTTTGGAAAAATAAGGAATTCAAATAAAAAGAAGGTGCACGCATGTTACCTAGCAGTATTTGTGTTTGGAAGGGGGGGGGGAAGGTGAGCCATCAAAGATAAAAATAGTTTTAAATTCTATTATGAAAATTTTGGAAATAAAATTTCATTATGATGCATGTGCCTATACATGTTTTGAATGAATGATAAACTGTAGGGAAAGTATTGCTACTTCCAAATTACCACATAATATCAAAATTAGCAAAAAATATGTACATAACAGTTTACTTCATAACAGCCATTCATTTCAATATGTAATGAGCGATTCCAGGAAACCAAGAAAGTTGAAATGCAAAGAACTACAGATTATGTTATAAATATTATACATTATGTGATATGATAAAAGATTTACATATGATTATCTATAAGGTAATATCGTAAAAGAGCGAACCTTCATGCAATCTGTGAACTAATTTTCTAACTAAGATTATGAATAAAAAATAAAGAAAACAATTTGTAACAGATGGAGGCTGTATTTATTTTAAGATTTAGATTTTTATGAATTTATAAAATAATTGTTTGAAAAAAATAATTATCTTGAATCAAGTTCTGGTAGAATAAAATGTATTGGCGACTAAGATAATTAGCAAAAAAAAAAAAAAGATAGTGGCATTGTTCTACAGAGTGATACAATCTTAAGTGAAGAAATATGAAAGGATCTCTTATTTGCACTGACATTAAAAACTATAATTATACAATAAAACAAGTACCAAAAATAATGTAACTTGTAGGTAATATAATTTAGATTCCAGTTACTGATCAAATGTAGCTTTTTTGCAGTTTTTTCGACTGCAAAAAAGTTGAAAAAACTGCAGCTGAGGTTGTGTGTATTCGAGAGATACATTCATTACTAGTATGTGCTGAAATGCGATAAAACTTAAAAAAAAAACACTACAAATATAATACATGATGGTTTATTTATTTTCAGTTACAATCTAGAAATTATTGAAAAAAAGAAACAAATAAAAAAACCAACTAAACCAATACTATACTGACATCAGAGTTTGCAGTATCTCTCAGGTACAATTTACTATCAAATATCACTTCCACTTTCACATTCGACTCTATCGTTCTCATCATTGGACTCGAGTAACAGTCGCTGAATCTCTTCAACATCTGATGGATTATCCTGTCGACATATTTTTCCAGCCATTTTCAATGGGAAATAATAAAAAAAACAAACTAAACCAATACTATACTGACATCGGAGTTTGTGGTATCTCTCAGATACAATTTACTATCAAATATCACACACTCTACATAACATGTGTTAAACCACACTGACTTCAATTTTCTAGTGAATAACACTTTCAGCGTATTTTTTCTGTGATGATTTTTCCTGCAAATGAATTTTCCCTGCGATAAATTTTCCTCTCGATGAGTTTTCCCTGTGATCAATTTTCCTGCGAAGAATTGTCCGTGAACCACACCATCAGCTACCCTCAAATCCAAATCACAAGATTCATATAAACCCCATTTTCTCCAATTTATGCAACAGAGTTCTAGGTGGAATCCTGTAAAAATTGTTTTGCAAATTCTAGCCATATCATTCAGCAGTCATTTCCCTTGTCCAACTCCACTCACTTTATTATAAAAAGTAAGCGAATTACTAAGGCAAGACCTACCCTTCCCCAAACAACACTGTCCCTTATAGAGTATCATATTCCTATCCACCCACATCTAAATTCTGTCTTTCACCAATTTCTCCAGCGTATTTTTTTTTATATATATATTGATCCCATACACAAGAGGTCAGAAACCTATAAGTCTCCATGTGCAGTGGGATGCAAATGAGTTGAATGATATTTTTTTTATGAAGAATGCAGGGTTTTTTTATGCAGGTCGTAGCTGTTTGGGAATAGTTGAGGACAGCTGTTCCAGAGGACAGAATAAAAGAGGGAGACAAGAAGCAGATTTGGTGTTTTTGCTGCTGTGATGTAAAGGGATGCTGGGTAGCTGCTGCTCTTGTATAAACAGGTGCAACAGAAAGTGGAGGAATAATAGTTGCTAATTCATTGGATCAGTGACTAGGGAAGTACCTGAAGAATAGACATAGTACTGAAACATTGAATCTGTGAGATACAGGCTGAACTGAGTCTGTAAGAAAGGGTTCATTAATGAGCCTAATTGCTCAATTCTGGACAGCATCAAGGATTTTAAGAGAAGTTTTAGGTATACCACCCCAAACATGTGAGTAGTATTCTAAGCATGGATAAATTTGAGACTTGTATATAGTTAGGAGTTGGCTGGGTCTACAATAGTTGCTTGAATGAAAGAGAATGCCAGTTTTTTTTTTTTGATTCAGAGGAGACTATTGATGTGATGTGTTAATGCCAGGAGAGACTGAAGGTAAGTGTTAATCCAAGCAGAGAAATACAATCTTGTCTGGAGATTTGTGTATTGCTGAGGGCAAGGGAAGGTGAACTGAGGTCTATTTTGTGAGAGAAAGACAAGACTGTGTTTTGGTGGCAATGAAAGTGACAAGGTTGTCCTCACCCTAATGATAGTGTACAGATCAATGTTAAAGGCACTAGTTGTAGATGAACTTGTATACGGTACTCGGAGATGTCAGATACTGCATGGTTTGTCAAAAGAGCAGGATGAGTTGAGAGTGCTATTATCTGCAAAACCATGGATAGGATTAGTGGTGATTGTGAGTGGGTCATTTATGAGCAATAGAAACGGAGTAGGTGATAGGACAGAGCCTTGAGGCACTCCAACATTGACTGTGAAGCTCGAAGAGGGAGAACCATCTGCTATGACTCACAGAGAACAACCAGAGAGGTTGGCTACCCCAGTACAGAGGGTAGTGGAGAGAACAAAGGATGGCAATTTTTTAAGCAGGCTGAATGGCCTATAATTTGCTACTTCTGTCTTGAAACTACTTTATGCAGTGAGACTATTTCGTCCACTTCCCAATCCACTGGCACCTTTCCAGTGGATTGGAAATTTCCACTGAGGCTTAAATTAAACAGCTTGGTCAGATGATCTGATAATTCCCTTGCACATTCTCATAATACATGGGACCAAATTATATATTTGGTTTAATCCTTTATCCAAGTGTAAGCAAACAAAGTTTGCGACTGAAGTAATTTCAGGACTTGGGCAACTCGTTGCAAAGGTGATATGACTTCACATCACTTGCCTTAGTATCCCATAAAGCACATCTCCTTGCAGACATGTATAATGCTATGCATTAAGGGAAAGGTCACTACCCAGACCGGTTTTGACCTTTATTGAGGTTTGGGTCTGGCTCCAACTGATGAGATCTCAATAAAGGTCGAAACCAGTCTGGGAAGTGACCCTTCCCTTAATGCATAGCATTATACATGTCCGCAAGGAGATGTGCTTTGCATTATGGGATACTAAGGCAAGTGATGTGAAGTCATACCACCTTTGCCACGAGTGCTCCAGTCCTGAAATTACTTCAGGCGCAAACTTTGTTTGCTTACACTTGGATAACTAAATCACTTAAGGAATTGACAACGCACATAAGAATATAAATTAAATTACACTTTAATAAATATTTCCGATATTTCGGCAACGTCATGTTGCCATCTTCAAAAGGAACTTACAAAAAGGCACATGCACGTAGGCACTACAACACAGTAACTGAGAATGAAGTAATGAAGCTATTGTCCTCCTAAAAGTCCTGATGGTGCCCCCTAGCAGGCTATGTAGGTGTTCTACGTTGGGCTGAAGGTCTGCTGATGTAAGCCTCCCAAATTTGGGGAAGTCTCATGCAACCAAATTTGTTGAGGTTTGGAGAGTTTCTTAGGGCTGAGGCTGATTCCATGAATAGTCCTTCGAATTTGAACTTGCTACAGTGTATTATTGTAGCTTACTTCCACCGTATTCTGTGAATTGTATCCAGAGCATGGTCTTGCAGACCATGCTCTGGATACAATCCAGGTAGCTATACTTGTGAAACCGGATGTAGTCCTTGTGTAGGGGAAGTGGTTGGTCTTTAGTGGAGCAGATAAGGGATGCCAATTTTCTGTATGGTCTGTAACAGGAGGTCAAGTCGTGTTTTTTTTAAGATTTTGGTAATTTTTTCCGAGGTGCCTCGGATGTAGGGAATTGTGATGGAATTAGAGTAATCCTTTTTGTGAAAGGGGTTGTGGTTTGTTGGTTTCAATATTTTTTGGATTTTATGGGGGGGGGGGGATAGCCATTGAATGAGAAAGTGTTGAGAATGTGATTTAGTTCTGTGTTTAGGGCCTTATCATTAGAACAGATTAGTTTAGCCCTGTTGTATAGTGTTTTCACCACTCCATATTGTTGTGTGTGTGGGGGGGGGGGGGGATTGTTGGTGAATGTACCTGCCTGTATGGGTGGGTTTTCTATAAACTGAAAAAACCAAGATTCCATCATGCTGGCAGATGACTTGTGCATCTAGGAAAGGGAGGCTGTTGTTTTCCTCTTTTTCCAGAGTGAACTTGATTCTGGGGTGTGGTTGTTTAAGTGTGTTAAGAAGGAAAGGAGTGTATCAGTGCCATGTGGCCAAATAGCGTGAAGCCATATGGTTGGTTTTTGTGGGGCAGAGACTAAGGCTTTATCTTCAAAGGTCTCCATAAAGAAATTGGCTAAGGATGGAGAGAGTGGTGAACCCATGACTGTCCCCTCTATTTGTTTGTAGAATTTTCCCTGCCAAACGAAATAACCTGTTTTCATTGTGAACTGAAATAGGGCTGAGATATCATGAGGAAATTTAGCTTGGATTAGCTCTAAAGTTTCCTTGAGTGGGACATTTGTGAATAAGGAGGGGATGTCAAAGATGACCATTATGTCAGTATGTTGGAGTGTAAGGTTTTCTATGCTGACTTTGAAGTGGGTTGAGTTTTTCATGTGTGATGGTGTGTTGCCAGTATAGGGTGTGAGAGCTTTGGCCAAAATGTTTAGCTAATTTGTATGTGGGGGAATCAATGCCATCCACTAAGGGACGTAATGGCACATTTTCTTTATGTATTTTTGGGAGTCCATAAATATGGGGGGGGGGGGGGTATAGAGTTAAACGGTTTTAATCTGTTAGTAACTTCTACAGGCCAAGAAGTGACCTTCTTAAGGAGCCTGTGAAGTTTTCTGATTTGTGAGTTGGTGTAATTGTATTTGATGTGGATGTAAGTAGCCCGATCTAATAGAAGAGCATTAAGCTTACCTGTGCAGTCCGTTTGGTTAAGTACTATTTCCCTTATCTGCTTTGGTGATAGGTGAATTTCCCTTATCTGCTTTGGTGATAGCTATTTCTTTATTATTCCTCATATCCTGCAAAGCTTTATACTTCTTAATGGATTTGTTGGTTTTTGGTGGTCTTGCTTTGGAGAGGACACAAGCTACATCCAAACTTACACTGTTGGTGATTTGATTCGGAAGGTGGAGGATCTGGGAGCAATGGTGAAGTCGTGGCCATGTGAAAGCACGGTGAGTGCTTCAGGCTGCAGAGTGACTGAAGAAAGGTTGATTACGGTGTTGGTAGAAAGTTTTGGATTGACGGTAGAGTTCTTTTTTAATTTTTTGATCTGTCGACCCCATATTTTCTCAAATTCTTTGTCTGCTGCAGTGCATGAGACGTCATGTAAAATTGACCAAAACTCGTGATTTAAAGTGCACGAAAGCTCTTCTTCAAGTGCACGAATAACTTTGTTTATGTCAGCTAAGAGAAATCGCATGGTGGCAATTTGTTCCCGAAGCAATGCGTAGCTGGCATGGTTATAGATACGGAGAGCTTTTTATGAAACAAACCGGTGCTTGAACTTTACACAATTTGGGATTACCTGATTATCCCAGCAGCGTTTTAGGAAAGTCAAACAATTTAGTTGTCTTGATAACTTCAACTTCATTTTATCGTATTGGTGGGCCTTCCGTGTGATGGAATCTCTGTGGATGATGGTAATTCTCGTAGACAAGCTTATACGTTGGTTATGCATTAACTAAATCACTTAAGGAATTGACAAAGTACATAAGAATATAAATTAAATTACACTTTAATAAATATTTCCGATATTTCGGCAATGTCATGTTGCCATCTTCAAAAGGAACTTACAAAAAGGCACGTGCATGTAGGCACTACAACACAGTAACTGAGAATGAAGTAATGAAGCTATTGTCCTCCTAAAAGTCCTGATGGTGCCCCCTAGCAGGCTATGTAGGTGTTCTACGTTGGGCCGAAGGTCTGCTGATGTAAGCCTCCCAAATTTGGGGAAGTCTCATGCAACCAAATTTGTTGAGGTTTGGAGAGTTTCTTAGGGCTGAGGCTGATTCCATGAATAGTCTTTCGAATTTGAACTTGCTACAGTGTATTATTGTAGCTTTCTTCCACCGTATTCTGTGGCATGTATATATATAAAGTCATGTGGCATATAAAGTCATCCTTCCATAATCATTCCTCATTCTACTTTCTATATAGCAAAAGAACTATTCTGGAAGTCTTTTGGCCTCATCAGCTTGCTCTCTCTGATAATTAGCTTTGGCCTTCCTTACTATATAGGTCACTTATTCTTGCCCATGCCTTGTACTGCTCTCGTGAGCATGCTGATCATCTTTTTCTTTATGATTCCTCCACAACTTTTTCTTTGTTTGCAACTCCTACTTAATGATGTTATTCATCCATCTAATTCTTATCTGATTTATCCTTATGAATCTGGGTATACGTTCTGATACTGCTTTCTTCAGACATTCCTTGACCACCTCCCATGCATCCCCAACATTCTCCTCTCCACAAATTCTTATGTCATGGTGTTGCTGAAAGCTGATTCCTGAACTTCAGATAGCTTTCAGCAACACCATGACAACTGAACTTCCCTTCTTGGGAAGGGAAGTTCAGTTGAAAAGACATGCAGAATTTTCTTAAAGACATTAAAAGACATGCAGAATTTTCTGTTAAGAAAAATTCTGCATGTCTGGTAATCTTCCGATCAAGACTACACGATCATTATCTCCAAGTGGAGGCAGTGTAGCTAGATTGGTTAGAGTTAAGTTTTCTGGCGTTATGACTAAATCAAGCATTCTCAAACTTCGTGGTCCCTCTGTTACGTGCTATCTCAGGTAATTATCTCTCAGCAGCTGTATAAATTTCATTTTGTTCTCTGTGGCCCTTCCTCACTACCAATCTATGTCCACATAGTTGAAATCCTCCCGCTCCAGTATGTCATATATTTACCATGTGATTACTCATGAAACCACCTCCAGAGAGTTGAAGGGCCCTTTAGTTGCCCACACTGAAATATCTCTCATGTCTCTTGAACACATTCACTGAAGACACACAATTTTTAATGATAGTCCAATTCTACAAAGTCACAACATACCATCAGTCAACTTCCAGTAATGACTAGAGTTCAATCCCTCCTGTTGTAAGCTGAAAAATCTCACTTAGTACATTAGTACCCATATACAGTACTAATGTACTATAGGTTGATCAATCAACCTCTCATGTATGGGCTCAACATAAAAAAAAAAAAATAAAATAAAAACACATATCTATACCATATGATTCCCTTACTAATTTGTTTGATTTCTATCATATCTCCTTTATTTATTCTTCAAATTTAAAGACTACATTTCCTCGGTCTGTCATTATGTGTGATGTTCCATAAGTCAGTTATCACTTGATTACCTACTTCTGGATCTTCTCAATTTCTCTATTTTCCAAAACCCAGCAATGATATCTAGATACAATAGGCCAAATATAGTTTTATCAGAATCTTCTAAAGAGGAAAGACAACTTATATTTTCTGGCAAATTAATGCTTTCTTCAACAGTGCAGTTATCCAATGCAATGACTTAACCGTCATGGAAATATGGTTCCTATACTCTCTGTGCTATAACCCCCAAGCCTCTAGCTTCAATGACTCCATCCAGCAAATTCCCTTTAATACAACACTGCTTGCAATGTGCTCTGTATGAAATGCATAAGCAAATCAACTTGCAGGAGATTCTGTATCAGCCACATCGCTTGTCACTCTCCTCAGTTAATGCTTATCAGCAAATATTGGATATTGGCCTCTAGATTATCACCAACAAGGGACCAGGTACAGAACCCTGTTTTATGCCAATAGTCACCCTGCTCCTAGAATGAACACATCTACACATCATAGAATATAACATAGGTTAAGTGGTGATAAAGGAATGGTTAGGTATGCAGAAATCACAACCACCAATGGCTTGAGCAGGATTGGTTATAGACCTAAACGTGAATTGCTGTATTTATTTGCAAATGCTAAGAGCATCAGAATATTTTATTTGCTCAAAAATTGTTGTTGTTGTTGTTGTTGTCATCCGGGATTCCTCCTAATTTTCTTCATCTGTCCCTTAGGACTGGTTGAGACTGTGCCCTCCAATGAGGGAATTCTAAGTATGTATTTTTTTAACTGTAGATCCGTGTGTGTTCACAGGACTGGTTTGCCTGTTCTGAGGGACGAAAAACCTGAGTTTCTGAGAGAAAAACCCTCTACCTCCGTATGAGACCGGATAACTCACCTTTCGACTAAAGGTGAGTTATCCGGACTCACATCAAAGACGCGAATCGAAAGGTCTTTCCGACCAAAGGGCTTCGTCTATACCGACTGAGCTATGGAGGCTCTCCAAAAATTGTTGCCATAAATGAAATATGGCTGGATAAGGATGATATCCTGATGGAAATAGAAATGGAAGCGTATGATGTTTTTTTGTGATGAATTATGTCTGCACAAAGTGGAGATGCAAGATGTAGGTAGTGGCAATGGTTTTAAGTTAGTATGGTGGGAGGTGGAGGTTAACAAGAAGAGATATTTAGTCAGATGCTACTGTAGGCCAGGGAATGTGGAGGATGGTAATGAGGAAATGTATAAGCAATTTGGATTAGCGAACAAAGGAAGGGTGATGTAGGGAGTGTAGTAGAGTCTGAGGAGATAGGGTAAGTGGTGATAAAGGCAATTGGGAATTGTGAGGTGTGTGTGGAAATCACAACCAACAAGTAGAAGGAGCAGGGGTCGCTATGAACCTAAAAGTGAATTGCTGTGTTTATTTGCAAATGCCAGCACTGGTCTTGCCAATAAAACATTGACAAGACCAGTGTTGACTTATGGAAGTGAGACATGGACGATCAAAAAAGTAGATGAGAGAAGAATAACTGCAACAGAAATGAGATTTATGAAGAGAACTTCAGGATACACCGTGTTAGATCATAAAAGAAATAAAGAAATCATGGAAGAAATTAATGAACAACCAATAATAGAACATATCCACAACCATAAATAAAAATGGAAACAGCACATTAAAAGAATGGACAATAGCAGAATCACCAAACAAATCCTTGAATACAAATTAGTTTGAAAACAATATGAAAGATGGAATGAGACTGTAAAAGGCCCTGAGGTCTAATACAAGATAGGAAAATGATGATGATGATGATTTACAAATGCCAGGAGCATTGGAAATAAGGGAGATGAAATGGCTTCAATGATTGTGAATTTATTCACCCAAAAATGAAACATGGTTGAATAAGGATTATATCTTGACTGGAATAGAAATGGAAGGGTATGATGTTTTTTGTGAGGATGGAAGGGACAAGAAGGGTGATGAGATCATCATTATGGGTGATTTTAATTATGATATATATTAGTATAATTAAATCCCATAATCACCAATCTATATGAAGAGACAGTATTCAGGTATAAGGAAAATACATTTGTTGAGTTCTTGACGGACAATTATACTGTTCAAAACAATTAGGGGATATTTTGCTTTTCTTGTAAATTATAAAGTTATAAAAATAATTTACAAATGTAACACATATTTTAAAATATTTTTAATATACAACAGTGTAGAACATGTAACTGCATACAAAATCATGTTAAGAGTTGTCAAAACGTGTCTGAGCCATATTAGCATGTGGGAGTATAAAAGTGTGGCTTGTTGCGTTCACTTCCACAGTGCATAATTATCACTTCAATTGTACACTTGCATCTCCCATTCACCCATTATTTTGTTAAAATGGCAGAGCAACATGATATCGCAGAATCCATAGCTTGGAGAGCCACTGGTCAATCAGAAGCTGGACAAATGCAGCAAGGTGTCGTGTATCTCAAAGCGTAATTTCGCGAGTTTAGAATCGCTTTCTGGAGATGGAAAATGTTCGAAATCATCTTCATGCCATAGGTTTATTATGCTTGAAGACCAATGGTTTGCATTCCACTTACTGCAAATCACAAAAGAATGTGGGCACAGGAATACCACAATTGGACAAATGTAGATTGAGCTCGTGTACTTTTTAGTAATGAGTTCAGGTTCAGTCTGCAACCAGATAACTGACGTATCTTGATATGGCATGAAAGTGGAACAAGAAATAATTCACAGTTTGTTTATGAAAGACCCCAACATCGAGGTGAGAGTTTGATGGTATGGGCTGGAATAAGTATAGGTGGCCATACTAATCTCTATTTTATCAGAAACGGTTCCTTAACAACCCAAAGGTATCGCGATGAGATTTTGGAACCATATGCTGCTGTAATTAGCCAAGAATTCATTTTTATGGATGACAATGCTCATCCACATCTTACAAATTTGGTATAAGAGTGGTTTGAAGAAGAAGGTATTGAACGAATGGACTGGTCTGCCTGTTCACCGGATTGTAATCCAATCGAACATGCCTGGGATGCTTTAGTAGGCACTGTTTGATCATCTTATCTGGTCCACGCAATTAAGATGCACTGCTGTTTTGGCAGTTAATATGGAGACCATATGCCCTATTAAAAATTAACAAAAGCATTTTTGGCTATTCTTGTTAAAATTATTTCATGCTATAATGTATAATTTGCTAAATTTGTAATAAATATCGATTATTTAAACAATATTTCATCAATTACACCCTATCCATAAGTAAGAAATATTTATTCATGTATAAAGTACCCAATAGTTATAATTATTTGCAGAAATTTATAATTATCCAACAGAAATTGAAATATCAGCTAAGTGTTTTGAGCAGTGTATCTTATGCAGTATGTAAGGGAGGGCATGCAAAGATCGAGTCTTAGATCAATTCATTTCATTACTGTGAGTGGGTGTTACTCTACTTACCCCAAATACACAATTTTGTGTTTTTTGAAATGTGCATACCCAGTATTCTGTAGCTTCTACTCTCAGTTATTATGTAATTTTGATTAACTGTTTATATGTATACTAAATATCCTAACCAACCTGTTGCAACCTCTTTTGTCTGGAAGCCTTGAATGAAGGAGGATCTTCTTCCTCTTCAAGACTAATAGTCATAAATTCATCTACTGTTAAACGGCTAGATGGAGTTTCACTGAATTCATTTAACCTGAAGAGTATAATATTAAAAAAAAAAAAAAAATCTTTATCATGCTAGTTTGGAATTGCTGAAACAAGTTAGTCATTAAGGAAAGAATAGTCAAATATCTAAACTTTATAAAACTAACAAAAATAAATTGGTTGTTCAGGATCTTAAGAAAAAATATCAAGCACTTATTATTATTAACATCAAACCTCACTGGAGTCAAAAGACTGATTGAGAAAGGTATATACTGTTACACACAAAGCCAATCAACCCATGCTTCAAAATTCAATGTATTTGCATTCACCACAATGTTAGGCAATACATTCCACTCACCAACTGCTCTCCAGGCAAAGAACCTGCTCCTGTTCATGCCCTCCTTATACAGCTTCCAGGAGTGTCCTCTTGTTCTACCACCACCTCTCATTCTATGAAAGATTTCTTTCACATTAACTTGGTAACAACCCTTTAACAATTTAAATGTCTCAATCATACACTCTCTCATCCTTTTATTCACAAGGCTTTGCAAACTGCATTACCTCAATCTATCTTCATATCTCAAAGAACTAGTTACCACCTTAGTGAGTCTTCTTTGAACGGTTTCCAATATATCTCATCACCATGAAAACAAATCTGTGCACAATAATCCACATGAGGCATGATCATCATCAAGGCTTCATACAATGGAACTAGAACATCTTTATTTCTGCATGTTCAAGTCCTTTTCATCATTGCCATAATCTGATGCGATGACTTCACAACTTGTGGAATGTGATCCCTGAACTTCAGGTCCTTATCCATCATCATTACTCCTGAATCTCTTATCTCCTCAGTTTGGTTCAAAATTTCCTCGATCAAGTGTATACTTCTCATCCCATTGATGCCCATCAAATTTCAGAACCATATACTTTGAAACACTGAACTGACAGTTCTGTACTGTTGCCCACTAATACAATCTATTCAAGTTCACCTGTAAGGCCAAATATCTTGATTCCTCATCATTCTTCCCTGTTTTGCATCATCTGCAAACAGCTGTATATCATCAGTTAAATCCATCCCAATATTATTAATATACAAATTAAATAACAATGTTCCAAGAACAGGCTCCTGCAGCACATCACTAGTGACTTTCTCTTCCATCATAATACATTCTATACACAATTATCATCCAATCCCATCTGCTCCAGTTTAGTTACCAACTTATGGTGTGGCAATCTATCAAAACTTTGCAAAATCTATGTCAGGGGTTCCCAACCTTTTTGTTTCCTAGAGCACATTCTAAAATACCGGTAGGGCAACGGGCACCATCTATTTTTTTCAAGCAAATTTTTTGAATTCTTTTGTTAAATGAATACATACAAAGTTTACATTATAATCAAATGTTTTATTACTTAAAAGTTTACATTATATAAAAATTTAAATATATATATGTAAGTTAGTGTGATCTTTGGCATTGCATTTCATTGGCCAGTGCTTCATAATTAGGAGAATATGATGATATTCCAGTTCTTAAACAATCGTCAAGATGCTCATCAGTGAGTCGTGATCTATATTTTGTTCCACATACCTTTGCGAAACCGAAAAAGGATTTTATCTTGTACGCTGTTTTTAAGAATGGAAACTTTTTCTATCCACTAGATTCCAGAAGTTTTCATCTGTTATATGGGATTTTAGCATAATGTCATTCTGAAGATCCAAAATTTCTAGCTCCAGTTCTTCAGCATTTACTTGAACAAGCTTTGCAATGCATGCAGTCATTTCCATTATATTTAATGGAAATAGCTGCATGAATTGTAGTGTGATGTGCACATGATTATTTCAAACTATACAGCACACGTTTGAACAGCGGTGGGCACACACAAATTGGTCGACGGGCGCCATGGTGCCCATGGGCATAGGGTTGGGAATGCCTGATCTACGTATACCATTGTATATGTATATCCTTAGTCCAATACATTTGTCACCTTGTTATAAGTACATAAGCAAGTTGATAAATGCAACCTCCCTTTAACTAACCCATGCTGACAACCACAGAGATTACCACTGTTATCAACCCACTTTTGTATCCTACCTTTCACTAAGTATCCTACCTTTTGTATCCTACCTTTCTCTCCAATATCTTAACTATTTGGATATAATAACTGGACTATAATCCAGTTTAACAAGAATCTTGCAACAGCAAGATTCTTGTTAAACAGGTAGGTAAATGCTAACACCCTAGAACATTCCCTGAATACATGCAGTGATATATTATCAAGTCCTATTGCCTTACTAACATCTAGCTCACTCACCAGTAAGTCTTCTTTAATTTCATTCTTTATATTTCAGCTTCTGATTTCACACTGATCTATCAATTTATCACATTCATTTATTATCTTGCCATAATCATTCTTCTTTCTGCTTGTCACATATCGAAAAAACTCCTTAAGGTTTTTCTTCGCCTGATTTGGTAATTTCTGCTTGTTCTTACCAACTGAATCACTCTTCTGGTCTGCTCTTTATTTTCTTGCAACTAATTATTGCCATTATTCATCTTGTGCTGCTTCAAAGTGCTGCCTTCTTCCAGATTTCATGCAAAATTACTCATTTGTTCATTTGACACCTAGTTTATACCTGCCAACCTTCACCTCGCACCACACTGCCTCAAAACCATTGCCACTACTTCCCACTTTCATGTCTACCTTATGTTTACATAGATTTCTCTTCTTCCAGATTTCATGCAAAATCTACTCATTTGTCCATTTTACACCAAGTTTATACCTGCCAACTGTCACCTCGCACCACACTGCCTCAAAACCATTGACACTACTTCCCACTTTCATGTCTACCTTATGTTTACATAGATTTCCCTGCTATCATCAGTAGCACTACAACCTTCTTGTCCTTTCTATCCTCACAAAAAACACTGTATGCAATCTACTTTTGTTCCCAATATCATCAGGATATCATCTTCATTCAACTGTGATTCACTTATTCCAACAATTTTTACTCAATCATTGAAACAATTTCAAATTTGGTTGTGAATTTCCCACCATACCTGTCTTTGCCCAATCACCTTCATCACTGTTTACCCCATTTATATATTAGTTTCAACTACCTCCTTTGTATCCCATTCTATTTCTATGTTTATCATCTCCATACACACATTCACTACTAATTCCAACATCCACTCTCCCTACACCATGCCTCCCTGTCCACCTGACTTCCCCCATTTCCCATTCTTTCTTTTTTCATCTCTCACCAATACCGTCGACAGGGTGTAGCATAGAGGCAGCCTGCCTCACGGCATGGCTTAATAAGGATGCTCATTCGTCCATATTGTGGTAGGTGCTGTCGCTACGCTAACAATTCCTGTTAGAGTAACAAGTGTGGAAGTTCCAAGTTTTTGCTTTTTTCAAAGCAAAAACTTGGAAAGAAGTTTTTCCAAGCTTAAACTGATTAAAAATAATTTGCAAACAGCAATGACTCAAGAAAGATTGGTTGATCTAGCAACTATATCGATAGAGGCAGACATAGCTTATAATTTAAATTTAGAAGAGATTATAAATTTATTGTGCGATATCCCCATAAAGCAAACATTTAATTAATATTATTATGTAATCGTTTTGCATTAATGTTTCTCTTGTAATAAATACAAACTGGCAATTGGAGATCTTATATTTTTGTCTTATAATCCATTAGGGACAATGTTTAATTGTTAGCCTCAGGGCGTGATCTAATCTGGCGACTCTGCCTCTCACATTACTATTTTTTCCATTATCAAGCACTTCAGTCTCATCCATCCCACCTTCTGATCTTTCACTTCACATCTCATTTCCTCTGATGTCTTGCTTGCATCACCTACCCCATTCCTTCTAACAATAGTTTATCCAGTTCACTCACTTGCTCCAAAGCCATTCACATGCAATTCATCACTTTTGTACAAATCCATTCCTCCCACATATTTGAGGGAATACATGCCACACATCTACAAACTGCATTCTCTTCTCCTCACAGCTCTGCCAGAATACTACTCATGATTCTTTGCTCTCTGTTTCAGATCATCATTGTCACACCTTGGCAACAACCTTTCCCACTATACTATCATCTTTCACTTTCCTCAATAATCTGATATCCATCCTTACATTCTCTTCATGTCCAACTAAATCATTTCTTCCCACAACCACTACTAACTCTTTTGCTCATTTTCTCCTCATCCCAAAGCATGAATTATCTTGCTCATTCTCCCTCCTGGAAAACAGACCATATGAACTTTCTCATTAACCAAATCTCTAATAATGGAATATCAATACACTGCTCTCGAGTTCTCAAGAGCAGGACCTCTTTTTCTTTAATTCTGTCCTTTTTGACTGTTTCATCTGTTTCCACTTAAATGTCTAATATCACTTCACATATTCCTCATTTCTTTTGAACAACTCTTTCTTCAAATCTTTCGTTTCAGCAATTTCACTCTCTGTCATTCCCTGTAGTCTTGTTCCCTCTCATTCTGCTGTACCTTTCTTCCATTTCTTCATTGCTACTTCCTTTTGCATCCACCATATCACTTACTTTTGTTTCTTCATTTTAACGTTCTTTCACTCCTTCAGTCTCACTAGCTTTCATCCCATTATTCACACAGTCTTTTATGCTCACATTTACACTTTTATTCCTTCAGTCTGTTTTGCAGTTGCAGATAACTTGCAGCTAACAAAATATTGCACTTTTGACAAATCCATACCTTCTCTCATTTACTGTTCAGTTTCTCCACAAACGCATTTTTCACATTTTGCCATGCATACATTTTCCACTCACAACATCAACATTCAAACGCTTTTGGAAAAGTCTACATTGTTAATACATTCGATCTTCGCACTGCATGGTGTGCAGATTTCTTGATGGAACACAACTGTCATTGTGTTCCACCAAGACAAGATTCAAAAATTTGGTAAAAAAGTCTGTAACAAATCCACAAAGCCCAACAATCATGCAGTTACACTAGCAAAAATAAACAATATTATAATAATGCAAGCAATAATATTACCAATTATTACACAAAGTAGCAATTATCTTTCCTTGAGCTCTTTAAGAATGACCACATATGTTCTGGCGGTCTAGCGTGGTATATTAAGCTTAATGTAGTAACTGAAACAATAAGAACTCACCTTTTCTTGAGTGTTGCATGACATACTTTGACAACTTTTAAAATATCTTCTACTGTTCTATTAAAATTATGTAGCCTGGCAGCAACAAGCAATGCTGAAATAATAAAGCAAAAGTACTATTTCTTTATACAAACTTTTATTTTTTAGATATTGAAATTATGCCACAGAATTGGTATGACATTTTTAAAAATATGTTGCTATTAAGCAAGTCTCTGTCCCTTTATCAATGTATAGTGTTTGAGTGTTTATACAAAAATGTAATTATTTGTGTCGATTTTTATCAGCTGAATTTTATGATTTTTATAAAAAAAACATATCTACTCAACAACACTCCATCCCTACCACTTAATCCACCAACTACACCAAACCACCACTACCAACATCATCTACTTCCCACTACCACCACTAGTATTTTTTTTTTTTTTGTCTGTAAATTGCATATGTTCTGAAGGCCAATTTTGTCTGTATATGGGATGAAAAATCCGAGGTTCCAGGGTGTGTGGGATTTCAATTTTTTCAATTGAAAAATTCAATTGAAAAAATCATATAAAGATTCCTTTCATCACAATGAGGATCAAAATTAGGCCTTTTCCAATTGAAGGGTGCGATGTACTGTTGTTCTTCCAATTAATGTTATGGAGGCACTTACATACAGCTTGTCATGGGAAATGTATGTGCAAGCGGATGGAAAAATTGCTACACAATATTTCAAATTGCTAAAAACTGTTTCCTGAAAGCAACTCAAGTCCTACATAGAAACTATAATAAAATTAGAAGTTCAGAATGAATTTTGGGTCACTGCCTTATCTTCCCACCAGCCCCAAAGTGCTAATTGCAGAAGACTTCTAAAAGGAATGAATCTTTCACACCTAACATCAAGCATGTGATTTTCCTTTGTAGGTTTTTGTCTCTCAAGTGCCTAGATAAATCTAGGCAAATATTTAAATGTTGGCATGTAAATATTAATCATTAGTTACTTATTTCTTTCCTTGTTTTGTCATTTTTCTTCTAGAGAATATCAACATAAATGTAACCAATAGCTACAGAAATCTGAATGGGGGAAAAACTCACCAGCTCCACATAATCCAGATGGTCGCCGGCCTGTATGTATCCAATCTCTCTGCATTCTCTGTACTAGGCGCTGAGCAGTCATTGAAACAGTATGAGCTTTATCTCCAAAATTTAAGCGATGAGCAAACCTTATAATATATATGGAAGGATCTGAAGAAGAAAATAAACCACCTGAGAATATGACCAAAACAAGCTTTTTTTTTTTTTTTATGTATCTTTTAGTATGATAAATATGGATGATTTACTGAACTAATAAGATGTTCTAGAGAATACAAATTATGATCTTAAATTATGTTTTTATACACATCAATGCAGATTACTTGTTTTAAACTATAAATCTGATTTTAAAAATAGACTCAAAGTTGAATTTTCATTTGAAAATATATACATTATCTTTTAATCTACCAAAAATGCCGACTAGGCATATTAAAACCATTGTAGTTATTAATAACATGCTATATTTCACTTTCAGCCAAACATAAATGTTTGTATATTCTGTTTGTTCTATGTGCAAGTAAATGCTTGTCCAACCAATTTCTGCATTAAAAACTACATGCTAGGTGCACTCCTAACATATAACATTAATAAACAAAATATCACTAAAACTTATTATAGGATTCAACTGTATAAATATCAAGCCTTTTAAAAAGTGATATTCAATGTATTATTTCCTTTTTGTGTTTTACATGCAATACATAATTCCAGTGAGTGGAATTAAATGTCATTTTATGTCAGAGTTCTGAAAAGATTTCATGTCATCCCAAAACTAATTAAAAATTAACATAAAAAATTAAGAAAACAAAACAAAACAAAAAAAACACATAAGAATGCTTGACATGCCAATGATGCTACTGGCTTGGCATTTATTTTTTAGTTTTTTTTTTTCCTATCTTTTTCTTTTTAAATTCATAATTTTTGAGTCACTGTCTTTTATCATTTTCATTTATTTATATTTCATTCTTGCCATTTCAACTTATTCACTGGTTCTATATTTTAATGTTATTTCAAACTTAATACTGTACTGTTTTGCAGCACAATTATCAAATTCAACACTGAATGTAACATCATCATCCTCTCCCAAAAAATTCCATGTATATCCAAAGCTTCAATATTCCTTCAAATATATAAAATATAATTTCATGAATACCTTGTTTTTAAGGTAATTTATACTTATTAACCTGTTTAAAATATAACCTATCAATTTGATATGTAAGCAGAGCTTCATTTCAGTTAAACGATCTTTGCTATATACATTTTTAATGTAATTTTACTTCTCTTACTTTTTAAATTTGGTAAATATAAAGGCCTTTTAAAAATTACAAAATGATAAAAAAATTATAAAAATTAACACAATGCTTATTTGGATACAATGAGTCTTTTGAACCTCTGGAGGTCTGGTATTAATAATAACATAACACATACTTATATAAAAAACCACAAAGTGTTTCTTAGGTTTCTATTACAAATTTGTCCAATTAACTGACTAAGACTTATTCACATATAACACTTTTTAGAATACCCAAGCTAATTTGAATTTTACATTTTCTAATATGTTCATAACAATTAATTCTCATCTTCTTTCTCATCTCATCGTCGTTTTTTTTTTTTTTTAATAAAAATAGTTTTTTTTTCCCAGAAAATTTTCTGTTCCATGGCTTTTGAATATGCTTTCAACACATAGACATAAATGCTATGTGTTGAAAGCATAACACAACATAATACAGTGCAGTGTATATGTATCTATGAAGTTTAAGATTAAATCAGGATAAAGGAAAGCTTGTATCTTTTGCTCCTTCTACACTGAAGTTATCCTCCTCCCATAATGCCAACCTGGCTGAGTGATTAGTGTATCTGCTCTCAAGACAAAAGGCTGTAGGTTCAAATCCCACCATGGGCATGGATGTTTGTGATTGTCTGTGAAAATATTAGTGATGGTGGTCAGTAGGTGGTGTTGGTGTAGATGATGATGGTAGTTGCAGTTCACTGTAGTTAGTGAATCGAGTAATGGAGACAGAGAGCTGTGGAGTGAGTGCTCTCTTTCGATGAGTCCTTGGACTCTTTGGAGGTGTCACATAATAATAATTTCACTTCCACACTACAAAAAAAAAAAAAAAAAAAATAACACGTTTTAGGAATAATTTCCTTTATCCTGATTAACTAATTTCCTCTCATAATCTGATTTGGCTCTCTTTAATATGCTAGTCACCTTCTTGCTTGTGCTTTAAACTACTCAAGAGTAGGGCTTCAAAATTTCACTCTCATCTGCTTACCTGCAAAGGGTGAAAATTTTTAGTTGGTGAATAAAAAAAAAATAAGAAGGGAAATTTCAGTTAAATCATCAGTTTATTTACATAATGGCAATTCTGTTTTGTGTTTTATTTCATAAATAGTTTTTTGTATGTTTACCTTACATATCACATCTACTGGAAACACTGGTCATTACAAATGCCTACTTTGTTGAAATCACTGACTTGGTCATGATCGAAACCAATGAGAGAATAGGTATGCATGCATCATTTTATTTTTAGGAGTGTGCTCAGTCATACCTTGAGATAACCAAATAATTAGAACATGGCAACCAAAAAAAAAAAAAAGATATGCAGAAGAAGAGGTAATTAATTTATTTCTTATACAGTGACGGAAGATGCAGAATCCAATTGTTAATAGTGGATATTAAAACTTGAAAAGCTGAGTAATAACTATTTATTTTCTCAAAATATTTCTTTATATTGATGCTAACTACAATGTTTTTCAATTGATGATTGAAGACAGAAGCAGCAAATTATAGGTCAATCAGCAATTCAGGAGTGGTGATTAAGGTATTGGAGAAGTTGGTATAAGACAGAATTCATGAACTGGGTAGACAGGGATAAGGGTAGGTTTTGCTTTAGTAATCTGCTTATGTTTAATAATAAAGTGACAAATAAGTTGGATAAAGAAAATAGATACCTATTGATACTGAGGGGGGTGGACTTTGCAAACGAATTTGACAAGGCTGCAAGAGGAAATCTGTTGTATAAAGTGGAGCAAGTGGGAATTCATGTGAAGCTGGTGGTTTCGATAAGAGGGTGGTTGATAGACAGATATCAAAGAGTGGTATATGGGAAAGTCGAGTCCAGGAGAAGTCAAGTAATTAGTGATGCACCACAGGGCTCAGTACTTAGTCCTTTGCTCTATAAGCTATACATTAATGACAAAGGAAATAATTTAAGAGGAAATATTCAGTTCTTTGCCAATGATGTAAAGTTGTGAAGAGTGATATTCAATAACATGATGTAGATATCCTGCAGATGACTTAAATAACCTGGCAGCATGGGTTTATCATTTTAATGTGATAAACCAAGTGTAAGGTTGAATGATTGAATCACTTTGGAATGAAACATTCACAAGCAGCATACATTGATAAAACTGAAGTGCAGAAAACTGATTAGTCCAGAGATCTGGGGGGGGAGGGGATTGTGGACAGGGAGTTGAAATTTAGAAGACATATTGAAAAGATGGCTAAAACGGAACATCAGATTGCATGGTTGTTGAAGAACACATTGACAAGCAGGGATGGAATAATAATAAAATATTATTATTATTATTATTATTATTATTATTATTATTATTATTCAGGCCTCCATGGGATCAAAAGACTGATCATGGGAGGTCCTTTCTAAGAAACACAAGTCTATCAAGACTCATTGAGGGAGGTCCCTCCTAGGAAACACAAAGTCTATCATACCACTCCTTAAAATGTATTGACCATTCTCGCTCTCACCACTCCATCAGGCAATGCATTCCATGGTTCAACCACCCTCCATGCACAGAAACCACTCCTCACCCTCTTTTTCAGAGTTTCCTTTCGTAACTTCCAGGGATGGGCCCTTGTCATGACTCCTTCCCGCTGTTCAACCAAGCGAAAAAACTCTCCAGTGTCAACCCTGTAACCACCTCTCAACAGTTTAAAAGTCTCAATCATATCACCCTCCTTCTTCTATCCACCAAACTCTGTAGTCCATACTCCCTCAGCCAATCCTCATAAATAACATTGTACATTCCTCCCGACACATTCTTTGTTATCCGCCTTTGTACCCTTTCCACAGTTAATTTATCCCTTTCAAATGCTGGGGACCAGATCTGAGAACAATAGTCTAAGTGTGGTCTGATCAGAGTCTTATACAATGGAATGATAACCATTTTATCTCTGCAGGCCAGTGTCCTTCTCATTATTGCAGCAATCCTCTGCATTACCTTCACTACCTTTGCAATATGTCCCCTAAATTTCAGGTTTCTATCAATCATCAAACCCAGCTCTCTTGTCTCTCCTACTTCCTCCAGTTTAACTCCTGCCATAAAGTATGCAGCGTCCCATCGATGTGTCCCAAACTTAAAGACCTTACATTTTGCTGCATTAAACTGATACCCCCATTCATTTGTCCATCTATCTAGCTTATTCAAATCCTCTTGCAGGGCTACCATATCTGCACTATTACTAATAACCCTTCCCAGCTTCGCATCATCTGCAAACAACCGAATATCCCCCTGCAATCCACGGACAATGTCACTGATATAAAGGTTAAACAATATAAGTCCCAGTACTGAGCCCTGTGGAACCCCACTTGTAACCTTCTGCCTCTTTGATACTGCTCCACCATACACAACTCTTTGATACCTATCAGACAGCCAATCCAGTTGACCAACCTGACATCCAAACCCATGTGCTGCAACTTAAATATCAGCTTATCATGTGGCACTCTGTCAAATGCCTTTGCTAAGTCTAGGAAAATGGCAGTATATGCCTTTCCCTCATCTAATGCTTTTGTAACTTTATCATAAAAAGCTAGCATATTGCTAAAACAAGAGCGCCCCTTCACAAATCCATGTTGACTCTCACTGATAACATTACCCTCATCTGCCCAATGCTGTATGTGGTCCCTCACTACTTTCTCCAAGATCTTACTAACTACTGATGACTCACAGACTGGCCTATAATTAGACACTTCCAGTCTGCTACCGCCCTTAGGCAATGGCACTATCTTACCTTCCTTCCATTCCATGGGCACCTTTCCTGCAGCCAGACTTTCATTGAAAGACAGGGCACTGTCAGTTCCTTAGCACATTCTCTGAAAACTCGTAGTGAAATACCATCCAGTCCCACAGCTTTACTAACATCCAGAGTACTCAGTATGTGGAACACACTCTCCTCCTGCACCTCTAAAATTATCATTTCTCTTTATTTACTTACATATCCTGTTTGTGCCTAATGGCACATAAGGCCAAGATCCATTTCTTCCAGATGTCTCTATTTTGAGCCTCCAGAATTTTTTTTTTTTTGAGAGTTTTTAAGATACTGAATGTTTTCAATGTTTTTTAATGGTAGAGAAGAAATAGATTGATATTTTTCATAAAAGTGATTAAAGACAAGTGACAGAAGCAAAAAATATAGTAAAAAAACAGTATAATTAAATAATAAAAAATAATAACATATTTGCTTCAACACTGGTAGTTATGCTAGGTAAAAATTACACATAGCATTACCAAAAGATTATAAATTAATCTTTTGGTAATTATAAATGACCAGATGTGGGATAAAACACAACTTTAATATATTATTATTAGTATTATTATTATAATACAGGTATCTCAGTTGAGTCAGAAGTTATTACAGGAAATCCATTATTCTCACAATATTCCTATAATTTAAGGAATTATACCATTCCTTAAGTTCATTCACTGATGAAGCACTCATAATGAACTCTAGCAACCCACTGCACCCTACAAGCAAAAAATCTAGTTCTAACACACTTGCTAACCATACTCTTACACCATTTCAATGGGTGACCCCTTGCTCTCTCTCTTCCTGCCATGTACTGAGAAAAACAGTCTTCAGTGTCAATCATATAAAACTCCTTTAATAACTTATATGTTCCTATCATGTCTCCTCTTTTCTGCCTATCAGCTAGTTTTTTTCAGGCCCACAGACCAATTTATTTTCATAAGAAGCATTCCACAGACCTGCCACAATGTTTGTCACTTGCCTCACATCCTCTTCACTAATTCTTCATCCCCGTGGAATCTGATCTGCATGCAGTAGTCCAGATGTGGCCTCATCAAAGCCTTATAATGGGAACAATAATTTCCCTATCCCTGCTTGTTAGTTTGTTCTTCAAGAACCTTGTAATCTAATGTGCTGTATTGATTAGTTTTGCAATATGCTCCCTAAAATTCAATTCCCTAATCATCCCCAAAGTCCCTGGCCTCACCAGTTTCCTGCAGTTCAGATCTGTTCCATCAATACAGTACACAGCTTGTGATCTCTTTTTCCCACCTCATCTTGGCCACATTAAACTGGCAGCCATTTTCCTTTACCCATACTGCTAGTCTATTTAAGTCATCTAGCAGGAGCTCTACATCACCTTTGTTTACTATTGCTCTTCCTAGTTTTGCATCGTTAAAAACTGAATATTTCACATCAAATCATTTCTTATATTATTCATGTTCAAATTAAAGAATAGAGGACCAAGTACTGAGCCCTGTGGTACACCATCAATCACTGCCTTTCCCTAGACTCAATTCCTCCATAAACCACACTTTGATATTTGTCCATCAGCCACCTGCTAATCCAAATATCAGATGCCTTTGCAAAGTCAAGTAGTATGATGAGGCCATTTTTCTTATCTTTTGGATACCACTTTACAGTGGTGTCCAAAAGCTAAGGAAGAACTACATTTTTACCTGTATATGAAAAAATTTTCATGACTATAGACAAATGTGGGCATAAATTAATTGCCAGCAAACTAATAAATTATATTATACAAAAAACATGTTATAAATTTTATACAAATTAAATCGCAATACATTTTCAGCAAAAGTTACAAATTTCCTAAGGATGTAATTAAGCAATTTATGTACAGTGCTTACAGAAAACTATGCAGAGAGACATTTCAGTATGGAATATGTCTGCCCTGAACTGTGATGCAGCTCTCACAACATCATACCATGCTTAGCACCAAGTGATTCAGGAGTGTTTGAGGCAGCCCACTCCTCCTCCTTCAGAGCCTTGCTCTGGAGGGGAATTTCAAGCAGCAATGCTTGAATATTAATTGAATTGAGTGGCCAGCCGTTCCCCAGATCTTAACCCCATGAAATACATTTGAGACACAATAGAGAGAGACCCAAATGTATTTCATGGGGTTGAGATCTGGGGAACGGCTGGCCACTCAATTCAATTAATATCCTTGGTTTCCAGAAGTATCTCCACTGCTCGTGTGTGATGTGGTGTGGCATTGTCATTCATAAAAATGAATGCTTCACCTACAGAACCACAGAACAATCGAACATGATGGTGAAATTTGTTGCAATATTGTTCACCAGTCACAGTCTCCTTTTCCAGCACTTGTAGCTCGGTGTGTCCATTAAGCACAATGCCTCCCCACACCGTGACCCCAGCATTGCTGTACATACATATACTTTTCAAGAACATTTTCCCAATGGAAGCAGTATCATTTTCATGCCAGATCAAGTGTCACCTAGAATTGGACGAAAGACTAAAATGACTCCCATCTTCAAAGAGTACATTAGTCCATCGGTGTCTGGTCCAATTTTCACGGATACAACATTGCTGAAAACATGCTGTACAATGAGCTGTGGATAAAGGGACACAGACTACAGGCCTTTGAGCACACAGGCCTACTTGTGGCAGATGTTTTGCCACAGTTTGTCGAGATATCTAGGTATTTGTGCTTGAACAGAGCCGACTTGCAAGCTGACCTACTGCGGTTCGTTGATTACATTTTGCTGTTACAACTAAAAATCTGTCTTTATGCTCTGTGATAGAGCAAGGGTGACATGTTAGTAAATGCCTGGAACACATTCCATTAGTTTGAAATGCTGCCTGGAGTCTGGATACAATGCTATGTGAGATTTCAAATTCTCTGGCAATATCAGTAATTCTGCAGTCTTTTTCAAACTTTCCAATAATTCTTCCCCATGTGAAATCATCTAGATGATGTCTTTGGGACATTACAAGACATCCAAGTTTGCATCTTTATTCCTTCACTAAAAGAGCTTCCTTCAGATAGAAGTTGCTTAACGCAGTCTTGCCTTTTATCTTGTTGAGTGCTACCACATGACCCCGTTGTGTGCGATTCAAAAATTTGAATGTGTACCCCACATTCTACTTGAAATTGTTAGTTATACAAATTGCTACAAGCTGATTGGTCTGAATTTGCAGTTATAATCTTCAGAAATAGTGTTTGTCCTTAGGTTTTCGACACCAGGGTATAAATATGGTGAATCCACTGAACCAGAACAGATAAATTTCTCTTGATCATAACCTAAAAGTATTCTAACGGAAGTACTTTTAAATTATGATTATATAATATTTTAAGAATGTTCATCTTAAAAATATGTAGTAATAAATAGTCAGTTGCCTGTGTAGTCCTGTGGAAACGGCTTGATTCCAAAAGCACTACACCCCAGAAGAAAACTCTTTTTTAACACTCCAACTCAAGAAAATAGACCAGAACTCAAATTTGGAAACAGAACTCACTGTTTCCAAATCGAAATAGATTGTAGAACTCAAACCTCATGGGTCTAAATCATGGATAGCTGAGACACGGGGCTCAGCTATATCTAAGACATCCAAGTTTGCATCTTTATTCCATCATGAAAAGAGCTTCCTTCAAACACAGTTCACTTAGTGCAGTCTTTTGCCTGCTCTCCTGTTGAGTGTCACTACATGACCTCTTCATGTGTGATTTGAAAATTTCAATGTGTACCACCTGCTTGCTACTCGAAATCATCAGTTATACAAATTGCCACAAGATGATTCATCTGAATTTTCAGTTGTAATTTTCAAAAATAGTGTTTGTCCTTAGGTTTTGGACACCCAGACCAACATCTGCGTTAAGACATTTGTCTGACTGGTGAGCCAGACAAAATGTTTGAAGCCTTACTCATGAGTATGCTGATTACCTTTTGTTTTTTATATTCTCTACACAATATTTTTTTCAGCTCCTGTTTTATTATTATTCTGCTCATTTATCTGACTCTTACTTGGTTTATCCTTGTGACCCAGGGTAAGCAGTATTGGGATAAATATTGTGATTATTACCAGGCCTCATCAGCTTCCTGCAGTTCAATGATACTATTTCCTCCAAACAATATTATTTACAATCTTCTTTTGATTTCTTATACCATGGCAGCAACCTCTTAAGTCTGTTGTAATCACTGGCTCTATAGTTCCACATATACTTCTTAACTGAAAATTCCACATGTTCAACATCTTAGGACAAGACTACATGGTCACCCCCCCCCCCCCATGAACTGAAGGCAGAGTGGCTACAATGGACATGGATAAATATTGTGATGCTATTACCAGGCCTCGTCAGTTTCCTGCAGTTCAATGATATAGATCAGTATGAAATACTGACCTATATTATTGAAGTTCCCATAATAATTGTTCTGCCTACACTCACTATGCTAACCTGGCAATGCATAACACCCACATTTTTCTGTGCTTCACTCCCTCCCAGCAGTAACTAACAATGTTTTATCCTCTTAGTTCTCTATCTCACACCAAATAACCTCAAATGAACAATTCTTCCTGGAAAAAAAAAATAATGAGACAAATAAAAATTAGCATGGAGATCTGTCCTCGTTTATAATTATATGAATTTAAACTTTTAATGCAAACTGTCCAAACCAATCTGCTGGAACGAGATTGTGCCGTCAACCAGACAAAGTCCTAATGGAGTTCAGTCAATAAATGCCAAGAGATGCATTTTGTTTAAAACTTCCTTTATATTTTTTAGTGATTGAAAAATCAATTACACAATAGACCTGCACTTATCTGTGACAACAATATATGACAAAAATATAAAAGTTAAAAAAAAAAAGAAAAAAGTGCCTCATATCCCCTAAAGACCTTTTGCATACCCCCGAGGCATGCATAGCACACTTTGGGAAACACTGCCTAACAGTATAAACAGCATACAGCCAATATAAAAAAATTACAATTCTTATGGGTGGGTGTTTATTAAATCAGTAGGTACCTTTGGAAAACTCCAATTATTATTATTTCAACCTTTTACCAGAGGATGTCAGTCCCCCAAGGACGACAATATCTCTGTTCAAAACGACTTCTTCTTCTCCCATAGTCCTAAATGAACCGTTGGGTCATTCATGGCTGGTAGGTGATACTCTTTGCTAGCCTCCTCCAGTCGTCTCGGTCTCTTGTTCTTGATGTCAGTTGAGAAAGGGAGGAATTTGTCCATTTTTTGATGTTATCAGTCCATTTTAATCGAGGTCGGTCCCTAACTCTTGATCCCGGAACGATTCCTTCTAGGGTTTGCTTTGGAATGCCATTAGCCCTCTCCACATGTCCGAACCATTTTATCTGTCTTCTTCTGATGAATGTCAGAATATTTTCCCTTTTTCTCCCATCTATTGAGTCAATCAGTTTTCAGACATTTTCATTGGTTTCGTGAGCGGTATAGGGAATTCTCAAAAGTCTTCTGTAAGTTTTCATTTTGAAAGACAGGAGTCTCCTCTCATCTTCTTTCAATAAAGTCCAGGCCTCACAACCATACAAAAGGACAGAATTCACCAAGGTGTCAATTAGTCTTAGTCTAGTTATGATTGCTATTCTGTTATCTCCCCACAATGGTTTTAACTTCTGTAGGGCCACAGTTGCCAAAATGAGGTTAGTCAAAATGACTAACATTCCTATTATGATTTATCTTTAAACCTCCATAGAGTCAAAAACTCATCACGGATGGTCCGTGATGAGTTTTTGTCTCTGTCTCGAACACACAAACACACAGCTCTTATTGTAATGTGCCAGTCACCACACTCCCAGGCAATGTATTCCATTCATTCACCACTCTCCATACAAAAAAACTCCTACTTCTATCTACTTTACTCACATCTTCTTTACACAGCTACCAGTGATGACTCCTTATGCTTCCCCATATCCCACCATTCTAAGAAAAACCTCTAGCCAACTTATACCCTCCCTCCTTCTCCTATCTGCTACTCTTCAAAATTACAATTTCTCAACATTTCTTCATACTTAACATTCCAGAGAATGTTATAGATAAGAATCTATCTTTGTCAAATGCTTCTGTACTCTTCCAATATCTCTTTGTCCCTTTGAAAACAAGGTGAAATCTTGAACAGTAGGTCATGTGTAGCCTAATCAAGGCCTTATATAATGGAACTATTATCTTCTTACTTCTACAAGTTAGTCTACTCTGCATCAGTAGCACACTCAGCCTTTAATCTTGGGGGGGGGCGAGTTGAGTAGACGATTTGAGAATACACACTATGCATCGCATATGGCCTATGACTGAGCATCTGCAATGATTGAAAAAAAATCATCTGAAATTCATAAGTAGTACAGAAATAGAAGACATGGCACAACATAAATAAAAAAAGTGTTTGAAGATAAGAAACCATCTTTGGAAAATTTTCTAGTATTTTTTTCCCCTTTTTCTTTGGGGGGAAGGGCCCTTTTCCCTCCCCTCCCCTCTCTGGGTGCACTACTGCTCTGCATCACTGCCTGAATTTGTTGTGCTATCCTTACAATTTCAGCAACATGTACTCTAAATTTAAGTCCCCAACCACCACTATCCTTATATCTCCTCCACTTCCTCCAATATATATCCCCACCTCTATATTCCATATTTGTTTTCTGAATTTTAAAACCTAATACTTTGCAACACTGAACTGGCAACCTCACTTCCATGTCCACTTGAAAAGCCACAACATCTGTGCTACTTCTCACAGTTCTTTCCAAGTTTGTATTATCTGCAAACAATTGAATATCCCCATTCAAAAACCTTTCCAAATACCATTAACATATAAGTTAAACAGACACTTGAGTTATACTACTAGTGACTTTCATCTTCTGGGATATTGCTTCCCCATAAACAACTTGCTGATTCCTATCAGATAGGCAATCAATCTCCAATCCAGTGTACTAATCTATTATTATCCAACCCAATCCATTCCAGTCTAACTTCCAATTTATCATATGGCAATCTATCAAAAGCCTTCACAAAATCTAAGTATACCACTCTGTATGCATCTCCCTTGTTCAATGTACCTGCCGCCTTATTGTAATAAATAAGCAGATTACTAAAACACGACCTACCTTTTTCAAATCCATGCTGTCCATCAAAGAGAGTGCCACTGTTGTCAACCCAATTATGGATATTGTTCCTCACTAACCACTCCAACATTTTAACCACAACACCTGACACATAGATTGGTCTATGATATGAAGCAAGAGTCTTGTCACCTTCTTATGAATCAGTACATACTAGCCTTCTTTCCACTCCATTGGGACTTAGTCCAATGTTACCATCTGCCTTGAAATATTTGAAACAAGTACTTCAAGGCAGATGGTCAACTCCATGGCATATTCACTCAAACATTTTCAGTGATGTATCAGATTGATGTTAGGAGTTTGAATTAAATGCCAACACCTAATACCAATCCAGAGTTTTGTATGTTAGCAGCTTTTTTTTATAGCATATTACTCAAAAGAAATAATAATAATAAATTTTTCTCAATTTTATAATATATATATATATAATTTTTTAAAATTTATTTTATTTCTTACAAGTCTGGAAACTCTGCTCTAAATTATATCCAAGATATCACAAGCCACTTTATGCCTCCAATTATCTTGCAAATCATACCCAATATAAACAAATTAAATGGCGGAGTCCTGCGGAAAACTGACCTTTCTGTGGGTAGGAACCACATTCAATATAAATAAATAAGCCATATCTACCTTCTCAATGATTTTGCTTTGCTATATACTACAATTTTCGATCATGGTTTTGATCATTTGTTGAAGAAAATGGGGTTCACGAGCTGATCAATGTTTTCTTCAGTGATCAAGCGTTTCACCTAAGTGGATATATATATATCAATAGCCAAATAACAGAATTTAGTGATTGGAAAATCCTCATGTTTTCCATAAAATGTCCTTGCATTCTCTGAAAATCAGAGTGTGCTGTGCAGTATCATGGTGTTGCATTATTGGATCTATTTTCTTTGAGATAACACTGAACAGTGCACTGTACCAAGACATCATCACTCAGTTTATGGCCTCCTTGAGATTGAAGAACGTGACTACTGTTTGTAGCAGGATGGTGCCACTTGCCATGCATTGTTTCGTTTGATGTATGGCAAGTGATCAGATTTTGATAGTTTTTGGTGACAGACTGATTTATAAAGGCCTTTAGCTCCCCAAGGTCACCAGATTGGTGACCTAAGATGTATTTCTTCTGGTGGGGATTACCTGAAAAGGTAAGGCATATAAAAATAATCCTGACACAATTGATGAGCTAAAGAGATGAACATCACTGAAGTAATCAGAGCAGCAAATAATTCCATGCTTTAAAGAGATGCCCCCAATTTGGTAAAAACACCTGTGCTCAAGAATGAGATAGCCATTTTGAACATTTGCTTTGGTAATGTTATTTATTTCTGCATTTGTAAAGATACGGTTATAAGCTTTGTTTGTAGCAATTTAGTTCTATAAAGTTTGTCCTTAATATTGAAAAATTCAAGTTTATTTTATGATGTGCAAAGCTTTTGGATCACCCTGTAGAAAACCTTTAGTAACTTAAGTTTTTATCAAGTTCTCTTTTTCATCTGCCAGTTAAACTTTGCAATCTACACTCCTTCAATCTATTCTCATAGGGAAGGACATTATACAGATCACCAACTTGGTCACTTGCCTCTGGAATCTCTTCACCACAAGAAACCTCACATTGATCACATTTCTGCACATTAGTCAAGATGCAGCTGCATTATAACCATATAAAGAGGGATAATAATTTCCCTACTCTATGTGTCAATGTGTTCTTCAACATCTAATGCTTTGTGCTATTTTGCCAACATTTGCAATATGTCCACTGAACTTCAACTCTCTGACCACCATTACCTACAAATTCCTAGTCTCACCAATCAGTATGTAATCTTTTCAGTCCAAATAGCATAACCTTACACTTTGCCACATTAACAACCATTATCTTTCACACTGCAATTTATTTAAATCATCCTGCAGGATGTCTCTACATCACCTTTATGAACTATTGCCCTCCCCAACTATTGCACTTCGCCTGTTACCCTCAAATGCCCTAAATTCCACTCTACTATATATCACTTTTTGGTGTTTGCCTGTCAACCCCCCCCCCCAATTCATTGCCACCAGCTTCATATTCATCCTCCATCTTATTCTTCATCTTCATTCATGAGGAAAGAATTCATATTCATTCTCATTTGTTTCAACTTCTGTTAGTTTACTATGTAGTATTTTGTCAAATACCGTTGCAAAATCCAGCAGTATCATGGTGTAACCTTTTTTTCCTTTATCGGATTCAGCTGTCATCACTATTATAAAATATGAGTAAATTACTATGACAGGACCTACCTTTTACAAAGTGATGCTACCCACGATAAAGTCTTTTTATTCTCTTATAGGGGTGTATTCCTAGCTCACTTCCATGTGGTGCACCCTGAGTAATGCTAAATGAGCTAGAGCGACTACTGGCAGCCAGACCTATCTTATCGATCTTCTGGCTATAGACACATGAAATTACAAGCTATGCAATCACCAAATGGTCCTTTTGAAAACTAGGTGCTAATTTCTGAATTTGCCAACTCAACATTGAAGGAATCAGCTTTGCGAAAAGTCAATATCTTTCAAAAATCCTTCTAGAAAATGATATAGACATAGCTGTCATGCAAGAGATGCACACATTGAATGAACAATAATTGAAATCTAGAGGAAAAATTGTAGGGTATGATATACTAGGAACTACACATCACCAAGCTCATGACTGTGCAACTTACGTATGCAATAATATAGAGAATGCCCACTTAATATCAGCAAATATTAATCAGAATATACACACTATCATAGCCAAAATTGAAGATCTCACAGTGATTAACATCTATAAGCCTCCTCTGGTAGAATGGCCACATGAAGTAATTCCCATATTTCCACATCCTACTATTTACATAGGAGATTTTAACAGCCATCAACACCATGTGAAATTACAATAATAATGATGAAAATGGTGAAGCATTAACAAAGGCTGAGCAAAACAATCTTAGCTTAATATTTGATGCAAAGGACAAAGGAACCTTTAAGGCTGCAGCATGGAAGAGGGAATACAACCTCTGCTTTGTTACCCAAAATTTGCAAAATCAACCGATAAACACAACAAGACAAGTCCTTGAAGATTTTCCACACAGCCAACATCGCCCAGTATTGGAAGTAGGAATACAAATACCAATAATACGGTCTATTCCACGACCAAGATGGAATTTTAGAAAAGTGAACTGGCAGGATTTTTCATAAGAACTGGATAAAATAGTAAGATGGATACCTCCTGTGAGTGAAAACTACAACAGATTTATTGGACAAGTCATATCAACAGCGAAGAAGTATATTCCAAGGGTTTCCGAAAGGAATACATACCTGGCTGGAATAAAGACTGCGAAGAGCTATACCAAGTCTACTTAGAATCTGGTGACTGTGGCAACATAACTGATGAATTACTCCAGAAGCTTGATAATGAGCGCAGAGAAAAATGGATAAAAACTATAGAGGACTTAGACTTTAAAAAATCAAGTAGAAAAGCATGGAGCCTATTAAAGAAGTAAGTTAGGTGGAAGTAACCCAATCACTTGTAAAGATCCTTTGGTGACTCCAAATAAAATTGCCTGTCGAATAACCTCACTGTCAAAAACTTACGACAAAGTGCAGATGGCAGTTCCCAATTTTCAAGAGAATTTACCACAGATGAAATAACTGAGGCCTTGAAGGAGGTGAAAGCTGGCAAAACACCAGGCTTTGATGGTGTTCACCCTGAATTCTTGGTAAACTGTGGAAAAATACTCGTCAATGGCTATCAAGATTCTGTTCTCACATTTTAAGGACTGGAAACCTTCCAACACCTTTAAGAGAACCAAAATAATAGCCATATTAAAACCCAACAAACCTCAAAATCAAGTAGAGAGCTATCGCCCAATTGCACTTCTCAGTTGTTGTTATAAGCTCCTCTAGAGACTCCTCCTTAACAGAATTGGGCCAAAAATATCTAAAGATCCCTGTTAAGCAAGCAGGCTTTAGGACTCAACGTAGTTGTATGGACCAAGTTTAAGCCTTACTACCCATATCGAAACAGGCTTCCAGAGATGTTTGAAAACCTCTGTTGTGTTTGTTGACCTTACTGCTGCATATGACACGGTATAGAAAGAGGGGATGCTATACAAGCTGATACAAATCATACCATTACCAATCCATCATAAGACTTATTGGTAACATGCTTTCTGACAGGTTCTTCCATGTGGTACTGGGAAACAAAATGAGCAAACTGAGAAAGCTGAACAATGGGCTCCCACCGACAACTAGGTCAAAAAAATTTGCTTATGCTGATGACATAGCCATTGCCATCCAACACAAGAGCATTGAAGTAACAGAAAATATTCTCACAAACGACCTTAGAACCACTGGGGAATACTTTCATAAATGGAGACTAACACCAAACCTCAATAAGACAAAGTTAGTTCTTTTCACCTAAACACCAAATTGGCAAATAGGAAACTTCAGGTCAGCTTTAACAACATAATGCTGCAGCACCAAGATTTCTCTAAATCTCTGGGTGTTACCCTGGACAGAACACTATCTTTCAAAAGACATCTGGAGAATCTCTCTTTAAAGATCAGAACCCATAATAACATCATACAAAAACTGTGTGGTTCTACATGGGGTTCTTCTGCTATTACACTGCGATACTCCACGTTGGCCTTAGTCTACTCTGCGGCAGAATATTGTTCACCAGTATGGCTAAACAGTCCTCATATCAAGAAAATAGACACATAAATAAATGCAGCGATGAGGACAATAACAGGTTGTGTCAAATCCCCCCCCCCCTCTACTGGCTTCCAACTTTGAGCAATATTGCACCACTGAACTTACACAGACAAAATGCTCTAGTAAAAGAATACAAAAAAATAAACAGCAATCCCCTGTTGCCGATATATGAAGACCTACCATATATAAACATGAATCGTCTTAAATCCCGACGGTCTCCACTAATACTGGCTGAAGAACTAGTTAATAGCAATTTCAATGTTAATTCAAAATGGCTAGAAACTTGGAAAGAAAAATTGCCACCAGACTTAAACAAGTATATCCTTCCCAACCAAAATCCAAAAGGGATTGAGCTTCCACATCACCTATGGAAAAGCCTAAATAGGATACGCACAGGACATGGTATCTGTGCAGACAGCTTATACGAGTGAGGAAGATCACCTACACCCCAATGTGACTGTGGGGCCGTAAATCAAACCATCCGGCACATTGTGGAGAACTGCAGCATAAGAGTGCCTTTATTGAGGCAGATCCTTCAGCTCTTGATTGGTTATCTGAACTAGACTTAAATTTTAGACTTTTTTTTACCTGATATTTGTATATGTGCATTACTTGTTTCATTTTTATTGTCTGCACAAATATGTATTTATATATTCTGATGTCATGTGTCTTTATTATGCCATCTGTGCAGACAGCTTATACGAGCAAGGAAGATCACCTACACCCCAATGTGACTGTGGGGCCGTAAATCAAACCATCCGGCACATTGTGGAGAACTGCAGCATAAGAGTGACTTTATTGAGGCAGATCCTTCAGCCCTTGATTGGTTATCTGAACTAGACTTAAATTTTAGACTTTTTTTTTTACCTGATATTTGTATATGTGCATTACTTGTTTCATTTTTATTGTCTGCACAAATATGTATTTATATATTCTGATGTCATGTGTCTTTATTATGCCATCTGTGCAGACAGCTTATACGAGCAAGGAAGATCACCTACACCCCAATGTGACTGTGGGGCCGTAAATCAAACCATCCGGCACATTGTGGAGAACTGCAGCATAAGAGTGACTTTATTGAGGCAGATCCTTCAGCCCTTGATTGGTTATCTGAACTAGACTTAAATTTTAGACTTTTTTTTTTACCTGATATTTGTATATGTGCATTACTTGTTTCATTTTTATTGTCTGCACAAATATGTATTTATATATTCTGATGTCATGTGTCTTTATTATGCCATATGCTAAATAAATAAATATGCTCTTATATAGCCATTCCTGAATTCTACCTCAAATCAACTTTTCCAATACTGTGACTACCACTCCTGAGATACTAAGTGGTGTGTAATTTGCTACTTCTATCTTGGAGCTTCCTTTATGTAACGAAATTATGTTGCCATCTTTCTACTCCCTCAGCTGCGATTCAAATAACTTGGTCAGAGGCAGTGGTGTACTCAGGATTTAACCTTGGGGGGGGAGTTGAGTAGACGATTTGCGAATACACACTACGCATCGCATACGACCTATGACTGAGCATCTGCAGTGATCGCTAATTCATAAGTAGCATAGAAATAGAAGACACGACACAACATAAATAAAAAAAAAGAATTTTAATTAGGAAAAGATTTTTGGAAAATTTTCTAGTGTTTTTTCCTTTTCTTTGGGGGGGTGCCCCCCCCCCCCCTCTGGGTCTGCCACTGGTCAGAGGCACTGCCAGTTCTCATAACTCACAGGCTGACATATCATCCAATCTCACTACTATATTCACACCGATATTTTTCAATATGTTAAGCACCTGTAGTTCATCTACCTCAGTTCATATATTGACAACTGAAATATTACCACTTGGATGATACATTTGCAAAGTGATCGCTTAGTAACTCGATTATATCTTCTACTTCTGTCACTTTTCTATCATGATTAAAGTTATCCTTCCATAATCATTCTTCCTCTTACTTGCTACATAGCAAAAGAACTCATTAGATTATAGTGACCAGATTATCCAAGGACCAATGTTGGACACGTTCCACTGGTTGCATAACTTTTGTTTCCTGCTTTGCCTTCCCTCCAGGCGTATATTCTAAAATTGCTGTATTTCTTCTTATCCCAACAGAAACATAATCATACCTTTTCAATAAAATATTCTGCTTTTATTTTTATTTTTGTTATTATTACTAATTAATAATATTGTTACTGCTAAACTATCAAGAAATTTTTATTTAAATTCTCAATAATGGATGCAAAAGTAAATATCCCAAAAAAATTATTTATTTTATTTATACAATGAATAGATATTTATTAAAAGCAACTTTTATTTAAATTCTTAATAATATATGCAAAAGTAAATATCACACAAAACTTATTTATCATATACAATGAATATCTATTAAAACTCTCCAAATAAATAATTTAAACATATTTTTCGGAAGAATGAATTATTTTCAATAATTCATCATCCTCTGATATTTCACTCATAAAATCTTCACAGGAATCAACCATATATTTCACAATAAGAATGGTCTTTATTGTCTCAAGTTTTAATTGTGTTTTCTCTGCAGTCCATAATTTTTCACAAATGAAAATACTCTATCTGTAACAGCATTTGTCCCAGGTAAGCAAAGGGCAAATTCCACTGTTTTTATTATATTACCATAAGGCACTTTTGGTAATATAATAAAATTTGTTTCTCAAAAAAATCAAATATCTCAACCCATCTATCTCCTGTAGGAGTTTTTTTCTCCTTCCATTCTTTAATTTTTGTATCAATTATATACTTCTTTAAACAAGAAACCTCACCAAAATAGTTATTTTCATATAATCCATGATTTTTTCCAAAATTAGAATCTATATACTCCAACGATGCCTCAAAATCATGTCATGATATCCTACTTTTAAGGTTCACCCATTTAAATGTTTTAATTTCCAGGAACTGAGATGACCACATGTCCAAATATTCAAAACAGTTACGGTAAAATGTTTTAATACGAGAAATAACAAATTTTTTTTATGCTTCCCTCATTTTCTAAAATTCTTAAATCTCTTCTTATGCCAATAGGAACATAGTTTGATTCGAGACTTTCTCTGTATTTTGCTTTTAGCATATCAAGTTCCTCTGAGACTTCCATTATTGTACAATCATTTTCTTCAATGTTTCTGACTAATTGCCTCAAATACTTATGCCTGACTATGAAGAAATGTTAACCACTACTGAGAGGTATTATCATTGAAAAAGAGTTCAATTATTCTTGGACACTTATCAAAGGATAAGAAATATGACTTCAGTGGACTATATAATTTCAGAATCCTCTCAATCACAGGCATTAAAGCTAGCCATCTAGTTTTACTGTAGCCTAGAATTTTGTGATATTCAACTTCCGCTTCGTCACAGAGTTCTTTCAAAGATTCTACTCTGACAGTGTAAATGTAAATATGGCTATAAATTTTTGTTACAATAGACTCTATGTCTAGTGGTAAAAGACCAGCAGCAGTTTGAATGGCATTTGTGAACTATATGAACTGCACAACCTACTCCAATAATATTTTGTTCTAAACTTCTGTTCAGTATAGTGAAGACATTGTTAATACTCTTTCTAGCTTAGTCTAACAGATAAGCTTAGGTGTTGATGGTTATTCATGACTTATTTTTCACGGTATTAACACCACCACAAACACTTTTATCAACAAAGATGTTTTATTAACGCTTATATTTCGCTGATTTTCAACTCAGCATCATCAGAGCACAACACACTTGTAAATGCGACAGTGAGTGAGTGAAACAATATAATTGCAAAAGACAAAAGATCTAAAGTCCTATTTTTTTGGTGCCCTCTAACGGGGAAAAAAAAAAAAAAAAAAAAAACAGCAGTTATCCAGGAGTTTTTCTTAGGATAACCGTCTCCCAAATTTTTGGCAAATTAATGCAACCATATTTGTTAAGGTTGGGAGAATTCTTCAAAGCCATTGCTGACTCAAAAAATAATCTTTCAGATCTATAACGACTCCTAAATAGCACATTCGTCGTTTTTCTCCATCTAATCCTGTGTGAAAGAGTATCCAAAGCACGGTCTGCCAGTCCCGACTTGCCATAGTAATAGTAGCGAATGTATCTTTCATGTTCTTCCAGGCGGATGTTCACTGATCTTCCTGTTTGCCCATAATAGGCCAAGTCACAGTCACACGGAACTTCATACACTCCTGGGTGTGCTAAAAGGTGAAGTTTATCCTTAGGCGAGCGGATCAGAGTTGCCAGCTTGACATGAGGTTTGAAAGTGGTGCGAAGGCCATGTTTCAACAATACTTTGGCTATCTTTTCCGATGTACCTCTGATATAGGGAATAGAAATGGTCATGTTGTATTCTTGTGTATTAGGGGAGGGCAGAGTAATGGGCCTATGTAGTATTTTATCTATTTTGTAGGGATTGTAGCCGTTGGCTAAGAACGTATGGCGCAGGTATTGGAGTTCAGTGGTCAGAGCTGTATCGTTAGAACAAATGGCTCTGGCTCTGTGTTTAAGTGTTTTTAAAATGCCGTACTGTTGGACTGGATGATCATGTGATTGTTTATGTAGGTATCTTCCTGTGTGTGTAGGCTTTCTGTAAATAGAAAAAGATAGTGATCCATCTGAAAGGCAGGTGACTAATGTGTCAAGAAATGGTAAACAGTTATTTGATTATTTTTCTAGTGTGAAGTGAATTTTGGGGTGTTGGCTGTTTAGGTAGGTGACAAAGCGTTAATAAAACATCTTTGTTGATAAAAGTGTTTGTAGTGTTGTTAATACCATGAAAAATAAGTCATGAATGAACACCAAAATTAGTATTTGCATTATCAGCACAATATGCAACAACTTTCTTAGATAAATTGTTTTTTTCAAGAACAGTTAAGATAGAATTGCTAATAAGCTCTGCAGTTTCCCCAGGTAGGGACACAAAATCAATAATCTTATTCTTCACACCACTTTTTGAATCAAAATAATGAATGATAGTAGGAAAAAGTTTCACATCTTTATGGTTTGATGCATCAGAAAACACAGATATAAAGTTTATATTTTGTAATTCCTTATCAAGCTCTTTCCATGAATGTGGTGCTAATACATTGAATTTTTCACTTGGTTAGACTATAATAAATTTAGTTTAATCCTTTATCCAAGTGTGAGCAAACAAAGTTTGCACCCGAAAGTATCTTCAGGACAGGGGTAAGGCGGTACAACACCGGGCAACTCATTGCAAAGGTGGAGCAAGCTAACATCACTCCTATCTCAGTACCTCCCATAATGCATAATGCAAAACACATCTCCTTGTGGATATGTATAATGTTATGCATTAAGGGAAGGGCCACTACCCAGACTAGTTTCGACCTTTATTGAGGTCTCTTCAGTGGGAGCCAGGCCAAGACGTGGCGATACCAGGCAGAAGCAATAGCAAGGTCATCTCTACCTATAAGAGTTGCCAAAAGGTGTGCAACCTTTTTATTAAATTACTCTGGATTTAGAGAAAGATGTTGAAAGTTTGTTTTTCACTTGGTTAAAAAGGTGGCACACCTTTTAGTAACTCCTATAGGTAGGGATAGCCTTGCTAATGCTTCTGTCTGGTATCTCCACTTGGGCCTGGCTCCCACTGAAGAGACCTCAATAAAGGTCGAAACTAGTCTGGGTAGGGCCCTTCCCTTAATGCATAACATTATACATATCCACAAGGAGATGTGTTTTGCATTATGGGAGATACTGAGATAGGAGTGATGTTAGCTTGCTCCACCTTTGCAACGAGTTGCCCAGTGTTGTACCACCTTACCCCAGTCCTGAAGATACTTTCAGGTGCAAACTTTGTTTGCTCACACTTGGATAAAGGATTAAACTAAATTTGTGCTAATACATTCTTGATGATAGCTTCTGCTTTTGTCCTTGCACATGTGAATTTGCTGTCAAATAATTTGAGGATCAGTTTGGATGTACTGTCCATGGATCTAAAATTTTGATTGTGATATATGGTATGGAAAGAAAACACAGCCTCTGCAATCACTAATTCTCTTTCTTTCATCCCATATTCAGTTATATGGAGAAAATTGGTCATCTTTACAGATGAAGAAGCTTTATTAGAGTTTCTTATGCTTATTATTATTATTATTATTCCTGATACCTCCAAGGAGTCCAAAGACTCATCGCAGGAGGACATCTTCAACTGTCTCTACACCTTACCTCTACTACGAATCAACACCATCTACCGCCCACCTCCAACACCACCACAACTAGTAATTTTTGTCTGTAAATTGCATGTGTTCTGAAGGGCTGATTTGTATGTATGCGGGATGAAAAACCCGAGTTTCCGGGAGAAAAAACCCTGCTACCTCCGTATGAGATCGGCTAACTCACCATCGATTGAAATCGACCAGATAAAGATTATCAGAAGCTAAATGCCTCGTGATATCGTGCTTTCTTCCAGAGGTCACAGAAAAATTTCCCAAACAGATGTACATGAAACATATCCCTCCTGTTCATATTCCTTAATAAATGGATACTATTTTTTCAAATTATATGTCAGTTTGCAATCCCTTCGTTTTCTTTTTACTGACATGGTTTAAACTTGATTATTAAAAAATAATTAAATATTTTAAAATAATTATAAACTTTTCAGTTTTTAAACATATAAAAAAAGATATTACATAGTATTACAATTGTAATACTATGTCTACAGGTAACACTTTGATTTTGAAACATACAACAAAATATCATTCTTTAAATTATATAACCATGGTCAATATATCGTTTCGTGGTTTCTTTTGCTCCACAATCGATTTTGTATCGACATGAGTGAAGTACTGAAAGACTTCAAACTAACAATAACTTAAATTACCTTTATTATTAAAAAAAGGGAAAATACAGCTTTTGCTGTCACTCATAATTGTTTATTTTATGAATGAAATTTAAAAGCAACAGATATCATATCTAAACTTTGTTTTATGATAATAATAATGATGTTTATTATGGGCATTATCCCGATTACAATTTGTTACAGATGGTTGTGAATTGCACAGTAAAAATAGGCAATATTTTTACAAAACAGAATACAAATTACATGCATTAAACATACACTATGTAAATTATAGTAGTAAAAACAAAACATAAAATGTTGGTATTACATAAATTTAGATTAAATTGATTGACGATGATAATTTTGTTGAACTTTAAAAGTGTGGCATATAATCAAAAAATATTTTTACATGAAAAAGTTCCTCAGAATAAACAACTAATGTATGTTCATAGTTTACTCTTTCTGTTAAGGTGAATAAAATATTTCAAATGCTGTACGTTTTGCTGTACACATACTAATGCTGTACATCTGGTCACATAACATTAGATTTTCTTTCACCTGCTTAGTTAATTTTATCTCATCATAATCTGATTTAGCCCTTCTTACCATAGTGGTCATCCTTCTTGCTTGTGCTTTGTATTGTTCATGAGCATGCTGATCACCTTTCCTTTCTTTTTTTTTGTCACAGCTTCTATACTGTTTTCCATTTAATGCCTACTTGGTTTATCTTCCTGACCCTGGGTATACAGTCTGATACTGCTTTGCTCAAACAATCTCTGATCATTTTCCACATTTCTCTTGCACTAATGAAATACACTTTTTTTATTATTTTTATAAAATAAGTAAAATCTTAGTCTTGAGCATTTCTGCTTAGTGGCTTTAATCTTCTCTAGCTTTTGAAAACTGGCCTACTGACTTCCAAAGGCTAGTTGGGGTTAAAAAAGTTCTCCTAAACCTTCTGGGAATAAAATATGCCAATCAATTTCATTATTTACAAAATATGTAAAATCTCAGTCTCGACACTTATGCCTACTGATTAGGAACACAGCAATGTTTCTAAGTTTTATAAATTATTCTTACACTTAAACAGGATAGATGTTCTTGCTACAAAGCAGTCAGGTGTTTTTAAATTTGTTTTGATTTTTATAATGCCAACTCCAAAATCCCAAAAGTTAAGATATGGAAATTCCCCAGGCATTTGTGAGATAAAATATATGGAAATTCCCCAGGCATTTGTGAGATAAAATAGATAGTTTTATACATCAAAGTATGGGAAAAAAAAATAATGCAATAAAAAATATAAGGAGCTGGTTAATGTATTCAATAATAATAACAATTCGCTTCTTTTAAAATTACTGTTATTTCTTAAGTGCATTTGCAACAGTATTGAAAAAAAATTACTGATAATTTAGTTTGGCATCATCAAATTGCATTAATATGGAACACTAAAAGTGTCCTGGCAGTGCCATTACTAGGCGGGTGCACAAGCACAGTACTAAGCGGGTCTGAAATAGGGTATCAAAAAATAATCAGAATTATATTTTCATTTTCAAATTTTAAAATTTGCCTCTGTGGGGGCCGATTCCGTAACGTTTTGGTTTAAATTTAAAAATTAACCGATCTATTTCTATCGTATTTGTTTTTTTTTATTTTTCAAAAAAGAGGGGCAAAAATAAAATCTTGCACAAGGCCCACGAAAAGCTAGTTACGACACTATGTCCGTAACTAGCTTTATGGAGAGAAAACAACGTAGATAACCTATTACGATGGTAATAGTTTCCAGTTTGTCAACACTGAGAAAATTGTACACCAGACGGCGCTGCTGTTTGTAAAGAGTATAAAAACAAAAGTAAAATAAAATAAAAGGCGAAAAGAAAAGCGGGTCAAAATAATGCGTCTAAGTTAAGATTTCTTAGGAATGGAGCTATTTTATGTCATCTTGAATCTTTAAATGCAATTTTTGAGAGGCTAAACTTTCTTTCTAAATTATGACATATAAAGATAGTAAACGCGATGTTTAACTTATGATAACCTGAATTTTATGTATTTGAAATTTTATCTTGATTTCTTCAGATGTAAAATTGTATAGTTTTTTTTTGTTTTTTTTTTTTAAAAAAAGATAAAACATTGTTTGGTATACAACACGCAGAGATATAATGTCCGCGAAAACGAATAAACGTCGAGATGAAATGCATATAGCTGCAAATAAAACATTGATATTAGGTAAGCCTTTCCAGAAATATTCCTATTCAAATCCATTGGAGTTTATCAAAAATAAATTTTGATTAACCCAATGTTTAAAAGGTAAATGTGGATTTTCAAAATCCGTTTGTAGTTTGTCTCTTCTCTTTTAGAAATGAGATATATTTTCAGTAATGGCTAATATATGACCAATCGCATCCGTATACAGACAAGGTTGGGATGGGGGTAGGATTCATAACAGGCAACTATAATTAACTGAAGTTTGATGCGATTTTCTATATGCATACGCTATGACAGCCTATAGCAAGCAACTGCTTAGTTCATGTTATGTTCTTCTTGGTATCATTAAAAGAATAATGTATTTGTCGCTTAAGTTATAAGTTTTCGTAACTTTTAAATGACAGGGAAAAACATACCAGTAAAAGTTACTGGTAGAGCGCATTCATTTCAATTAGTATTGTAGTAACCACGGAATTCTGTTTTGGGAGCGAAGTATAATAATTGTCCAATATATTAATATCTATCACTCTTGTTCGACTGTTTACTTAACCATGAGAAAATATTCTAAATGAATAAGTTCTAGTTATAACTTGCGTTTATAACATGTTGATTATCATGTTTAAAGTTGAAATATAGGTAAACTAGATAGGTAAGGATTTTTAGTTTTATCTTATTGTTGCTTATTTTGATATACATACTAATAAATACAAGATGGAATATAGTATAGAAAGTTAAGCTTATCTGTAGATAACTTGGAAAACACTTTATACCATACTGGTTTTCCTAAACTAATTGTAAAGTTCTGTGGGGTTCTTCTGTAACTGTCCAAAAAATTCTTTTGTTTTTTAAATTCATGTTCAAATTTTAATGCTGACAGTTTTGAGTATAATGTGACATAATAGAACCATATTTAACGATCACATTTATAATTTGTTAAAAAAAATTAACTCAAAGGGAGGAGGTAATACTAGACTATATTTTAATGTACTCAGATATTATTAATGCACTTTAATATTTTTGCTAATGCAAACTTGAATGACAGTGCTTTTATTACTATCTAATGATTTAAAAATGACTTTAAAATAATAAGGTGAGAATTTTCTTACCAAGTTATTGCATTTTTAAATATTTCTTTATAACAAATGAGAAATCAAGGGAATATAGCATGGATTTGTGCTCGAGTTTTGTAAGAATGGAAAAGGCATATGACAAGGTGCCTACAGAAAAGTTTTTCAAAACTAGTTATGAGGTAAATGGAACATTATATAGAGCAATACATAATCTGTATTCAAGTTGTAAGTCAGAATTGAAGGAAATATAAGATGGTTTGATGTAAAATTAGGTGTAAGATAGGGGTGTACTCTCCACTCTTATTCATTATCTATATGGATCATATGAAAGAAAGCAGCATTAAACCTGATATTAGAATCAGAGAGAGAGATCAAACTTAACTCTTTGCTTTATACAAATGATGTATTCCTAAATACATCCAGTGCAAGTCTTCAGGATTCTCCAAGTAAGTTAAATAACAGCTATTGCAAATTTGCCAAGAAAAGCGGCAATAAAAACACCAAACTATGAAAATAGGTAGGAACATAGAAAACTTAGACTGTTGCAAGACACTTTAGTCTTACTTTTACCAATAGGAAACTTCAGTTGCATTCTCAATGGAGAACCTATTGAACAAGTAAAATATTTCAACTATTTAGGCACAATTTTCAGCGAAGATTGCTAATTACATATGGAAACAGCAACACTGGAATAAGCAAAGCTGGTATAGTGGGAAGCCAGTTGAATAAATGTATGTAGAATAAGAGATAAATTAGCCAAAACACTAAACTAGCTTTCAAGTTATGGAATTGAGATTTGGGTTAGAAATAATGCACTTGTTCAAAGACTAGAGACCATAGATATAAGAATACTGGGAAAAATTAAGGAAGTGAACAGATGGCATCAATGTCAGAATCATATTAAAAATGGAGATAATAGGGAACTTGACATTGTGAGCATTCAAGAATGTGTCAGCAGTGCTAATCTAAGGTATGGTCACTTAAATAGAATGGCAAAACAGCAGGAAAAAGACCTAGAAGAAGATCCAGGTCTAGGCAGATTGATTCAAACAGAAGTGTCCTAGAAGACTGAAATATTAGATATGACAGTATTGGAGTGCAGACAAGGAGTACATACATTAATTTGGAAGAAAATTGTTGGTAGAAGATTAATAATAATGTTAACTTAATAATTTAGTACTATCATAGTAGCCTGTGCACTCCTTTGAGGATACATATCAAGAAATTGATGATGAATATTCCTTGATACTTTTGATTCTGCAGTGGTCTTCATATTCCTTACCATCAAACAAAATTTTTTCTGTACAGATTAAATTGTATTCATTTATACTATGAAATTATTTTGTTTCTTGTTTTGTTGATTAATCTGTGGAATACTCAATATCATGCTTGGAGCTTCAGCTGTTTTGCTCACTTAAAGGACAGTCTTCCACTGTTTTTTTTATAGCGTTCTACAAATATTATTATGAGCAGTTATTCTGATAATCTTCAATGATAATGTTGAATTGCCAGCATTAAAAAAAAAAAAGGATAAGCCTCTGTGAGATGAGAGTTTGCCTTCTGAGAAGTATATCATATTTTTTGTAATTTTTAATGATATATAAATATATATATATATAGTGGCTCTTAAAGTTAAGTTTATCTTGTGTCATGCCAATTGAAAAACATGTACTAACATTCATACTAAACTTTTCTGGCAATTAGCTTTTTCATGCGGGACTACTTTATATAGCATACTTTATAAGCATTCTTCCCAATTTATACTTTATTGAGCCTAGAATATTACTTTTGGAAGTTTGATAGGTGTGTGTGATGAACAATTGAGTGAGGAATAGTTTTCTGTTCTCTATTTGCTCTCATCATTTCTCGAGTATTTGATTGGGTTTGACTCAGCAAACTACTATCCTATGCTGTGCCTTTTGCAGCTGGATCACTAGCTTTCTCTCTTGTCACTCATTTCAAGTCATGATGGATGGTTCTCTCTACTCAGATTTTCCCATGAATACAGGAATATAAATACTCCAGGGTTCTGTACTTTCACTGACTTCAAATCCTATTCCTTTGTTAATGACAGTACACTGCATTCCTCATTTAACAGATGTTAGATCCCCTAACTTTCAATAATACTAAGATATCCAAACATGAAACAGTTTCTCTTCTTGGACTAAAATATACCTTCAGCCTTCCTTGGCACATCTCAGCCATTGTTTTTGCAGCTGCCAAAAAACTCAGGTATATGGAGTGGCTTGGAAGAAAAAGTTTTTCCATTCAAGGCACTACTTCTCACTTGTATATATATTAACTGTATAAATCATCTCTATGATTGCTTGCTGTTATCCAAAAGAGTGCAATCCATTTAACTGATGATTCTTCTCATAGATCCCTCCATTCCTTCTCTCATAGATATGCAGTTTCTGCCTTATGCCTGTTCTACAAGTATTTTCATGGACAATGTGCCTGGCCACTATCATTCTCTTGCTTTCCTCCAAAACTGTAAGAACAAGACCTCTGTTTTTTGGATCATCCTCTCCTTATTGTCTTTCAACTGTTTAGAAAATATGTCAACAGATTCCTCCTTTCTTCTTAGCTTTTGCCCACATATGGCACTGACGTGCTGTAGGTCTTGCAACCAATTTTTGAGAGTGGGTCAGATATATGAATTGTTAATGAATCCCATATAGGGAATTTTTATTTTATCAGTCTAGGGTGTCAACAAAATAGATGGCAGATTGTTATTCTCTAAACACAACATTTCAATTATATATGAGAGAGATGTGCATGTGTGTATCCTGCTTGTAATTAGGCAAAAGGAGAGTTATTTAATAACCCGGTACCAATATTACTTAAAGGTAAACAATCCTATATAGGAATATTAAAATATATTAAATATGAATTTATAGTCTTACTTTTATACCTTATCCTTAATTGTCTAAAAACACCTCATTGATTAAAAAATTGACTGATATTATTAAAATGGGTTAAGAGAATCAAGAATTTTATTACTAGAATCTTAGAAAAGAATAGAGAGGAATGACATAAGACTGATATCATACTTATATTGGAACCAAACTGAAAACATAAAAATCAACAATGAACTATAATAAATTTAGTTTAATCCTTTATCCAAGTGTAAAGGATTACACTTGCACCTGAAGTATCTTCAGGACTAAGGCAACTCATTGTAAAGGTGGACTAAGCTCTCATCACTTGTCTTAGTATCTCCCATAATGCAAAGCACATCTCCTTGTGGACATGTATAATGCTATGCATTAAGGGAAGGGCCACTACCCAGACCGGTTTAACCTTTATTGAGGTCTTGTCAGTGGGAGCCAGACCCAGAGGTGGTGATACCAAAGTGGAAGTAATGGAGAAGTCATATTTACCTATATGAGTTGCCAAAAGGTGTCTCACCTTATTATTAAATTACTCTTGATTTATTATAGTCTAACCAAGTGGAAAAAACTTCCAACATCTTTCTCTAAATCCAGAGTAATTTAATAATAAGGTGAGACACCTTTTGCCAACTTGTATAGGTAAATATGACTTCTCCATTACTTCCACCTTAGTATCACCACCTCTGGGTCTGGCTCCCACTGATGAGACTTATTTGGACATAAATTTATTGCCAGTATACTAATAAATTATATTATACAAAAAATGTGTTATAAATTTTGTACAAATTATATTGCATTCGTTTTTAGCAAAAGTTAAAAATTTCCTAAAGATGTAGTTCATGTATAGTGCTTACAGTAAACTATGCAGAGACACATTTCAGTATGGAATATGTCCACCCCGAAATGCGATGCGGTTCGGGTTGGACGTATCGTACCATGCTGAGCACAGTGAGTCATAAGTTCTTGAGGCAAACTGGCCCGCTCATCCTTCAGAGAAAATATAAGGCCTTGTTTATTTTCTGGAGGGGAATTTTGAGCAGCATTGCATCCTGAATGTTTGAAATCTGGGAAGCATGCTGGCCACTTAATTTGATTAACACTTTGACTTTCCTCACACATACACTTTCTGCTAGAGCTATGTGATACATATGTTTCACAGGTTAACTTATTATTCCCAGTGGCCTGTGAAGATGGGAAAAAAATTAGTATTGCGGCAGTTAACATGTTAATATCCTTGGTCTCCAGAAGTATCTCCATTCTTCATTTACGAAGTGGGGTGGCATTGTCATACATAAAAATGATTTCTTCACCTAATATAATACAATTAAACATGGTGTTCACAAACTCCATTGCAATATTGTTCACCAGTCATAGTCCCTTTTTCCAGTACTTGTAGCTTGGTGCAGCCATTAAGCATAATGCCTCCCCACACCATGACCCTTGCACCACTATACCTATCCCTTTCATAATTTCATAAACATTATCGCAATGGTAAGCAGTACCACTTTCATTCCAGATCATGTGTCACCTAGAATCGAAGGAAAGACTAAATCGACTCTCATCTGTAAAGAGAGTATATTAGTCCATTGGTGTCTTGGTCCATTTTTAGGGATACAACGCCACTGAAAATATGCTGTACAATGAGCTGTGGATAAAGGGATACAGACTACAGGCCTTTGGGCATATAGGCTTACTTGCTACAGATGTCTTGCCACAGTTTGTTGAGATATCTACGTACCTGTGCTTGAATGGAGCCAACTTGCAAGCTGACCTAGTGTCAATTATATTTTGCTGTTATAACTAAAAATCCGTCTTCATGCTCTGTGATAGAGCAAGGGCGACATGTTAGCAAATGCCTGGAACACATTCCATTGGTTTGAATGCTGCCCAGAGCTTGGATATAACAGTATGTAAAATTCCAAATTCTCTGGCAATATTAGTGGCCTCTTTCAAATTTTCCAATAATTCTTCCCCATGTGAAATTATCTAGTGATGTCTTTGAGATATTAGAAGACATCCAAGTTTTCAAATTTATTCCTTCGTGAAAGGAGTTGCTTAGCGCAGTCTTGCCTTTTATCCCGTTGAGTGCTACCACGTGACTCCTTTGTGCGTGATTCGAAAATTTTAATGTGTACCCATGTTCTACTCAAAATCATCAGTTATACAAATTGCCACAAGCTGATTCATCTGAATTTGCAGTTGTAATCTTCAGACATAGAAAAAATAAATAAAATTCAGACTTACCAAACTTACATATCTTCACCTTTCATCCTCTGTGTGTTTTTGATAATTCAGCCTCTTTTAATATTTTCCAAGTGTTACAATTTGCAGGTATTCAATGGACTACATGCTTTTCTCACAATATCCCATGTGTTTTATATAAAACTGTCCATGTTTATCTTTTATACATTGCATGGGGATGCCTAACAACATGGGACTGTTTCTACTGTATGTGCTGCTTTAGTCTTAATACCTAGCCAAATAACTTGTGAAGAGTTGCACAGTTGTCTCTGGCCGTGCAACCTTTCTGGTTATGCTAATACAATACAAGTGAAATAGTTGTTTGATACATTGTGATAATGAAAATGTGGTCATTACATCTTTGGAAGAGAATGACATTGAAACTATTAACTATTCCATGCTCATCTCATCTAAACAAACTATGAAATGAACAAATACTCGACAGTTGCCAGTGTGTCAGGGATAATATCAAATTAAACTAGTAATCTTTCAGCATCTTCAAGAGATGTTGAAAGATATAGTAAAAGATTATTAACTAATGGATGCATCGTATCTTCAAGAGATGCAGTGCATTTTCAATTAATACAAAACATATCATATATCATTTTGCTTACTGTATCTTAGCTTATCGTAATGTTCACATGCTTGAGAAAAGAATAAAGGCAAGAATATAATTTATTGTTAAATGTAATTTACTTTGTAACCAAGTGGAAAAAATTGCTACACTATCTCATTCAAAGTGTTTTAATATGGTAATATACTGTTTTCTTGTTAGTGTATGGAAACATGACATATCATTGATTTAGCTCTCAATATCACCACAAGCCTATCTCCTGTTGATGAGATCCCTTTTCCTGTGTATCCCTATATAGTGACCCTTTCCATAATGCAAGGCAATATACACATCTGAAGGAAGTGTGCTGTACATTATGGGATACTAGAGCAATTTAAGAGTCATCTACCTCCATATACATGTAGCCTGTAGTAATATTACTTCAAGTGCTCATGTTCAGTTAAAACAAGAATATATCTTAAGTGTAATTTTACATTGTATGTCATATAATGCTTTCAAAACTATTACTGAATGATCTTAAATTAGCTATGTTTAGGGAATGAAAACTGGAATGGTCAAATGGAATAAATAATCAAATTGCCAATTTATATTATGGTATTTTTTTTCCTGCATTAACAAATATGTGAAGAAAATAGAATCATTTTAAGCATTTTTTGATAAGTAAAATTCATTCTTATATGTTTTTAACTGCAGTTTTAATTCCCCCAGGGAATGGAGCTTTGCCACCTTCCCCCACTAATGTTATCCAACAGCACCTTCCATCCCCTCCTCTTTGTGCTGCTTTGTGCCCATCACCACCATATAAAAGTCTGAATGGCTTGCCAAGCCCTACACATGTTACAAGCAATAACAGTAACAGTTCTAGTAATAGCATAACTGTAGGAGGAAATCAAACAGCTGACCCCAACTGGCAAGCAAGTAAAGTTACCATCTGTGAAAGAAATGCTGCTATGTTTAATAACGAACTAATGAGCGATATCAACTTTGTGGTTGGACCTCCTGGCTGTTCTTTAAGAATTCCAGCCCATAAATATGTTTTAGCTACAGGCAGTTCAGTTTTCTATGCAATGTTTTATGGAGGTTTGGCTGAGGACAAACGTGAGATTCAGATTCCAGATGTTGAACCTGCTGCATTCTTGACGCTACTGAGGTATGAAAACTTCATTGTAAATATGCAAAGATGTAAGCTTTGTTTAAAAAAAAATTGGTTTTATGTAGTTTGAAATGCATAAATGGATTTATTTATAAATCCAAACATTAGCAGAAGTTATTCAATATTTATATGCAATCTTATCAGGAAGTATTGCTATTTAGATAAAATGAAATTGTTTTATTAGAGAAAAAAAAATTACAATGACATTATACTTGTTAGTGCAACACTAACAAGTACAATATCACTTAATAATTAATATAATAATTCTCTCCCTCCTAGGTCATTGTATCTATTTCTTATTTTGATATATTCCTTTGTAAAGATTATTATGATTAAACTAGGACGCTTAATTAAAATTCATTGGGGAAGGTTTAACGAGATTGTTAGAATGTCTACCATCTCTGCACATGCTGTCCTTCTTTCTCAGCAGTGCATCTGCTCACCACATTACCCCAAACGTGATTCATATATCATTTGTTTTAAGGGAACATACCTACTAGACACACTTATAGATACTTTGACTTACACATGCAGAAAAAATATTACCTGACACCTCCAGGGAGTACCAAGACTTATTGAGGGAGGGCACCTACTTCTTTGTCTCCACCACTCAAGGCCACAAACTGCAACTACCATTATCATCTACACCAACGCCATCTACCACCCACCACCACTAGTATTTTCACAAACAGTCGCAAACATCCATGCTCACAGCAGGATTTGGACTCGCAGCCAAAAGGCTGCGGTTCCCTAAAAATCCCATGTTACTCCTCTTAACAAACTATTATATTTACGGCTATTTGCCTGCTTCTGTTTAGGAGTGCCCCAGTTTAAATGCCATTGGCTCTTTTCTCACAGATTCTTAGGGCATTGTAGATGTATATTTATTAATAAATATATGTTGCATAGAGGACAAGAAATTTGCACATACCTTTTTCTGGGTGTTGTGGCTCTTCTTCTTTTGCGTTGTCCAAACTACTGTGTGTGTGTGTGGGTGGGGGCAAGTGGGAGAATTGAAATAACAAATGCAAAAACCTGGGTTTTTTTTTTTGAATAACATATATATATATATATTATAAGGGATGGGCAGAGCATTTTTTATATATTTATGAGGTGGGAAAGGGTGAAAGGGGGTTGAAAACAGCAACTGATTTTTTGGAGGGAGGGGGATTCTGGGGCACTCCTAAACCGAAGCAGGCAAATAGCCGTAAATATAATACTTGCATATATCTTACCAGGAACACTCAGTAGAGAAATATCTCTGTAATTCTCACATTCAGTTTTATTCCCTTTTTTATATATGGGTACTATGAGAGTTCTGCTCCATGTATTATCTGGAATTCATCTCTCTGTCGAGGCCTTCTGAACTATGCAGTGCAGCCACTGTAAGACTTATACCTTTATACTTGAGCATTTCTGGTTGGATATCATCTACTCCAGCTGCTTTTCTACATTTCAGGCTTTTGATGGCTTTTATAGAAAAAGCCATCAAAAGCCTTTTTCTTGAAGTATGACGTATTCATACTTCAAGTATGGATACGTATTCCTGATCGCATGACTGGTCAGTGTTTTTTTACCACTGTGCTGTCACTGATTGTTTAATTTAGCAATTTGTTGAAGTAATTACTCCATACTTTAAGGATATCTTTTTCTCCAGTTTTCATGTCAACTTTATCATCTCTGATTCCTTTTACAGCACTCTGAAATGTGGTGGTAGTCTTGCCACCAGATTTCAAGTTTTGCAGTAGCTATATGTTAATTCAGAAAGCTTGATTAGCAAGTAGAATGGTTCATGATTTTAGCAGAGCTCTCATCATAATCACTTTATAAAATGAACTGTGTTATGTTCAGAAGGGGGGGGGGGGGGGAGATGTAGTGCACAAATAAACAATCCATGCTTCTGTTCAGGGGAATACTGTAGCTAGTCAGTGATCTGGATTCTGATGTCGTCTTTCTTATAGTGCCTTCAGGAAACTCCTCACGTGAAGAGGTCATTCTTTTTCTACTTTGCTGAGGACCATTTGAAGTCGCCAGGTTTTTTTTTTTTCCCTCCCTTCTTTCATTTCTTTTATCTCTATTCTTTAGAACAGCATATTTTATTCACCAGCTTACAAATTCACACATACAAAAGTTTATATATTAATACACGAATATCTTCTAGTCCTGAAGGCATTTCCCTCCCTCCTTGTCCTCAGTTTTGTTTGCTGCTAGTTATCAAAATTTAGTCTTTTGTGGGCAGAGAAAGCATTTCATTATTTTTGGTAGAACCATTTCTCATCCTCCCATTCTCTCCATCTATCTGTTAGATAAGTAAGGAATTAGAAAACCTAAAGGAGCAATCCTTTTCATGTTGGAAAAAATCTAGTTTAGATTTTTTCCATCACCTGGGTACAGCATTAAGGAATTATTCAAAATTAGATCCCTTCAGGTGCACTCATATTCATTGAGGACATCTTGCATACAACAGTTGAAACATATAAACACCAAACAAAACTTATGAAAATATACACCAGCTGCATATCAGAAAGAATCACTGAATTAAACTAAGTATTTTTTTTAATGAAATTTAAAAAAAAAAAAAAAATTAAAATCTGCTGCATTAGTTGTCAAAATTATACATGAAATAAGAACTTGAAAAATTCATTGCCCACATTTTGTCATAACGATCTACATAATTTGCTTGGTAAATGGGTTAAATGTGTTGCCAGAGGTGGTTATGAGTGTTACATTTGTGAATGAGTTTAAGGAGAGGTATGATAGATATTATGTAGATAATGGCTAGTGTGTCAATCTAGTCTCCTGCAATGAATCTTCTGACTCCATGGAGACACCCATATATAATATAGATCATTTTCCTTCATACCATGGAGCAAGAGCAGAAGCAATGTGTGGCTAGGAATATAATACTCTATGGGGAGAAGTAGGCCTTGTCTTGGTAATTTACTCAACAGTCGAGTTAGATAAAGGAATGGCTATATGATACTTCTGAACTTTGCATAGGAAATGGACCACACAACTATATAAGCAGCAGCAGCAGCAAATAGAGATATATGAAGTTGTTGACATGGATAGACACCAAGTAGTAGTAAGTTATGCGGAAGAGTTATGTACGAGAAGGCAAGCGATTACTGTATCTGCAGTCTTGCTATTTAATTTGATATAGGAAAGATTTGATTTGAGGAGTAGAATGAGTTGTTTGCTGATGGGGAAAAAATTGAGGAGGAAGAAATAGTTAATACAGATTGCCAGTAATGTTTTCGTGAGTGCTTTGTCCTTGAATCTGTGAATAACTATTAGTGTGGGCCTCTTACATCAAGTCTTCAGACTCTGTGGAAGTTCTTGTATAATGATAAGTTCTAGTAGATTGGCTGTTGTTCCAAGTACTGTCATGTTGTATCATAAATCATGTGTTGAGTGGTAAAGTCATATTGCAGGTGGGCTAAGGATTAGATAATCTGGAAATTCTACTACAGAGGCCAGATATGGCACTTTTTCACAGTACTTCATCTTTGGTGATTCAACTCACTAATGGGTCCCAACCTCATCAGAAGATTCTGTTTCTTATCGTGGTCCAGTGAGCTACTCTTCACATTTGGATTCCCAGATTTCTGGCATGGCTACTTCATCCATGCCTCTGAATAAATATGGTAGTGGTCTCACATCAATCAATGAAAATCTATCACGTAAAGATACTTAAATGGCTGTGCCACAGTGCGATTTGAATACACAGTCTGTGAATTGGGGATTAGAGACAACTCTCCACTCAATTAGCCAAGCCAGAAATTTAATTTAATTTTATTTTAAATATTAATTAAATATATTAATTCCATTTTAAAAAGTAGCTTAAAACACCTCAGCAAGTGTAAATAAATCGTTGGATTCTGTGCATTCAGTAAATTTTGGCTAACTCACCTTCAACTGAAAAGCAATCTGATATGAACACAGGTTTTTTAACCCCCCCCCCCACACACACAAAATGACCAAAGAACATACAATTAACAGCCATAATACACTGGCCCCATAGCCTTAGTACCTCTAACTGCCAGTTGGAGATACTCAGCTTCACAAATGTTTGGTGATGTAAATGATAAAGAAATTATGAATAACAAAGATTCAACATTATTTCAAAGCCAGATGTATGTAGAAACTTCAGAAGTTTTGAAATGTTGACCAGAGAGTTTATAAGAATACAGTCCTTGACATCAGAATTGCCTTAGCCTGCACTACTTAAAAGATACAAGAACTGCACTGTTGTTCATATATTTGCCCTTTATTAGTGCATTTGATAAAGATTTCACTGGCCTGACAGCCATTTTGAACTGGTTGGTTCTCCTCATTCAATAACAAAGCAATTCCATGTCAGTTTTATTTTTCATAAGCGAACTATCATATACGTCAGACAAGTTGTAGCTCACTAGCCATATGATTATGGATACAAGTGTCATACCAATATATAAGTGCTGCAGAAGGAAAGGATCTCCACCAGTGATCACAGAATTGCTTTTTGATACATTTTATGATGAATAGTCTTAAAAAAAAAGTCCATGGCACATTTCCTGTCAGAAAATCAAAGTACATAGTGTTGATGGGATGTGACCAGATCAGACTACCTGATATTAACTCAACTGAACTGTGGGTCTGAGATGGGTAGGCCGATGAGAAATTCTGTGAAGGCTGTGTTTCCTGACATTTAAAATGTTATATAGGAGGAGCAGCACAATATTCTTATTGAAATATGTTATGCACAAGGGATATAGTAATGGGGGCTTTAGATGGCATATTTATAGTCAAAGGTAGGCTTGTAGCATCTTAAAAATATATGCAACTCCATTTTTGTGACAGTCATCTGTCTAAATCTTTCAGAAATTTAATGCACATTTCCAGACACACATACAAAATATTATTTTTATTTTATATATCATTTGAATTGTAATATAATTGGTTTATTTTCTTTTCAGATATCTTTATTCTGATGATATAAAACTTGAAGCAGACAATGTACTAGCTACGCTTTATGCAGCAAAGAAATATCTAGTTCCCCATTTGGCTCGTGCCTGTGTTTCCTATTTGGAAACAGGTCTTTCTGCAAGAAATGCATGTGTGCTGCTGAGTCAAAGCCAGCTCTTTGAAGAACCAGATTTGATGCAGCGATGCTGGGAAGTCATTGATGCCCAGGCTGATTTAGCCCTTGCTTCTGATGGATTTGTTGATATTGATTACAGTACTTTAGAGTCAATTCTAACACGAGAAACAATTAACACAAAAGAAATTATTTTATTTCAAGCCACTTTAAATTGGGCTACTGTTGAGTGCATTAGACGTGATCTTGAACCAACAACAGAGAATAAAAGAAGAGTGTTAGGAAAAGCTTTATATCTTCTTAGAATACCTGCTATGACTCTAGAAGAATTTGCAAATGGACCCGCTCAATCTGGAATTCTCACGCTACATGAAACAAGAGACATTTTCTTGCATTTTACTGCAGTTAAGAAACCACCACTTGCATTCCCTACCAAGCCTCGAATTGGACTAAAGACCCAGTTGTGTCATAGATTCCAGTCATCGGCCCACAGAAGTAATCAGTGGCGATACAGAGGAAGATGTGATAGTATTCAATTCTGTGTAGACAAGAGAATATTTATAGCAGGTTTTGGTCTCTATGGATCAAGTAATGGAGCAGCTAATTACACAGTAAAGATTGAACTGAAACGCATGGGTAAAATTTTAGCTGAACACAGTACTGAATTCTTTTCTGATGGTTCTAGTAATACTTTTCATGTTTACTTTGAGCATCCAATTCAAATTGAAGCAGAGACATTTTATACTGCTTCAGCTATCTTAGATGGAGCTGAACTGAGTTATTTTGGACAGGAAGGAATGAGCGAAGTAACAATTGGATGCGTAACATTCCAGTTTCAGTGTTCTTCTGATAGTACTAATGGAACAGGTGTACAAGGTGGACAAATACCAGAGCTAATTTTTTATGGTCCCCCAAATCCATAAAAAATCTTCATTGGAATTTTTTTTTTGTCTGTGGTATTATCACAAATAAAAATTAATAAGATACTGTAACTCAGTCTCTACATAACTTATATTGTGAGATCAGGGAACACAATTTTTTTTAATATTTGAGAGATGCATCTCAAAGTCCAAATTATAGATGTTTGCTTTTTTTTTTTGGTTATATTAAAAACTGTTGGGAGCACCCCCCCCCCCTCTTCAGCATTGTACTAGTCCTCTTGTCCATTTGCTGGATCAAGGAGAATTAAGTTACACTATGTTGAGTTGTATACATTCAGTCCTGCTTTATCCACGCAGCGATATAAAACTATGTATTTTAAGTAGTTTGTATGAAATTGCTCAACATCTACACATTTAAAAATGTGTAGATGTTTTTTTTTTAAATGTGGTTTAAATTACCCATCATGTAAGCACATGATCATTGAAATGTTTTTTTTTACAAAATATAAATTAAATTTTAAGTATTTTGTAAAGTATATATCCTGTTATGTTTTTCATGTGAAACATGATACTAAAAGTAGTATAAATGATAGTAGATATTTAAGTAATCCAGCCTGTACAAGGTGAGTAATGCATGTTATCTTACATTGAATGATTAAAGTATTTAGGTTTGTATGGTGCTCCATTCTATATGCTAGAAAAGAAAAAAAAAATTTTTTTACTGTGGTTATATCAGTTGCTTGAATATCATTTTTGTTTAGGTGGTTATTGGAACTTTCCAGATCCCCCCCCCATAGAATTTTTTTACATTTAAAATAAAAACAAAATTTTAAAAAAAATCAAAGATTATAGTGTAATTTATTCAGAAAATAATGTAAAGTAAAAAGATTCCCATTTACCAACAATGCATCATGCGCAGTAGCAACAGCGTATTCAGCAGCAACCTCCCTCTGCATTCGGCACGTATCTTTAACAGTTCCTCTGTTGATTTTGTGTTGAAGAAATAGGTTGTGTATTTAGTGTTAAATAATTCGTGATATTTTGTGTGACATGGCCCTACATGCCCAATCAAAAAACCTAGTGAAGAATCGCAGAAAAAGAGATGAGCAACTGATCTTGAAAGGAAGTTGCAAGTTATAAAGCAATATGAAGCTGGTAAGAGTGTCAATGTGATCGCACATGACTTCAGATGGTCTCATTCTACAGTGATGACCATTTTGAAAAAATAAGGATAAAATCGTAGAAGCTGTGAAAGGATCAGCTTCCATTAAATCGACGATAGTGCAACGACAAGGTCCTATTGCTGATAGGAAAAAGCTACTTGCATCATGGATAGAGGACCTGAACGAAAATGGCATACCCTTTAGCACTAGTATCTGAAACGAAAGCGCATACCCCTTAGCATGACCATAACTGCTAAGGCACTAAGTATCTTCAACATGTTGAAGGAGAAAGCAGGGTCCCCAATTGTTGACTACAAATTCAATGTTTCTTCCGGTTGGTTCATGAGATTCAAGCAGCATTTTGCGCTGCATAATTTGAAAATGTATGGTGAATCTACAAGTACCAATAAGAAGGCTGCCAAAGATTTTGTGGAGAAATTGGATAAAATTATTACGGAGGAAAATTATTTGCCACAGCAAATTTTTAATATGGATGAAACCTTCCTGTTTTGGAAAAAAATGCCTGAGCAGACATTCATCCACAAAAAACTAAAAGCTATGCCTGGTTTCAAAGCGCTTAAAGATCACATTACAATTCTGTTAGGGGGGAGTGGGTAAAGTGGCTGGATATAAACTGAAACTATTTGTTTCAGTTTATATCCAGCCATTTGTGAAATGGCACAATGAGAATCCATGAGCCTTCAAAAACATTAGGAAGCATATGCTTCCAGTTCATTATCGGGGCAATATGAAGTCGTGGATGCCTTAATCGACTGTTATGCAAGTGGAATGGAAAGCTATTGTGTGAAAGAAAAGGTAGAATTTAAAATTTTGTTAATTCTAGATAATGCTCCAGGCCATTGTGTTATATTGGTGATCTTCACCAAGTTCAAGGTCATGTTCCTCCCTCCAAACACTACTTCATTGATCTAACCGATGGATCAGAGAGTTCTTTCAGTGTTTAAGTCTTATTATCTATGGAGAACGTTTTCACAAGCCATTTCTGCTATTGAAGGAAAATTATCAGACTCTCATGCAATTCTGGAAAGCATTGAATATTTATCATGATATTGCTGTGACTTGGGACGAAGTGACCTCTCAATGTATGAGTGGCATATGGAAAAAGACAAAAAGGTTTGTGCACAATTTTGGAAGTTTTGAAAAAATGAAGACCTTTGTAAAATTGAGTGAAGAAATAGTGGATCTAGCAAACAACCTGAATCTTGAAGTGAATGATGACATAATTGAACTCATAGTAAGTGGCCCTGAAGAGTTGACCAATGAAGAATTGGTCGAACTGGAGAAACGTGTGCCAAAAAAGGAAAACAGGAAGAGGTAGTTAAACAATTCATATTGAAGGGTCATGCAGAAACATTCACTGCAGTTAGCAATGTTCTCAAAATGCTGAAGACATGAACCCCAATGTTGAATGCTACTTATTAGTAGAAAAGAAAGTACATGATGTACTTGCTGAAAAGAAGAGGAATAAGCAGAGCATATTGGACATTTTCATAAAAAAAAAAGTTATACCAGAAGAGCCACAGCCTGGTCCTTCACATAGGGAAGGTAATGAAGATGATTGTGGAGGAAGATTTGGGTGATTATTCCCCTGTTTTATAGTGGCAGTAACACAGAGTACAGTTTTATAAGGTTCAAAAATTAAAATGAGAGTATACTTATTAGTGAATTCCCTAACCCCCTATAACTCTGTTGATTTAATGTATCAACTTACGTCCTGCCGTCTGGAACAGAACCCCGCCATAAGTCAAGGAATGACTGTATTTCGTTTTTCCTTCCTTATACACACACACACACACACACACACACACACACACAAGGAACATTCACTTTCATGAGTATGTGCTAGTAAAAGGTCGATAAAAGCACAAATTGCTTTTTTTAGATAAATCAGAATATTTATCTCTTAAGTTGCTCCAAAATTTAAAGACACTGCTAAATTTTTTCATTTAATCGACTATCTGATATTAAATTGATCATATTTTCAAGTTGCTAATTTGGATGGTTCATGTGTATACTTTTATGATTTGAATGTGTTTGAGTAGGTACTACTTTGCTCCTCTCCCCCCCCTTTTTTTTGAGATATCTTCAATTACAACACAAGTAACTCATTCCATATTTATTTACTTCGATCTGTCTTGTCAATTTTCCATACCAGTGGAAAGAATGAACTATCGACACTTTTCTGTAAAACGCCCTTTCAGTCAATGATCTGTGAGGGATTCTTATATTATTACTTTAAATTTTGCACATAACATTTTAAGTAATGTACTAAGAATATGACAGATTTACAAAAGCCTGTGCAGCACCCATCCACTTCTATTCTAACATTTGTATCAGATGCACAATGACTATTACTGGTGCAATATCACATTGTGAATACAGGTGGTGTGGGTGAATATATCATGTGACATCACTTGAAAATGTGACTCAAAGACAATGTCATGTTATATATCTAGAAGCAGTTAATGCAAAAAAAAGTAATAAAACATTTCTGTTAATTCTTGGCTCTTAAGTATGAATAAAATCACACTTTGCAGAACACTATTTGGAAAACATCACACTTTGCAGAATACTATTTGGAAAACACTGCTTTAACGTAACAATCCAGATCAAATTGCCCTGTTTTTTTTTTTAATCGTGTGGAATACAGTGTGGCTTACCACGAGTAAAATTTCAATGCATTTGTCAGATGAATGCTAACTATTCCATTATCCTAGATAGTACCATCACTTGTTCAGAGTATTCTCGTGTCCTCTAGTGTGGCAGGTTTCATTTCTAGCAGAATAACACTTCATAGTGCAGCTCGAATAATTATGTATTATAATAATTACGATTGGAATTATCTTAATTTAAATTTTGTTTAGGATGTGAGGAATATTTATTGAGAGCTTTCTCAATTAGTCTTATATTCAGGTTGGCAAGGGTTTTCTTCTTCCTTGCAAAACAAATTGATCAGAGAATACACACAAATTGTCAAACAATACATTTGTCAAATAGCCATGCATATGATCAACAATTCTCAATTCTGAAATAAATTGTACATGGTAATCATGTCATCTAGAATTGCAGAATTATTATTATGATTATATGGTTGATTTGTATTTAGATTCATAAGTGATGTCTTTCTTATTCTTGAAAAGCATAAGTACATTAGTTGTATAGCATATCTGTTTAAATCTTCATAACTCAGAAGGTGTTATAAAGCATAAATGGACTTATGAAAGATGATGGTATTTATATAAGCAAATGTGTTATTTTATATGACCAGGAAAAAACTATTCTATTTCTACTACAATCCATCTATCAAGCTTCCTTTGATTCATGCAATACAATTCACATTCAAATTTAAAGTAGAGTTTTCTAAGTATATACATATACCTAAAGACTATGGCTTATTTAATGTGTATATGTTTTCTATTTAAAAATTAATACTGTAATGTGTATATATAACTAAAATTGGATCATACTTGTAAAATAAAGTATATATGCACAACATGAAGTCTTACAAATTTTGCTTGTAACTGCAGCCATTTATCAGTTTCTGTATGAAATCAAGAAAGAAAGAAAACGAAAAAATATCTGTTGAAGAATGAATGTTATTATAATGAATTAAATTTATTTTTATATTTCTGAGAATATACAGTAGTTGTGCATTTTCACTTACAAGTAAATGCCCCTTTATTATTGATATTATTTGTGGTAATGCTATCATCACAAATATTTGTGGGATGTTGATGCTAATTGGCATTTCACTAATAACTGAACACAATTAGATGTACCACTTAACTTTTATCAACGTATCTCAGTCCTCCATTGACGTGTTTTACAAGCCTTTCATGTTCTGTTTACCACCTTAGATTAGTCCTGCCCACATATCTTTCAGCACTAGTAATGCATGTTCTTTTCTCATATCTTTATTTTTTAATAAGGTTGTGCTATTGATGCCAGCTGTTTACTCTCCTAATTTCCCTTGGATATGAGGGAAATTAGGAAAGAACACTCATCTGTTATCTCAAACCTTGGATTAACTGTTTCTAATACAAACCAATCCATGAGTTATTTTTTTTTTACTTTTGTAAGCTTGGCTTTTTTCATTGATTTTTCTCTTGTTCCACATAATTGAATTACTGGTTCCCAATCAAACCGCAGCCTTACTTTGTTATTATTTTTTTAAATTTGCCTTGTTTGTTAGAAAACTGTAACAGCAATTATTTACTTTGGCTAGATACTCTTGAAGACTTTTAGCAGATGTTCTTTTGAGATCAAAAGAATATATGGTTGATATAAGGCATTTGCCTAAATCCAGTTTTCTTCAGTTTTTCCTTTGACTATTTTTTCTTATTCTTCACTTAATATACTTTCATAAATCTTTCTTGGAATACTCAACAAATAGTTAATAATTCTCTCGTTCAGTTTATATATATATATTGCTACAATGAAAGCTCCAGTTACCTGGGATTCAACCTTATGATCATAACTTGTGGACTGTAGTGTAGCCATTGCAAAACTTTTGTATCACTATATTACATTTTAGGTGGAATATAATCTATAACTAATTTTCCACATGTCTAGTTTTTAATGTTTTAAACTCAAATATTACTATTGGGACTGTTCAAGGGTTAAAGCTCCATAACCCAGAGAGGGCCTTCAAATAGCCCACAGAAACGCAGTAAACTGACCAGTGCTTCTAAACTAATGTCTTTACCCTCATAGTGTACTTTATTATTAGGCATCCACCTGGATCTGAACAACTGAGAATGGACTTGCAGTTTGGAACCAGGCATATGTTCCCGGCTATGATGCTATATCATGGCAGCATCATAGCTGGTGAATCAATTAAACAAGGCCCCCTGCTGTTATTGTCAGGGAACTAGGGTAAACAGTGAAAAATTGGCTACTGATACCAAACAGAACTGCAAATGGCATTAACATAAATAGCATCAATCAAAAATACCATCTCAGTATAACTGATTTTACTTAAACAAGATGTAATGTTCAGGCAGCAGTGATCAGAGAAAGAACAGCATAGCTATAGTATTCAGCACTAAACATGAGCATTTAGAAATATAAATAAAATTTCAAATAGTTATCTGGGCAAATTTTATAATCAGACGAAATTTATTTGTGCCTATGGTTCCATAGAAGGTTCTAGTAAGGAAAAAATTTTAAGCTCAGTGGCATGACTCCAGAAATACCATTTAAATCCACTGGTTGCAACAAAATTTTATTCACCTATAGTATAGATTTCTAAAGGGTGTCTGTGTGTAATATATATATGAATACAGAAGATCTTTAATAGAATTTAGAACAGCCAAGTTCAAATTATATGTAATAATTTGTAGGGCTTGACATGGCTCTCTATTTTGCCACCAGCTTTTTTTTTATTTTTTTATTTTTTACCTCAACATGTTACATTCTACATGTCTTCCACTACCTGCTAATCAATTACTTAATGACAAGAAGAACTTGATCTATTCTATCAAAGTACACTGCATCTGAATTTTGGAGAGGAATATGTAAATAAATGCCTCCTCCAATTTTTATTAACACATCTCATATAATGGATGAGCTCTTCTTTGCAATATCTAGATGGATCTTCTAGATTATAGAAAACTCTCTACTACTGGAGTCTTTGATTTCCATAACTCATTTTTATTTAACATCGTCAGTAACTGACAAATTCTTTACATTTCACGTCATTTTGATAGAAGTCATCCTTCTGTGGAAAGCAGTTCGGGATATGTTTCTCAGGAGATTTCTGACCAAGTCTAAGTCGCAGCATTTTTTTTATGGAAATGGACTTGCAGACCTTGTAGTAATCTAGAGTGAGCAGTCCCAGGATATTTTTTTATACATTACAGAATGCAACTAAAGAGTGTAGTTCATATTTTCTTTTATTTATTATCCATAATGAAAAGTGAATTTATATAACTTATCTGTAAAAAATAATTCATTTGGAGAGAAAAGTAATAATGTTTGCGAAATCAACAGAAAATGGCCAACGCTAGCAACAGAGCCAGATTAACTTTTTGTGGTCCAGTTTTCAGCTTGTCTTTGCAAGATGATGTTTTTTAAATAACACTATTAAAAAGTCTTCATCATGTATGTTCAAGCATATAACTACAATAAGCTAATGTTGTGAATTGTGAAAATAAGCTTATGCCATTACAACTGCATACTGACTTTACATCTTGTATTACAGAGGGCATCGGGAGAATTACAGTTAGCAGTGAACCAAATGAAAATTGTCTTGTTAAATTAATTTTGAAGGGCATCTCTGATTTCTATAAGAATTAGAATGCCTTTCAAGTTATACAAATAAAATGTTTGATAATATTTGACTATTTATTTCAAAAATAATCTGCCCATGCAGGGTAGGCTTTTGCTTTATAACAAAGGGTGAGATAAATAGTGCTATGTTTTGTCATAGATTGGAAACATCTATGTTACTTTAATGGTGAGTAAAGTAATTATTGTAACACGTGTGTTGTGTCCATAAATTCTTCACTATGAAGTCATAGATTGGAATTAGTTAACATTTGGGAAATAATTGCAAGGTATCTTTAGGGACAAACAGTCTACGAAGGAATTAAATCAATTACATCATAAGATACTACCTATATGCAAAAGAATATTGAGGCTTTGAGTTAACCTCTGATCATTATATGGTATTGAAAAAAAATTCAATTTAAATCAAAATGGCTAAAAATAAATGAAGTGGAAAATAACTGTCAACTGAGTTACCAAATTTCTTCATTATGAGATCTCCATAGTAGGCAACAATATCAGAAATGTACAATAGAACAATTTTGTTCTGTAAAAAATTTCTAGAAAAGGATATATCTAAAGTTACAATCCAAAACCTATAAAATACAGAACAAAAAAAGGTAAAAATACAAACAGTAGAGTTAGAAAAATGGGTAACTTATTTGATGGTGATAAAAAAATAAAACTTTATATAACAATGAATGATCTAACAGAAAATATTACAGTATCAGAACTAAAAAATATAATAACAAGAAAAATAGGAACACAACAGGAGAAGACAATATAAACATAGAACTATGCAAAAATGCAGGTGAAAGATTCTTGAAATTCTTTAACATGGTCTGAATTTCTGGAAAATCTCTCAAACTCTTTTGAAAAAACAAAAATAACTGCAAGGTATAAAATATATGCAGGAGTATACAATACTGTTTAGTTTCTCTTTTAAAAGGACAAACTATTAGAACAGAATGGATCCCGAAAAGGCCGATGTTGCAAAGATTATTTTTATTTTAAAGTTACTAATCAAAAAAGAGAAGAGAATTTCAGAAAGAAACAAATGGCCTTCATTGATTATGAAAAAAGCCTTTGATAAAAATTAATAGACAAAACCAATCTAAAGATACCAAAGCAGATCTTGCAGTCTATTCGAAAAATATATATAGGAAATAAAACAGCAGCCAAATTAGAACAAATATTAGAATGGGAAGACATATCAAGAGGAGTATGGCAAGGATGTACCTTATCACCTCTACTTTTTAATACATATACAGGGTGGCCATAATTAAAGAGGTGTTCAGAGCCCTATAGCAAAAAAAAATATTGGACAAAATTCAATCAAACTTGGTGTAAGTACACTCTGAAACATGAGGTTTTGATTTACAGAAAAAGTACAAAATTCTGCCACCCGCAGACAATTGGCACTAGAATCGCATGATATTTGCATAATCTCACTGTTTTTACTGATGAGTTGGTGGATATATATAAGGAAGACTGAAATGGATTTGCATCATTCTGATAAGAAGGAACTGCTATGGATCTCATCTTACTGGAACATGTGTTGCTAGTCAAGCTTTACTGTCAACACAGCAACGCTAATGCCATGCTTCGAGAATTCCAGTGTTTGAAGGATAGGAGAAAAGGTCCAGTGACAATAACAAATCTTAGAAAAATGATTTTATGATTTGAAAATAATCTTTAGCAGTCGGGCCAGGACAAAGGCACAAACAGATTATTCCTCAACAAGTTGAAGTTGCACATGAAATGGATAATGCACAAGGGTGTAACAGTGCTTGGGCAATATCAAGGCAAATGGCCATGCAATACTGAACTGTGTGGAACATCCTGCGTCAAATGCTGAAGTATCCTCCTACAGGATCTCCCATACTCAAGCTTTGCTTCATGGCAATGTGGAAACTCGACTGCAGTTTGCCCCAACATTCTTAGGTAGATGATGCATAGCTATGGAAGATCTTGTGAAGTGACAAAACAAATTTTATCTGAACGGTAGTGTTAACTCACACAACTGCCGCATTTGGGCTGCAAATAACCCTGACATAGTCCATCAGGTCCCTTTACATTCACCAAAAGTCTGTGGTTTCACTGCATCATTTATTATTGGTCTGTACTTTTTTGAAGAACTTTGCTTGACAGGACCAGTGACTTGGACTTTGTTGTCCCACAACTGCAACAGTGAAGATGCCTTGGCTCTACCAGATTCGTGCAGGATGGAGCACAACCTTGCATTGAATTGCCAGTACAGCAAATATTATGAAAACTCTTCACAGAACACAGTGATTGGTCATGCATTTCCCATAGCATGGCCATGCTCATTCACCTGATCTCAACCTCTGACTTTTGGTTGTGGGGCCATCTGAAATGCATGGTGTAGGAAGGACATCTTCCTGATTTAGCAACCTTTCGAAAGACAGAATAATGCAGATCTGTTGCGTTCTGCTGCAGAAAATGTCATTCACAGGATGTAGTTTGTAGACAATCTGAAAGTTATACGAACACAAAAATTGATTTATGTCTCTTCTATACATTACTGCTTAATTAATCTCAAACCACACACTTTGTCAAATGTCACCTATGGCAGAATTTTGTACTATTTTTTTATCTTCTGCAAATCAAAACCCCTGTTCCGGAGTGTACTTACACCAAGTTTGGTTGAATTTTGTACAGTACATTTTTTGCTACTCTGAACACCTCTTTAATTATGGCCACTCTGTATATAAATAAAATGATAATCTCAAAACAGCATAACCCATTTGGTTTACAAATAAAGATAGATACATTATTATTTGCAGATGAACAAATTGTATTAGCTGCATCAGAAGATGATATACAGCGATCAGTTAAATCATTAAATGAAATTGCAGAACAATATATTATATGAGAATACCAAAAGTAAAGACAATGACTTTCAAAGGAGAGAAAGAGACCTCAAGAAGTAAAATTGTGATAGATACTCTGACCACAGATCCAAGACCCTCGGCTGGCAATGTGCCAAGAAGTCAATTCCTGTAGAAGGGGAGAAAGAAATATGGAAAAAAAGAAATACATAGGTATGAATTCGTTACCAACATGTGAAATCAAATGCTTTATACGTAAAAGTTTCCAACTGTTGTACAAGCAAAATAGTTACCACTTTAAAAACTAGAATTTCCATAAAAGAAAAGCTAATTTTTTGATGTATAATAATAAACAGTCATTCCATGAAATTCATTGATTACTCTATTATTGGAATGGATTTGCCACCGCCTGACATGCACAGAAGTATTGAGGGGTCTTGCATCGGTGGTTGCACAGCAATAACATATTAGAACTAGTGAATACAGTTACACCCCGAGTTACGTAAGTAATGTGTTCCGTAAATTTTTATGTAAGTCAAATTTGTAAATTACATACATACAATAAAATGTTCAATGGCTACTCATACTGCTGTCTTACGTTAGTTTTTTTGCCATTAATCAGATATTTTTCATTTTTGGGGTGATTAAAAAAAAATGTATCAATTGTATTTGAATAATATACATACTGTAAATATGAAAGTATGAAAAATACATAATATAAAAACAAACTGAAAATATTCACTTTTCAAATAAAAAAATGTCTTGTGATGGCTAGGTTGGCTGTTCTAAGGAATGCTGCTCTGCGGGAAGTTTTACCCATTTCGATGTTAAAAGTCAGACGAATTATTTTCAACTTTTCTAAAGTAATTGCAGACCTTCGTTCTTTAGATTTATTACCAGCACTTTCAGATTTGCATTCCATTTTAAGGGTAAAAAAAAAAACAATGAAACTAGCAGTGATAACAAGTGACTGAGCGTAACTGCAAATTTACATGTCGCGTGTTACTAACTCTGGTGTAACTATACTTTCAAATACCTAGGATGTGATTTATCATATGAATATGAACAAGATATAGACATTAAAATATCAAATTTTGTTAAATGGCATCATAAATGATATATTTAAGCCATCGCTGGTAGAAAACCACATCAGAATCAGACTGTTTTATTAAATGAAAGTGAAATAGGGACCATAAAACAAATGAAGAAAATTTACAATCCCCGAGTACATAGCCAACTAACTACTATATAAGTAAACATAAACAAAAATGGTTAGAACATCCAAATGGAATGGACAATATACAGATGCAAAACAAATTATAAAAGAATTGGGAAAGCAATGCAATGAGACCAGAACAGGCCACTTAGCCTAAAATCCATGATAGGAAGAAGCTATCTCCTTGTTGAAAATAGAACTACTTTGTTATATTAACCCATAGCAAGTGGCTTTCTGGAGCCCTACTCATTCAACAGTGCAGCTTATATAAAGAAATGGCAAATGCTAGTTATTGTTAGAACCTAAACAATAGATTAGGAAATGAATCTTACATATAGGAATGATTTGTGAAAATTTGGAGAAAAAAAGCAGAGCTAACAATAATAGTACCTTCTGGAGAGCCTGTGTAGCTCAGTAGAAGTGGCGTTTGCACTTGACCGCACGAAGAAAGGATTTGGTGGTTCAAATCTAGTCGCCGACTAGAGGAAATTTTTCTAAGCCTTTTTTCGACCGGTTCCCGAGTTAGTCGATCTCTGGCATGGGCTAGCGAGTTTTTTCTCCCGCAAACTCAGGTGTTTCGTCCCGTAAACTCAAGAAAATCTACCATCGAACCCACACTATTTTCAGACATCAAAAATATTGTGTTAGGGACCACGAGATGGCGGCACTAGCTTGCCGCCTTCTTCACTGCATACCGATGAATCAGTGATAGCCTTGGGCCAGTTATCCCTCTGATTGGCTACCAGTGGAGATTGAACTGCTCACTCAGTCTCTAAATGTTAGATAGGGTAAACGGCCCCGCCTACTCCCTATACGGGAACAAATAGGCGTTAGCTGATTTTTTTTTTTTTTTCTGGATTTCTGTTCAGGATAAGGAATACCTATTACTAACACCATGTTCAAACATGAAAAGATGTACATAAATTCACTTAGAACAAACAAGACAAAAAAAGTATGTTAATGCTCACAGTAATATCTTTACACTGGTTCAAGATACAAAGTATATATATATAGCGGATCTGAAATGGGAAGTACAGGTATCTCATGCTTAACTCAGGATTTGATTAATGTGGCGAAATTAATTGCCGCAAGATTTTTGATTAACATGCCCTTAACCCTGCGGAGCTCGCAGCTGATCTAACAGATACATGCAAAATGTTTAATATAAATATTCTTATGCAATTCAGTGTATAGCTTGCAGATCAGAAGCAGCTGTGCATTCTTATGTTACAAGTGATATTCCATACTGTTTTTTGCTGTCAGTTTGGTTTAACACATGTTATGTAAAGGTTGTGATATTTGACAATAAATTGTATCTGAGAGATATCTCCAATGTCAGTATAGGATGGTTTAGTTGTTGTTGTTTTTTAATTATTTTTTCAATAATTTCTAGATTGTACCTGAAAATAAATATAAACCATGTATTACTGAAATTCAATATCCACTTAATTTGTACCATCATGTATTATATTTGCAGTGTTTTTTCTTTATGTTTTATTGCTTGTTATCATAGAATTTATGCCGATACGAAAAAAAACAAAACTGTTCAAATGACTCTTGATAACTTCTTTTGATAAAAAAATTGCAGTAAATAATGTAGGTACAAGTATTTATTAAACATTTACTTTGCATTCATTTTTTATCTTTCCTAAAAGAGTACCATATAAAATGAATTATTAATACAGTAATCGATCATGAACGAATTGTAATTTTTACCATTGATTATTAGATTTGATTAACACGATATCTGGTAACATCGAGGGATTAATTAACCAATTTAATTGAGGGATGCCTGTATTTACATTTCTTCATCTATCTCCTCATGCCTAAGGAAGCATGACCTTGGCAACAATGTTTCTCCATTTACTTCTATCTCTTGACATGGCAGTTACTTCTTCCAAGGAGTCTTGAGATCCTTTGGATTTGATCTACCCAGCTTGCTCTTGGTCTTCCTTTCCTGCATTTTCCTTGCATAATTCCCTTCTCAGTGTTATCACCATCTTGTCATGATATATGTCCAAAATACTGAAGTATCTTCTTGTTGACTATGTCACTCAGTCTCTTTTTGATGTTTAATCGATTGAGAATACTAACATTGGTTTTTTTATCCATCCAAGAGATATTCAGCATCCTTCTCCAGCACCACATTTCAAAGCTCTCAAGTGTCCATGTTCTGCACCATAGGGAATGATTGAGAAAATAAGGGTATTCACAAGTTTATATTTGGTAGTGTTAGAAATACTTTTATTTTTCCATATCTTTTTCAGTTATGTCATGGCATTCCTTCCCATAACAATTCTTTTTATTTTGGTATGACAACTGCCTTTATTATCTATCAGGGCTCTACGATATATGAACTGTTCTACTTTTCCTATCATCATATACTTGGTCTTATCTCTGCTAATTTTAAGTCCATATTTAATATTCTCCTAATAAGTGACATCAGTTTTCTCTTTCACTACTGACTATAAGCACGGTATCATCTGCATATCTGAGGTTGTTTATCTTCTTTTCTGCAATCGAGATTCCACCTTTCCATCCATCAAGAGCTTTCTCATTATAATTCACTATAGAAGTTGAACAGGTTGTGAGATAGGATACATCTCTGCCTCCCTTTTCATATTAAACTATTCTGAAATATTTTGGCCTATCTTCACTGTTGCTGTGAAGATAGGCCAAAGTTATTCAGTTGATTAGGTATTTTGGAATTCCCATTTTGTTCAGACATTTCCAGAGTACTACCGCTCAATTGACACAGTCAAATGCCTTGGAATAGTCCACAAAACAGATACATTAGGATACTGAACAAGTTTTTTCTTTCTTTCTCTTAGCTGCCTTATGTTTGCAAATTGGTCTCTGATATCTCTACCAGACCTGAAACCAGCCTGTTCATTTGGGATTTGTAACTCAATGTAGGTCTTCAGTCTTTCTTTAATCACATGTAGCAGAAGTTTGCTTGCATGTGAAATCAGTGCAATGGTCCTATGGTTGTTGCAATCATTAATATTTCCTTTCTCGTGTAATGGTATGAATATAGATCTTATCCAATCTTCTGGCCAAATACCTATTTCCCAAATTTTGTAGCATAGTCTTAAAAATTTAGTATTTGACATTTGGTTCTTTTATCCATCCATGAGATATTCAGCATCCTTCTCCAGCACCACATTTCAAAGCAAATCGAACCTTGGTGTTTTACCTTTCTTGAGTTTTTTTCAAAGCCCATTCAATTTCGTCTTTTAAAATGTTCGGTTCATTTTGTATGAGTTCCTCTTGTCTTTCTTCAAATGAGATAGTAGTATCTTTATAAAGATTTTCACAGTAACTTTTCCATCTCTTGAGTACATCATCTGTATTGGTTAAAATTCAGTTGTTTGAATCAGCTATATTAGAGGTATTTGGTTTAAAGTTTTTTCTAGTTATGAGTTTGATTTTCTTGAATAGATCATTGGTTTGATTTTTATTAGAATGTTCTTCAATTTCTTCACACTGCTTTTGTAAAAACTTGTCTTTCTTGCAGAGTTTTTTGATAATTCAAAATACTTTTGCTGTATGTCTATCTGTTTCATTAGAAAATCCAGTTGCCTTGATTTTTCTTCTTTTTTCAATTTGGACTAGCATTTCACTTGAGATCCATGGACTGTTTATTTTTGTACTTTTAGGGATTGTATTCATGTTGGAGGTTTAATGGAATATTATCAGCACTGAGAAAGGATTAAAACTAATTTGAATGCTTCCAATATTTCGTCTGAGTCACAGAGACATCTTCAGATAACTTTTTGTAACAACACACAAAAATACGATACAATGGTTAGTAAAACAAGTGAGTGAAACTAAGGTTCTATCTAGGTGATGCGCCTTCTATCGGCATTTGCAGGTGGCCTAGGATGTAAAGAGGGATCTCTGATAATTAATGTTTCCCAAATTTGGGGAAGTTTTATGCAACCGTATTTGTTTAAATTAGGTTGATTTCTGAGTGCAGATGCAGATTCAAAAAACAGTCTTTCTTTTTTTGAATTTACTATGGAGGAGCATGGTGGTTTTTTTCCAGGAGATCCTGTGAGGTGTATCCAAAACATGGTCTGCAAGGCCAGATTGACCATAATTGTGATTGCAGATGTATGATTGTGTTCCTCTAACAGGATGGTTGCTGATCTTCATCTGCACTGAGGAATCAACCTAATTTAAACAAATATGGTTGCATAAAACTTCCCAAAATTTGGGAACCATTAATTATCGGAGATCCCTCTTTACATCCTAGGCCACCCGCAAACGCCCATAGAGGGTGCACTGCCTAGATAGGACTTTAGTTTCACTCACTTGTTTTACTTATCATTGTATTGTATTTGTGTGTTGTTACAAAAAGTTATTTGTAATCCCTGAAGATGTCTCTGTGACTGAGACAAAATATTGGAAGCATTAAAATTGTTTTAATCCTTTCTCAGTGCTGATAATATTCCATTAAACCTCCAACATAAATTCTTTACAGCACTTAAGTCTCAACACACAGATGGAGATTGTATTCTTTGCTGTCTCAAGAATTATTGCTTTTACTTTACACCAAAGTTCTTCCGATGTTGTTTCCTCTATACTGTTTCTTAATTCCACCGCAATATTATAATTACTATTAACTTTTGAGACCTCTTGAAATTACATTTCAAGCAGGATAAAATGAACGTTACTTAAAAAAAAGTAAGTTTTAAAATGAATCAAAGCTTCCAGTAATTAACTATAGACTCAAATATTCAAGAAAAACAACAACAGAATCTGAATCTTTGGAGATTCGGTGGCAAACTCTGAAGAAAGCATGTGGTGAACTCATAGTTCAAAGGGGAAGTCCTGGAAAAGAAGAAAGCAAGGTATCAGGTATACCCCCCCCCAAGAGAATACATAGTAAAATGTAAGAAAGTCGATGACTAGGATAAACATAGAAGATACATAATCATGAAGATGGCAATATGTTCTATAGGCTATTGAAGAGATTTAGAGCAAAGAGTGCTTGTAAAAGAAATCATATAACTGACGTAAAATTGAAGGTAAGAGTGTTCCGAATATCCGAAGTAATTACTTTGAAAAATTATTAAATAAGCAAAGCAGTGATAAAAAAAAAATACTCAAAGGAAATGCAGTCAGGAATACATGAGGTAAAAAAAACCAGAAACTTTAATATATTTAACGAGAGTCAATCAAATATGCTAGTATAGTATAAAAGTTTTACCTGAAGAAGAAAAAGAAACTAGATTTCTGAATTATGCACTATATAATTCAGAAAAATAACAAACCTGATGACTTCGGAATTGATACAGAAGATAAATAATGAAGATGGTCAAATTTCTGTACGCTATCAAAGAGACTTAGAGGAAAGAGTGCTTGTAAAAGAATTCCAGATGACAGGTAGGGATTTTATAGTACTAATCTATAAAATGCAAACTAAAACAATATGAAAATTACAAAGGTATCTACTGAGTGTTCCAGTAAGATTTATGCAATCTTACTTGAGATGAGGACAGCAAAAATTATGGAAGGGAGAGACATGGAATGATTTCAAACCTGGCAGAAGTTGTTAGGATCAGATTTTCATTTTATACAGAGTCAAGAAATCATTAGAATATAATAAAATTCCCTGTTTTATTTTTGCAGATACAAAAGGCATATAATAACATTATATGCCTTTTGTATCACAGAAAAACTCTTCCATATATAATCTATATCCGATCTAATTATCTAAAAAGTCAATAGACCCCATAGTTTGAGGAATAAACAGCCATGGAATCCACCTTAATAAGATGTAGGACCTCTTGTTGGAGATTTAGTGGAATATTTACAGTGCTAGGCAAGGATTAAACACTAATTTTAATGCTTCTAATATTTCATCTCTGTCACTGAGACATCTGGGATTACAAATAACAATTGTAACACACACACACACAAAGACAACACAATACTAAATGAAACACATGGGTGACTAAAGTCACCACTAAAGAACAGACAGATCAGCGACCATCCATTTAGCAGAACCCAAATCATACATCTGCAATCATGACTATGATCAATCTGGCCTTGCAGACCATGTATTGGATACAACCCACGGGGATCTCCTGGAAGAAACCCACCATGCTCCACCACAGTAAATTTAAAAAAGGAAAGACTGTTTTTAGAATCTGCAGTGGCACTCAGAAAGCAACCAAATTTAAATAAATACAGATGCACAAAATTTGGGAAACAATAATTGTCAGAGGTCTTGCTTTACATCCTAGGCCACCTACAAACACCCATAGAGAGCACATCACCTAGACAGGACTTGAGAGTTACCCACTGTTTATTTAGTATTGTGTTGTCTTTGTGCATGTTACAAGAGTTATTTGTAATCCCTGAAGATGTCTCAGTTACTGAGCCGAAATATTGGAAGCATTAAAATTAGTTTTTAATCCTCTCCTTGTGCTGTAAATATTCCATTAAACCTCCAACAAGATGTCTTGCCAGTATTTACGCCTTAACAGACAAATATAGGACCTCCTATTGCTGCGATGACTGCGGCAATCCTATCTTTCCACAAGATAGGATAGCGATCAATGGGAATTTTTAGCCATTCTTGCTATAGGCATGTAATGAGGTATTGGAGTGTTGCAGGGCAGACACCCCTTGACAATCCAGATCATTCTACAGATGTTTAATAGGGTTGAGATCGAGCCTCTGTGGAGACCAGTTAAGTATGATGTTCATGCCTACAAACCAAACATTTACAGCAGTAGCCTTATGACACAAAGTACGAAGCATAGCCTCCGAATTTCATAGTAAAGGTTATGCACTCTGGTAAGATATGTTCACTGGGCATCTATCCTACCCACATCAATCAATCTGCTTGTTAAAGGGTGTGGTGTGATTTGTTGCTCCATAACACAGCTTTCCAAGCTGCAATATCCCACTGTACACACTCTTAGCACCACTGAAGACAATGCTGCAAGTTGATTCAAGTAATGTAGAGCTTACATATTGTGGTCCTTCCATAGAAACCCATGTTGTGAGCCTTAGTTCTGAATGTTTTTTGTGCAGATTTGTATTCCAGTTGATGGCTGGAATACAAATGGAACTCTACATTCAGCATGTCGGCCGACAAATGGTGGTTTTTACATGTTATCCTTTGTAGCATCCTACAGTCAGGTTTGGTGAACGTGGTGGGTTGCCTACTAAGGGTGGCTCTTACAGTTGACTTGCTGCACTTCCATCTCAGTATGGTATCACTGATTGTTGACCTGGGATGGCCCAATTTGTCAACAATTTGCTGAGCAGATAGGCCTGCAACATGACATCCTACACATAATGCCTTGTTCAACTCCATCAGTTCCCTTCTCGCATCCATTTCATCCAGGTACAGTTGCAGTGACTTGGGAACATCATATTCCTCCAATTTATACCAGCTGCAAACATGCGACTCATTACACCTGTTTCCTCTGCATCAGTTCTATAAAACATTTTTAGAAACTTAAATGTTTCTATCATATCCCATCTTTTCCACCTAGCAAGCAACTTTTGCAGCCTACAAACCTTCAATTTATCTTCATAGGGAACATTCCACAGACTACTCCCCATCTTGATCACTCATCTCTGGATCCTCTCCAGGCTGGTGGTAAACTGCTAGTCACCTGCTTTCTCTTCCAGCCATCTTTGTATCCATATCCATTCCCATTTGTTCCATTTTGGGTAGAGTTCCATATGGTATACTGTGAATTGCTTTTGCAAAATCCACATGAAACTCTCCTCAAACTAGAACAAATGGAAATGAATATGAAACTGATATGGACATAAAGGTGGCTGATGGATAGATACTAAAGAGTAGTATTGTGTTGTTATTCCCTTTATCCAACTCAGCAGTCACTCTATTATAAAAAGTAAATAGCAGAGGCACGACCTCCTCATAGAGTATCATCTTATCCATCCATTCCTGAATTTTGTATTTGACCAACTTTTCCAATACTTTTACCACCAATTTCAAGATACTGACTGGTCTATCATTTTTTACCACAGTATTGGAGCTTCCTTTATGCAATGGAATAATCTTTTCCTCGTTTCAATCCCTTGGGATTTTACCAGAGCTGAGACAAGTTAAACAGAGAAATGCAAATTTCTTTGCATATTCTTGTAATATACGAGGGTGGGGTGGTCTGAAAATGGGTGCTTAAGGGTCAAAGCTGTATAACTGAGAGGAGACCTCCACATAGCCTTTAAAGGAATGCAGAGAGCCGACCAGGGCTTCTGACCAAATGTCCAATCCTCAACTTCTCGTGGTGCACCCTGTTGGGCATCTAACTGGATACTGAACGAACAAGGATGGGCTGGCAATTTGGGATTTAGCCGACCAAATTGTATTCTTATTGGCTTAAACCAAAATACAAAATGATGGTACAACATGACAGAATTTCATGCCGGCTGGGGCATCGCCCAGTTAAACAAGGCCACCATTTTCGCCAGGAAACCAGGGCAAACAGTGAAAAGTCAGCAGCTGGAACAAATCATAAAACCCACCCAAACTCAACATCATCAGAGTTCAAGATTGGTACTATCAACATAAAAAGTCTGAATGGCAAAGAAATGAAGCAAGCTGAGGAATTAGATAAGTACCAAATCGACATAATAGGGGTGACTGAAACACAAAGGCAAAAAATGGTTATATTCAGGCAATGACAATCAAGGAAAAGAAAGAGTAGCCATAGTATTCAACACTAAATATGAGGCTAATCTTCTTGAATGGCAGGCAGTCTCAAGTAGAGTGATGTGGGCAAATATGAGAATGGGGAACAGGACAGTGAGACTTATTTGTGCCTAATGGTCCCACAGAAGGTTCTACTAAGGTAGAAGTGGAGGAATTTTTTGATGCTTTAGAGAAAGCAACTGACACAATGAAAAAGGAAAAGTTGGTCCTTGTTGGGGATCTAAATAGCAGAGTAGGAAATGATTGGCAGACATACAAAAATATTTTTGGGAAAATTTGGAGAAAAGAGCAAAGCTAATAATTATGGCAAATACCTGTTGGATTTCTGCTCAGGACATGGACTAGTTATTACTAACACCATGTTCCAATATAAAAATGTGCACAAATTCACATGGAGAGAAGAGGCAAGGAATACGAAAAGTCTCATTGACTATGTTATTGTAGATAGTGATGTTTTCTCCCTGGTATTAGATATTAGGAAAGAACTAGCCATTGTCAGCATCCAGGAATGCATTAGCAGAGCTAATCTCAGGTGGTATGGTCACGTAAACAGAATGAGCAAAGAAGGATTAGCAAAGCAAGTATTCTCTGCTAGGTTGGCAGGAAAATGACCCAGAGGAAGACCAAGATATAGGTGGATTGATATGGTACAAAGTGCCTTAGACAATAGACATATAAGATCTGATAATGTTGGAGTCTTGACAAGATGTTAATGTCAGCTCTTTGCTTTATGTAGATGATGTTATACTTCTAAATAAATCTGCTATAAGTTTTCAAGAGTCCCTGACTAAATTGAATAACTGTTGTAATAGATATGGTGTGAAGGTCAGCAATAAAAAGACAAAGACAATGACAACAAAAGACAATAGGTAGAATCGTTGAAAAGATCAACTGTGTTGTGAATGGAGAACCTGTGGAACAAGTAAAACATTTCAGCTACATAGGCACGATTTTTAGTGAAGTTGGTAAATTAAATATGGAAATAGACAACAGAATCAACAAAGCTGGTATAGTAGGAAGTCAGTTGAATAAATTCATATGGAATAAGAGAGAAATTAGTCAGAACACTAAATTAGCTGTATACAAGACAGTGTTCAAACTAGTTTTAACTTATGGATCTGAGAGCTGGGTCAGAAGAAGTAAAACACTTGACCAAAGACTAGAGACCACAGATATGAGAGTCCTGAGAAAGATTAGAAGCATGAACAGATGGCATCAATGGCAATATCATATTAAAAATGAGGAATATAGGAAAGAACTAGACATTGTCAGCATCCAGGAATGCATTAGCAGAGCTAATCTCAGGTGGTATGGTCACTTAAACAGAATGGTCGAGGAAAGATTAGCAAAGCAAGTGTTCTCTGCTAGGTTGGCAGGAAAATGACCCAGAGGAAGATCAAGATATAGGTGGATTGATACAGTACAAAGTGCCTTAGACGATAGACATATAAGATCTGATAATGTTGGAATCTTGACAAGTAACAGACTGATTTTGAGGAAAATTGTAGATAGGAAGTTAGTAATGATGTAAATTTTTCATGGAGTACTATCATATCCTGTACACCCCTTGAGGGTACATGTCAGGAAATTTGATGATGATGATTATGGTCTGAAAAGTTCTTGGCCTAACAATGAAAAAACGAATTCATAATTTCAAAATTATTTTTATTTTTCAACATAACTCCCTTCAGACTAATACATTTCTTCCAGTATCATTATCCCATCCCTGTAGTGGTTCTCAGTAAGATCTGCAAAATACCCCTCTACAGCTGCAATCATCCCTTGATTCGAAGAAAAATCTGACCAGCAAGGGAAGAGATAGAAGTCAGAGGGAGCCAAATCTGGGGAATTGGGTGGATGTTCCAACAATTCATAGTGCAGATCGATTAATGTTCCCATTGCTAAAACATTTTTGTGATCAGATGCATTGTCCTGATGAAAGATGATTTTTTCCTTCTGCAAACCGGGTCTTTTCTCACAAATTTTTTCATCTAGTCTGGTTAAAAGATCGGAATAATATTCCCTGGTTATTGTTTTACACTTTTCAATATAATTAATAAACAAAATGCCTTTAGCATCCCAAAACACCGATGCCATGACCTTTCCTGCTGATGGAACTGACTCTGTCTTCTTTGGTGCCAAACAACTGGCTTCTGTCCACTGTTTTGACTGCTGTTTGGATTCTGGTGTGTAATGGTGAATCTAAATCTCATCCACAGTAATAAATCGAAGCACAAAATCAGTTTTATTCTTGTTAAAATGCTCCAAGCACTGTTCAGAGATTTTCATGCGAGGGCGAGAATTGCAAATGAAAGCTTTTTCATTTGCAATTCTTCATGCAAAATATATTCTACACCTTCTTTTGAAATGCCTATAGTCTCAGCAATTTCACGTGCTTTGACTCGCCGGTCATCCAATACCATATCGTGCACTTGATCAGTGATTTCTGGTGGTGTTACACTTTTTGGATGTTCTTCACCTGGATCATCTTCAAAGCTGGTACGGCCACATTTAAACTCGGCAGCCCAGCCAAAAACGAAGGAGAAGAGTGCCCGTAAACTTTTATGAACTTCAAATGAATTTGTTTTGGCATTAAACCTTCTTTTACAAAGAATTTTATAACTGCATGATACTCAATTTTATCCAAACAAAAGTCTGTTTTGCTTCAGACAGCTGTAAAACAAACTACTTGATAGAATAACTTGCAATTTCACATGGATGCTTATGACAGATAGAAAAAAAAATCTTGCCGATAGTGTTGCCATCTATGGCCGAGGACGAGAACTTTTCAGACCACCTTCGTATATGCCATATATTACAAGAATGTAATATTAATAATAATAGGAATGCCTAATTCCATGCCCATGTTTACATTCAAATTCTGCAATATCCTAATTGTTTCCAATTCATCAACTTCTATTCCCATCATAGTAATATCCTCAATTGGATAACAGACCTTTGCAAAGTGGTAACTCAACTATTTTATCTGCTTCTGTCACATTGCAAAACTCTTTGGGATTTCCTTTGGCCTGCTCAGCTAATTTCTTCCTGTGGCGTGCTGATTACCTTTCTTGAGTCTTGTACTGCTCCCGAGATGCTGATCACTTTTCTCTTTATAGCTTTCACTGCATTTTCTTTTTTGGAGTTCCTGCTTCATAATACTGTTGATCCATTTAACTCCTACTTGATTAATCCACCTGACTTTGGATATACAGCCTGAGATACAGATACTGCTTCCTTCAGATACCCTTGATCTACTAAGCAGTGCTGATATCCTTTCAGATTCTTACTGGGTAGGAGTATGGACAGATCTGATCTGAAATCCATCACATGCTCTTTGTAAGTAAATAAATTCCATTTCCTTCCAACCACATGATATTTTCTTCTTCTGGCCTGTCTCTATAGTTGAAGTTCCCCATAATAATTATTTGATCAGCACTCATTGTGCTAATATTTGATGATGTATGCTTCCACATCAATCCTTGCAAGTCACCCCCCCCCCAATGGCCTACAGAAGCAATCAATTGTATATTTTGTCCTATTAGACTATCTCATATCTCAGAATAAGAAGCAGCAAGAAATTGCTTCAAATGAACTCCATCCTATCTTCCTGATCTCCTACTGTTTTTGGCTGCAAATCATCTACCATCAGTACCCCCTCTCTCATCCCATGTTCTCTGTCCTGAAAATGCTATATCCTTCACATTCTGTGATGGCTGATATCAGATATAATTTCAGCCCAGTCCCATTAGCAATGTCTATAACTTCTGGCGTGGTTGCACCAACCAACCAATGCTAAAAATTTCTCCCTCTTATTCCTGATACTTCTAGCATTAGCAGTATTCAACAAATAGACTTGTCCATTGGATTTTGTTGGATGATGAATAGTTGCAGACTGGGCAAGTTTTTTTTTATTTTGTTTTAATCAAAATATAGAGCAAAGGCTTTAATTTGGCAAGATTAGTAATATATAATGAGGATATTAAACATTTTTCATCATTTTAGAAAAAATAAAAATTTTGAATTTGATCAGAAAGTATGAAAATAAAGCTTTTCCATAGAAATTGCCTTGGCCTGCACTACTTAAAAGACACAGACTCTGCCTGGGTAATGTATTAGATTACATCAGGAGCCTGTATATTCTCCTTTTATGAGTGCATTGATTAGATTTCCCTGACCTGAAACCTTTTTTTGAACTGTTGAATTTTGGTTCTAATCAGAGACCAGGCAGCAACATAAGAGAGCAAAAAACCTCTGTTCAATATCATAGCAGTCCCATGTCATTAGATATATTTTTATTTAATAAAAGATTTTTGTACAAAATTCATAGGAAAGCTCTGTTGTAGCTATCATATTCCTCTATACAAGTATGCTCTATATTTTATATTATTTCTTAGGAGTCTGGCACTGACTTAAGAAATTATGGTGATTGAAATCAAGATACTCACCAGTCATTTTCATTGTTTAATATCTCCTGAAGGCTTATGCATATTATTGAAGACATTTTAAATGAATAGTATGAAGTTAAGTTCATAGTGTGAACATCTGAAGCATGATGATGCTCGTTGAAAATATTAACTGCATAAAAATCACCCGTAATCTTCTTAGCCAGAATGACAGTAAGGTGAGTAGGTGGGATGTACTGGGGTCCCAAGCAGTATCACCTTCGTAATTATGTTCGTAATTACATAAACATCTTCCAAAAACTACCTGGATTTAACCTGCCCAGGAATATATGGACGACAGCTAACAGGATTCATACAGGCCATTTGTAAGTAAGTCTCCACATGTATGTGGAGACTTACTTTCAAAGTGGAGGAAAATACCAAATCCACACTCCCTGTGGAGTTGAGACCCAAACCATTCGGCATATAGTACAGGAATGTGAGCTAACGGCATATCCAGGTGACTTTAAGGATATCTTTGACCTATTCCCAGAGGTAATCAATCGGATTAAAAACCTAAATGTTAAAATATGATTAATCTTCTGTCTGATGCTTATCATAAATTTCATGTTTGTATTTGCCTGAATGTAGATGTTTTACTCTTTTTATTTATATTATCATATATGTGTATCTTATCTATATTCATGTGTATTTTATCTTATTGTCTTTTAACCTTTTGTGTACATGCCATATGATAAATAAATAAATAAATGATGATGCTCTTAAATCTGCTGAGTTATGCAAGGATAAATTTCTGTTTTTCTTAAAATTAATATCAGTAACAGTAGTTGTTTCTACCTCCATCCTGTGGAAGGAGTTTTAGTGTGATAAATATAATTAAATCTAAGAACAGAACTAAACTTCTAGCTTGAATTTTATTCCTGTCGAGACAAAGACAATGAAAATAGGCAGAAACATGAAAATATCAACTGCATCATGAATGGAGAACCTGTAGAACAAGGAAAACATTTCAGCTACTTACGCACAATTTTTAGTGAAGATGGTAAATTAAATATGGAAATAGACAATAGAACAACAAAGCTAGTAATGGTAGGAAGTCAACTGAATAAATGTATATGAAATAAGAGAGAAATTAGTCAAAACACTAAAGTAGCTGTATAGAAGACTGTTCAAACCAATTTTAACTTATGGATCTGAGAGCTGGATTAGAAATAAAACACTTGACCAAATACTAGAGACCATAAATATGAGAGTCCTGAGAAAGATTAGGCACATGAACAGATGGCATCATGGCAATATTATATTAAAACCAAGGATATTAGAAAAGAATTTAACATTGTTAGCATCCAGGAATGCGTTAGCAGAGCTAATCTCAGGTGGTATGTTAACTTAAACAGAATGGGAGAGGAAAGATTAGCAAAACAAGTATTCTCTGCCAACCTGGCAGAGAACACTTGTTTTATAACTTTCTGATAACATCACTCCTTGAGGGTACATGCCAGGAATTTGATGATGAATATGTAATTGATAAGTGATATTTTTCTGGAAACATACATTATGTAAAGAACCATTCCAGTAATAAATATTAATGTAATAAATTATATTTTTCAAAAAACTAATATTGCTTTTACTGTTCTTCCTGTTTCTATTATTTATTGACTTTTCCCTTTTTTGAATGGTTTTCGCTAACACAAATCTACTCCATATATATAAATTTTCTCCACATATCATGATATAGCACCACTAATCATTCTATAAACTTTTGACTTATTGGGACATATCATTAAAGAAAAAATGGGGAAGAGGAGAAGGGCAGGGTCCTTGGGAAAGTAGGGCTTTGCATTATTTGCAAGCCCTGAGCAATAGTGTACATAAGCTGTAACATCCCTTAGGTCCCAACCACCTTTATACTTTCATTTGCAATCATTACTCTCTCTCTCCCTCTTTTTCACTTCTTCCAATAGCCCTTTCATATCTTCTCTGATTTTTTTTTTCAATTTCAAGGTCATCAGTGCCTACAAAAACAACCAATTCTTTCTCCTTACAGTTTTGCATCCCAACAGCTTCACACCAGGGAAACAAGATTTAGTCAAGCTCTCATTAAGTATTCCTCTTATTGTAGAATCATCATAAAAGTTTTTTCGTTACTCTGCTTGTCTAGCTTAGTCATCCATTCTTCTTCTTTCTTATCTCACACCACTTGCTTTTTCTCTTCTCAGCTCTACAAATACCACTACTGCACTTTCAACAGTATCACTGTTGAAAGTGCAGTAGTGGTTCAGACTTCTGTCAATATTCCTCAATTAACACCATATCAAATTTTTCCCATGCATTTTGATATAGCTGGAATCTATTCAATTACTGTTTGGATCTCTACAAGAATCAGCTTTACATTTTTCTTTATATCAGTTGTCCACTCATTGAAACTAAATCCCATTCAAGATTTGCTCAATTAGGATATCTTCTAATGTAAGATGCAATTCATGTTGCCCAATACAGCAAAGTGTCTCTTACAACCTATAGGATTTCTGTCTTATCTCAACAGACCACATTATAGAAAAGCTGTCCTTGTTAATAAGTGATGACCACCACATAATCACAAATTAACAAGTTAAACAAGTTTCTCTTCATAGCTCAGTATCAACATTGCCATCTGTGACACAAAGAGCTTGATTAAAGGTATGGTAACTGAAAGTAAGTTGCTCTTGCATGGAGGAGGCAGGGTTTCCCCTCTCAGAAATTTGGGTTTTTCTTCTTGCAAGATAGGCAGACTGGTGAAAATACATGCAACTGACACCCTATCTACATAACATGCCTACGTAGATGGGATTAACTGTCCTATCATAACATTCATTAGGTCTTTATGAATGCTGTTACTTGGTTATGATAGAAAATTGAGCTTGACGAGTTAGAGATAAGAGCAGATGTTTTTTGATGAGATTAGTTCTTTGAAAGATAACTTCCATGTTAATCATATCAAACAGCCAAAACTGTGTGGTAATGCAAAAATGCAAGTTTTCCTCTCTGGCTTGTAATGGAATGGACTGTGTAATCTCACCTACAACTTCTCCCAGCAATTATCATTAGCATTTATTGGCTAATCTCCTTTCATTAAAAATTCAATATATTTCAAAAACAAAATAGCCACTTTCACCTGTTAGATTCAGATATTACGATCAATTGATTCTGTTCTTTGTTCTCAGTCATCTTACCTGATGGATACTCTTTGATTTACTGAAAGACTTTATTATTCTATTTTGATTTACCATCAGAACAGGATGACATATCTGAATGACAAAATAAGTTGTACAAGGAGAGAGAGAGAGAGGATACTCTGACCTTGCCATTTTTGTTAACTGCTTTGCACAAGACTCTGAACATCGTATTTTAAACACCATTTTCATCCCTATTCTTCCAGTTGTATAGTATATTTTGATGGTATGTTTGCTATTTGGAATTGCTTCCCACATGAATTACAACTCGTCCTTCAAAAGATTAAGTCCATTCATCCCAGATTCAATTATGTTAGACGGTGAAACAAGTGGTAACTGTCATAATTTTTTTTTAGACTTTCTCCATCTTATGATACCCAGATTATAAACTGCAATTTTTGGTACTTAGAAAGAGGAACTAAATGGAAACACAATGCTATCAAATTCCATCATCACCATTGTCAAAAAATCTGGTGATAAGAGATACATCCAGCAGGATTAGCACCTTCATGTGCTACTACCATTTATTCAAATATTCATATTCTGATTCATTTGAACATCTTAATTCAAACAAATATAGTAGTAATCTTGTAGTTTATATTATGTCACTGGAGTTTACCAAGTTCTTGGCTAACATTAGTTTGGTCATATATATAGAAGCATCAACAATTTATGTTACTGACATAACTGTTGATATGTCTCAAAAATTTCTACTTAACAGGCTATTTTTCACCCATCTAGCTACTAACTACACAAATCTCAAACCAGCCCATCCTTTAGAATACTGTTCACATGTTTGAGGTGGTGCACTTAAAACCTCCATAAAAATTTTTGATGCTGTCCAAAGGAGAATAATTTGTTTTATAGATGATCTCGCCCTCATAGACTCGCTTCAACCTCTATCTCACAGATGCACTGTTTCAACTCTCTCTTTTCTACAGGTACTGCTATGATCATACTCCAATGAACAGGCAACCATCATTCTTCAACTTCTGTTCGACTTAAAACAGCAGAAGATATCCAACATCCCTTTTCTGTACAACTGCAAACACACTGAACTTGCTTTCCCTCCTCATTTATTCCATTTACTTCTCTCCTCCAGAACAGCATTCCTTATAATGTGTTTTTCCCAACAATATAACTTCCAACTCTTCAAGAAAGTTAGCAATTGATTTCTTCTTTCTCACTCCTCTGCACCCCTCCCCACCCCCACATCTCACTGATATGTCAGAAGTTATTCTGCCCCTATGTATGGAATAAATCAAAAAGCCTGAAATATCTGTTCTTCTTCAGCACACATTTTCTATTAGTCAACAGTATCCAATCCAGTAAGTAATAATTTATAAAGAGAATTTGTGATTCAACCTCTAACTGCATAGGCCCAATAAAAATCAATTCTTGGAAGTGATCTGTTATTTTTATTATTTATTATATTATTTTTACTTATTTTTTTTTAAAAATCTTCATAACTGTTTAGTTTTTCTGTTCAATGACAGTTCATGCTAATGATTCTCTTATGTAATATCTGTCTCCATTATTACATCTCTCATCATTGTCCAATTTTATTATTTTGATCCTTACTTTTTTATTCCATCTCTTATACTTCTAGTGTTCTCATTGAAAAGGGCCATGATACTTGCCTGAAAAATGCATATTTTATTTTATTTTATTTTTTTTTCAGTATATCCTTATAACTATTCAGTTTCTGCTGGTCTTCTTTAATTAGTTCAGATCATGCTAATGCTGCTCTTATATAATTTAGCCAAGTAAATGGACTGAAAATTCTACAATAAGTAATTCATCAAGTTAATGTTGTTTAACTAACTATTACATTTTAATTAATTGAATTTAGTCCTGAGCATCAACATGTAATCTGATAGTCTGCTACTATACAATTTAAACTTCATCATCATCAAATTCCTGCCATGTACCCTCAAGGGGTGTACAGGATATGATAGTACTACATGAAAAAATTACATCATTATTAATTTCCTATCTACAATTTTCCTCCAAATCAGTCTGTTACTTGTCAAGACTCCAACATTATCAGATCTTATATTTCTATCGTCTAAAGCACTTTGTACAGTATCAATCCACCTATATCTTGGTCTTCCTCTAGGTCGTTTTGCTGCCAACCTGGCAGAGAACACTTGTTTTGCTAATCTTTCCTCGCCCAGTCTGTTTAAGTGACCATACCACCTGAGATTAGCTCTGCTAACACATTTGGGATTTAGGATTTTTTAGGATTTAGCCGACCAACTTGTATTCTTATTGGTTAACCAAAATATAGAATGATGGTACAACATGACAATTTAAACTTGTTTTTATTAACACTCTTACTTACCTATAACAGGAAGATTTAAATTGAAAACCTCAGTAAATCGCAAATATGTTTTGCCAAGTTCATATACATTCACCTGAGAAAGAAAATTATATTTTATCATAAATAGAATACTGGTTTGGGGTGTTAATTTTTAAATTATAAATTTGGCTAGATTAATTATTTTAGTACTTTACACAATATCCTCTCTTTGGGATCATCTGGAGCCAAAAATGGCTATTTCAAATGAAATAAACCCATTTTCACTTAAGGTGAAGCATGAAACAAATACAGTGCTTTACATTGACATGTTAAGAAAATATGTCACTTCTTCCCTGCTCTTTAAATTTCCAATTATTTAACCAGCCACCATGATAAAAGTCACTGCAGTTAAAAAAAATCTTCCACAAAAACATTAAAAAATCTCTAAAAATATCAGAAATTGCAAAAAACACTAAAAAAATCCAACAAAATTCTGAATTATGCAATTAAAAAATCTTTCATGCTGACATCACAAACATCAGAGTTCTTAATGCTAATATCAATGATATGCATCACCACTTACAGACATCCAAACCTGATATGTTATTCACCATTGAACAACAACTGGCATCCTCTGCTACATCTCAACTTTCCATTTACATCTTCCTGATGCCTTTCATAAGAAGGGTGGAACTTGTGCATTTATCAGGTTTGATATCCCATGCCAAAGGTTACAAAGGTTATTAGACCTCCTGGAATCCCCTTTATATGATCTGCTTTGGCTGAATACTTAATTACTTCACTTTGTTGCTTCTACTATTCTCCTAACTTTCACCAACTTATTTGACTATCTCTGAAATTTGATCATATACAATCTAATTACCCTAAACAGAGAGATAATCTTTAGTGATTTTACAATCCACAATTTATACTGGCTTCCCTTCTCCAACATGATAGACCAAGCTAGAAAAGAAATCGAACTGTTTGCTGTCAGTTTGGTTTCTTTTCAGAATAATTTAATACAAATTGTTCACCAACACCAGAATTCCTGATAATCGTCATCATTCTTACAACACCTGGATCTTTTCTAAACCAGCTCTTTCTTTGCACACATCACTGTTAGCTCTTGGCAAGTCTGCCCATAACCTTATCCATTTCTACAGATTGTCCTTCTCCCAGTCATTCTCAGGCTCATATCCTGTGGCACTACAATGGAACTGGACTGACTGGTTAGCTCTAGTCAAAAATCCAGCCTCAGTTTATGTTACAGCTTACAACAACTGCATAAAAATCAACAAATACAAAGCAAATTTGTATGGGTCAAATGCACTAAGCTTGTCTCCTTTCCAAATGGCAGTAGAGCCTTCTGGTCCCTTGCCAAGACTGTAGGACACAACTTCTGTCATATGTTTCCACCTCTACCACATTCTGATGTACAATGGTAATGTCTCCTAAAGATAAGTCAGACTTTTCAGCATCAGTTTTTACCTCCAGCTCTTGCTGAAGGGAAAAAAAAAAAAAAAAACTGATGTCAACAGTTATCTACAGTATGCCTCCTCTGAAATTTTGCCAAAAGGACATCAGAAAAACACTCAGTAGCCTTGAAACCAATAAGTCTCCTGGTTCTGATGGTATTCCTCCAGTTGTACTTAAAGCTTGTGCTCCAGAACTCATATCCAACTTGTAACATTTCTTCAAGCTATCATAATCATTTGGCATCTATACAACTGCTCGGGAGTAAGCTTTTATCCAAATTGTTCCCAAAAGAGGGAGGTAAAAGTCAAATATCAAACTATCACCCTATTGCTCTTGGAGACTCACCAATTACTTAGTTATCACCAATATGTATTCCACCATTCTCCTTCTACAGGAGATCTTCCAGCCAACTTCACCCGCCTTTATATATAAGTCATAGAAAAGTTCAAAGAAACTCAAGTGGTCACTCTTGATATTTCCAAGGCATTTGATCACGTTTAGCAATGTGGCCATCTTTTACCAAGCTTCCATATTATGGTATTTCTCCCTCCTGCTGTGAATGGATTTTCAGTTCCTCTTCAGTAGTTCATTACAGGTCATGGTAGATGGTTTCCTCCCATCAGATTTTTCAATTAATACTGGTGTACCCTATGGCTCAGTCCTGTCATCCTATGCTCTTCCTCCTATACATCACTGATCCTTTCTTACTGACATCCAATCCTATTCATAGTTTTGCTAATGAAAGTACTCTCCACTCCTCTTTTTTTATTTTCAAGACCTTGTAGTTCTTATATAGTTCATGCTTCAAGATCTTCTTCAACCAGTGTGTCTTAAACACTGATATTCTTGACATTCTCAAGTGGGGGAGTGAGGAAAATCTGATGAACTTTAATGCCATCAAAATGCAATCCTGTCTCTTTCCAGGAAGAAGACCATAACCTCTCTCTCTCTCTCTCTCTCTCTCTCTCAATTCTAACAATGTTCTTCTAGCCAACCAAGCTTGGTTCTCTCTTTTTGAGATAACGCTCACATCTAATCTATCCTGGCATAAACATGTCAGGTCCATAGCCTCTTCAGCTTCCAAAAAGCTTAGTATTCTTTTTTTTTTTTAAATCCCAAATAGTACTTTTCTCCTGCTTAAATTCTGATGTTTTATAAAGCTCAAATCTATCCAACCTTAGGAATACTGTTCTCATTGGGTTGGTGCACCCAAGACCTCCCTCAAGATGCTTGCCTGTATTCAGAAATGAGCAGTTTGCTTAACTGATGATCCTTCCCTCAATGACTCCTTCCAATTGTTCCCTCAGATGCCTCTGTTGCTCCAGTTGCTTATGTTTCTATATTATGTTTCTTCTATAGGTATTTATACAATAACAGCACCATGGGTGCTACTCCACTGAACTGGTAGGGTAGCTACCATCCTTCCACTTTACATTCCTAGCACACATATCAACTAAGAGAAAAATGCAAGAGGGCATTGAATATATCTTCTACAGAATGGGGGTGATGATGTTCCTTGCTTCACCTTTAAGCTTGATATCAATATGATACAAATCAGACTGATTTGCCACTGGGTGAATGGCAGTCTGATATGCATATGAAAGAGAATCATATGACCTCTTGGCATGAATGCAGACAACATTACCTGTACATGGGAGAATAGCCTTCTCCCATGAGAGGTTTGCGTTCCACCATGCTGTTTCTCATTGCACCAGCTAAGGAAATTGCTTATTCCATTATCGATCTACCTGCAGCTGTTCACTGCACAGAATGGAGTTCTCTGATTCCTTACCTTCTTATGACAGAGGACTTGAGATTAGAGTCCTATGTTGGATGTGCTACTATTTTTCCTGGCCATATTGTTTCAAGTCAGATTGAACTTGAATGCAGTGATCATGGGCTGCATGCCAAACAGCTTGCTCTTCAATACACACAAAATTGCTATCAAAAATGTTATAATTTATACAGACCTACTGAGTTCTTTATAGGCCATCTGTTCTTGTGCACAATCCACATTCATTTGATATAATAATTGCAGTACATCATACAGTATGATGTACTGCAATTATTATATCAAATGGAGGCCCTTAATTATGATTTGGTTTGTGCTGGATTCCTAGCCACATATCAAAATAAATGAGACTGTGGCTGCTACATCAGCTTGGACTTTCTTCATGTACTGTTTGTCAGTCCTCTATACAGACTTAAAACAGACTTAGACTTAAAGAGTTAACTGATCAGTGGCAGTCATAATGGCAAGAAATATTAACAAATAAACTGCATGGATGGGATTAAGCCTGAAATTAAACAATGACAGTCATCTGCACAAAAACAAAAGAGAGGAAGTTGTTTTTACTATGAATGTAAATTTATGTATCATATCCAAACTTATTTCTTTTCAGTCAAATATGTATCACTTGCTTTACACAGATTGTTGATATGCATGTTTATTTGGCTCTAAAATATGAAAAAAAAATGACCTGGATCGCTGCAATAAGCTTTATTTATTATTATTTTTTTTTAATTTCCTTTTTTGTTAATATATACTGAATCTTCATGATATATACAGGCAGTCCCTACTTTACATAAATTTGTACTTACACAAATTTTAGTGAAAGAGCTAGAAAAATGGTGAATTATCAATTTTTTTACTTTACTTGCTGTACGTTACTTGCACAGTGGTCCTCTGCAATAGAGACAACCCATGTGGTGCATGCATGCACTTTCCTCAGTCTCGTTTTCAACACAGATGTGTTACATTTTTAGTATTTGTGTATTTATTTTAGTATTTAGGATCCTAATACCTCACAGTTCTTAAAAGTCCAAAGAGAAATAGATGCTGCATTAGCTTGTTATGGAGAGCTTTATAAAGAGAAGAAAGAAGTCACTGTTCAGACATCTCTTGATAATTTCATAAGAAAGACTGAACTTTTAAATTAAATTTTTTTTTTTAATTTTCTATTTTCTCATACTATTTTATACCATATTTTATTACTTTGCATTAATAATTAAACATCGAAATCCAATTTGGGTGTGAATACTGTTACTGAAACTAATAGAAATAACCTTCATAAAGGTTATAAGAAGTCTATGATCTCCATCTAAAGTAAGTTTTGCTTTTTTTTTTTCTTTTTTTTTCTTTTTTTTTTGCTTTAGATGGAGATCATAGGCTTCTTATAGTCACTTTCAAGGTGCATGTGGAAGATAAATGTGACACACAAAAAAAAAGATAGAAAACTGAAGCTATGACACTGAAACAGTCTGAAATAAAGGGAGTCTCAGATTAGGTCCAAGGCTCATTAGTTAATACAGATAATGTAGATGAACAATTGGAAAAATTTTGAGATGTATTATGGTAGGAAGAGCAGAAGAAGTGTGTGGAACAGAAAAGGAAGCGAGAGAGAGAGTTAAAGAAGCAGTCAAATTAAAAAATAAAGCTTTTCAGAAGTGTATGAAGACTAGATCAAATGATGACAGACTTGTTTATAATTAGAGAAAGAGCCACAAAAATCATTAAAGTAGAAAAGATAAAAAAGCTGGGCTGAATTTACACATATGTTTGAAGATGTTAATGGGAACAAAAAAATGTTATATAGACTTCTGAAGAACAGAAGAAGAAGAAATGAGGAGCCAGAATTTTTAATAAATGGGAATGGAAATCTTGTGACTATTGGAAGAAAGATTAGGATGACGTAGGAACATTATTTTAGAGATCTATTAAAGATGAAAGCCATAGTGAAATGAATACAGTGGTGAGTGAGCGAGAGATAATTAGGAAATAAGGCTGGTAGAGGTTGAAGAAGCATTAAGAAAGATGAAGAACAAAGAACAAAAAAATCCCCTTGGATTGATGGTTTGCCCATTGAACTGATTGAGATTCTGGTAGTACAGGGGTGAAATGGTTATGTGACATCTTTAGATTGATTTGGAGAAAGAAAGTTGACTTGACAAAGAATACTTGATGATTGCACCAAGGGGATTATTGTTCCAATATAAAAAGGAGGCTCAAATAAGGGATTGTAGTAATTATACAGGAATAACGTTAGTGTGTCACTGTACAAAGATTTATGAAAGGATAATGGCAATAAGAATAAGAGATAAAATAGAGCGAAGGTCTAAAAGAAGAACAGTTTGAATTTAAAAAAGGACAATCAACTATTGATCTGATTTTTGCTGTAAGAGAAATTATGGAAAGACACTGAGAATTTGGAAAAGCCTGTTTATGGAATTTCTTGATTTAGAAAAAAGCCTTTGATTGGGTTCAATGGAAAAAAGTCTGGGAAAATTTGGAAAAGATAGACATAGGAAAAGAAGAAATAATCACAATAAAGAATATATATGTTAAGTCTAAGAGCTGTGTGAAAACTAAATTTGGTAATTCAAAGAGGTCCATGCTTAAAAATGGACTGCAACAAGGAAGTGTGTCATCTCCATTGCTGTTCATTGTGATGATTAGTGGCCTAGATATAGTTAATGACCAAAAAGGAGAAAGCTGTGTTTGTAGATGATATGTGAATTTGGAACATTCAGAACTACAGAAAAAAACTGGGCAAATGGAATAGTGTGACACAGAATTATGAATTACATATTAATAGTAGAAAGAGTGAGAGCATAGTTTTAAATCATAATGGAAATATAAATATTAATGTGTTAGACTCAATGGGCAAGAGTAGTGAAAACTTCAAATATCTGGGAAATATACTTTCTGGTGATGGAAGTTTAGACCAGGAGATAATAAGGAGGATTTCACTATATCAGATTTTTTTTAACAGCATAAGTAGTCTACTCTGGGTGAGGTTTCACTTAAGTGCAAGCCTTTGTTTAACAAAAGTTACTTTTTGCCCATTTTCACTTTTGCAGCAGATACATGAAGACTAACAAAAAGAGACATGAATATTGGCAAAAACAGGAAGAGGCAGAATAAGAAATGTGGACATTAGGAATAATTAACGGCTGAAAAGTGTTGGAGAAATGCTTATGAACTCTCACTTGAAGTGATTTGGCCATCTAATGAGAAAACTTAGAAAGAATACCAAGAAGAATGTTTGAAATGAAATTTGAGGGGAAGAGACCAAGATCACAGAAAAAGTGGAGAGACAGATAAAAGAAGATCTAGAAAAGAGAAATCTGAACTGGCACAGTGTTCAGGAAGGAAGGATTTGGAAGGATAGAAAGAAATGGAGGGATTCTATCTGCCTGACCTGGAAAAGTTGTTCCTAGCCCTTACGGCAGGGCTCCAGAAATACAATTTACATCTACTAACCAGAAAAAAAAGTTTAATCACCTAAAGTATCAGTTTTATATAAATATTGTTCTAGGTGTGTTGTTAAAAAAAAAAAATGTTGACAAAAAAAAAGTAATACATTTTTATTCGTACTATACATTACAATTAATTATAGAGAAATAGGCTTTCATTTAAGGTAGGTTTAAAATATATGCCACAGCACAATTCAGTCTATGTTTACTTTCATTTATTGTTAATGATGAAGGGTGCTTTATACAGATGTAATTTATAAATTTATATAAATTATCCATGAACAATAATTTAACTGGGAAACAAATACAAAAATTCACAAAATAGGTAGCACTCAATGTGGAACCAGACTCACTTCTCACAATGCACTGTCACATGATCTAGTCTAACTTGTCTTTGAAGGATAATTTTTTTTTTTAATTTTAAATATATCACTTCATGATTGAAATGAAAACCAGAAGAATGTTGTGTAGTGGAGCATGTGTAGAGTGAAAAGAACCCTATAATATTGCTGTGACAGAACCAAGGAGATTTTTGAAACTTGAAAGTTTATATTTATGAAGTCTTTCATATAGAAAGAAAAACGTTTAAAGTTATCAGTTGTTATGTTACAATAATGATGACAGAACAACTGTCGAGGGAAGGGAAGTTTAGTGGCAACTAAAATTGCAACTGTTTTTGTGATTCCTTAAAAGAGAATGCAGTAGTGTTCAATTTAAGGATATTTAAGGTCCAGAAGTTTCATTTCCAACTCTCTGGAAAAAGAACTTCTCTAATGAATTCGTTGGCAGCCACCCATAATCAAATAACTTGATAGCAAATGAGATGTTTTAAGAAAAAAAAATTGTAAATTATTTGAAAAAAAATAATATATTTTTAATGTATATAGAATGAGGTTAAAAATTCACCCATTACTTGTGTCTGTTTACTCACTTGTAGTGAGTGGATTTCTGAAGCTCTGCCTTACACAGGGCTCAACAAATAACTTGGCAATGGTGAGGAGATTTTTCCAGCTGGCGAGTAGCTGCAGACTGGACAAAATAGAATATTTTTTATTAAATAAATAATAACTTTCTAAACAAAATCTTTTCTTAATGTTAAGAAAGCATAGAAGAATATGCATAATATAAAGTGCCATTCTAGTAACAAAAATTAATATAAGAAATTATATTTAAACCCCCCCCCCAAAAAAATCAGTGTCATTTTTAATGCTCTTCGTATTTTTTATTATTTATTGGATTTCTACTTATTGAATGTTTCTCACACAAAGAAAATGTTCTTCAAACAATGGTATAGCACTATTAATCACTTGATGAAATTCTCATTGATGCATACATTAAGATGCATGAAGGGGAAAAAAATTTCATTGACATCCCAAGATCTCCTCCCTCCCTATTTTTAAATGATATTTCATTTAAAAATAGGGAGGGAGGAGAGAGATCTTAGGCAAGTACTTTTTTCATGGCAAGTAGGATATTGCATAATTTGTCAAACCCTGCCCTTACACATACTGTAAACATGTCAGCAATAGGCATGATTAACAGATGAAGAGATTAAATCTGACTTATGTAAAGTTTGCAGAACTTTTTTCATAATCCTGAAAGGATTATGAAAAAAATTCAAGGTGTAAAATGCACACTTTCATAATGTTTAGCATTTGTGTATGCTGGGCTAGAATACAGTCATGACTGGAAAAAGTTTATGCACCCATGCATAAATATACCAAAATGAATTTATAGATGAAAATTATAAAGGGAAAAAAATATCTGGAGCTTATATGATAATTATCTTTTAAAAAAGTTCCATACCAAGCACATAATATATCCCCCACATGCTTAGAAGTTTTTAAAGGTGAATATTCAATATATAAAATATACTAATCTTTTGTTCACTATATTATATATACTGCTTGGAAAGAAGTCAATGGACACAATAGTGTGAGGAACAAACAGCCATGGCACCCACCTTAATAAGATGTTGGACCTCCTTTCACTGTAGTGACTACAGCAATCCTACAGAGCATACTTTCCACAAATATATAATAACAATCAATGGGAATTTTTGAACATTCTTCCTGCAGGCATGTGATGAGGTCCTGGATGACTGTTGTGGGGTGGATGTCACCTGACCTCACCTGATGCTCTAGTTCATTCCACAGAATAGGGTTGAGATCGGGCTCTGTGGAGACTAGTCAAGTATGGTGATGTTCATGTCCACAAACCACACATTTGCATGCATTGTCTTGCTGAAAGAGACAACAGTCAGTTCTGTAGACATGCCACAAAGTAGGAAGCATTGCATTGTCCAAAATGGTCAGATTCCCCTCAGAGTTCAGTATTCATGGCATCACAGAGGTCTGAGGCCAAGCCAGGAAAAACAGGTTGGCTAAGTGGTTAGTTGGAGTTATGCACTCTAGTAATAAATGTTCACTGGATACCTGCCACACCCATCCATATACTCAGTAGAAGGTATAGGGTGATTTGTCACTCCATAACACAGCATCCCAAGCTTCCACACCCCAATGTACATGCTCTTAGCACTACTGAAGACAATGCTGCATGTCGGTTTGGGTAATGTGGAGCTTGCATTTTGCAAGTCCTACTATGGAAACCCATGTTGCGAGCCTTGGTTCTGAATGTTTTTGTGCAGATTCATGTTTCAGTTAATGTCCTGAACTTCACATTCAATGTGTTGGCCAATAAATATCAGTTTTTACATATTATCCTTTGTAGCACCCTACAGTCATGTTTGGTGAGTGGTAGCACTTGCAGTTGTCTCCCTACACTTCCATCTCAGTATGGTATCACTGACTGTTGACCTGGGATGGCCCAATTTTTGAACAATTTGCTGAATAGATAGACCTGCAACATGGCATCCTATCACAATGCCTCTTTCAAACTCTATCTGTTCCCTTCTTGCAGCAATTTCACTAGAACGCAATTGCACTGACTTGGGAGCATCATATTCCTCTAATTTATAACAGATACAAACACATGACTCATTAGTGGCAGAAGGAAACGAAATTGAGAGAACGAATGAAACTAGAAATTGCGTGACGCAGAAATCGAAAGTAAAAAAAACGAAAGAATGGATGATAGCGAAAAAAGAATGAATGATAGCAAAAGTTCGACGCATGTTGGACTGAAAGTACAGAAACAAAGAAAGATGAATGAGTGTGAAAGTGAGAAGAGGGGGTCGAGAGTTAGAAAGTTATAAAGATTGAATGATAGAGAGAATGTGTTGCGAGATTCGGAAGTTGAAATGGATTAGATGAGGCAAGAAATGAAATTAAGAAAATTCGAGTAAAAACTATTAAAATAAATAATAATGGCATGAAAGAGTTAACAAAAGATGAGCGAGTGGCGTTGTATGGCGACTCCATTATTAAAGGTGTGTTGGATGAGAGGATGCACAAGGTATGTTTTCCAGGCAGTAAAATGAGTAGAGTGATTGAGGCATTGGATATGAGGCAGGAACGAACAAAAGAGTTAATAGTATTAATAGGTACGAATGATTTGAGAGAGGACAAAACATGTCAGAATGGATATCAGGAGGCTGCTTAGAAGGATAAAAGAGAATAGTGTGACAGGAAGGGTAGTCAGTGTGTTGCCTAGGTATGATTGTGGTGAAATGAGGCAGAGAGCAAGGATTATGAATGATATTCTGGCTGAAATGTGTGAGGAGACGGGAGTACAGTTTGTTAATGTGTGAAATGAGTTTGAGGGATAAAGTGAGCTGTATGGGAGTGAGGGACTGCATTTGAGTGGTTATGGTGTGAGTTGCTTGAAGAGAGACTGCTGCTGGAAGGTAGAGAAGTGAATAGAGAAAATGAATCAGATCGAGTGGAAAGTGATGTGGAAGAGTGGGAGAGTAAGACAGGAGAGATTGAAGTGGTGGTTATGAATGGGGAAGTGAGTGGTATGAGTATAGAAAATGAGAGAATGGGTGTGCAAGAGGAGCAGGGAAAAGTGGAGGCTCAGGGTGGATAGGGGTACGGTGGATGCTCCAAGAGGAGGTGAGCATGTGTAGGCAGGAAAGGAATGGGATGACCAGGAATCAAGAGAAAACAGTTGGAATTGAAAAGGGTTTTAAAATGAAGAAGCAGAAAAGGAAATGGCCCCAGTTGAGCATGGAGAGATCACATCGAGTGAGTGGTATCAGTGGAACTAGCTGTAGATCCAGAAATGAACTGTTGTGTTTGTATACAAATGCTAGAAGTATAAGAAACAAGGCAGATGAAATGGTTGCACTAATTGCGTCTGTTCACCCAAAAATTGTCGGAATAAATGAGACATGGTTGGAAGAGGATGACATCCTGACAGGAATAGAGATGGAAGGGTATGATATGTTTCGTGAGGATAGAAGGGATAAAAAGGGAGGGGAGAGTGCTATTGATGATAGAGAAAGAGTTACGTCCATATAAAGTAGCGATGCAAGAGGGAAATAGTGCTAGTGGTTTTGAGGCAGTATGGTATGAGATAGAGGTGAATGGAATCAAATACTTGGTGGGATGTTATTATACACCAGGCAATGTGGATGGTGGTGATAATGAAATGTACAATCAAATTAGCCAAGTAAATAAGAAAAGGGTGATCATTATGGGTGATTTTAATTATGGCAATATAGACTGTAATGATGAGATAGCAACTGGAAGTAAAGAAAATGAGTTTCTTGAGTTTTTTGAGGGATAACTGCCTCAGATATACACCAGATAACAGAGGGCACACGAGGATTGAGGGTCTTGGATTTGGTCATCTCATCAGAGGATGTAATTATAAATGAGGTGTCAAATCATCCACGAATTGGTGAGAGTGACCATGAGGTGATTACCTGGGTGGTTGCCAGCAGTGTGAGGACCTCTGTGAGAAAAGAGTATATGTGGAACTACAAGGGGGGGGGGGTGATTATGAAGAGATCAGGAGACAGCTTGCGGGTGTAGCGTGGAATGAGCAGTTAGCTGGAAAAGAGATCAATGCAGCTTGCGGGATTTTCAGAAACTGTTTAGTAGATGCAATGTCTAAATGTATTCCAAGGGTGAGGTGGTTAAATAAGGTGGGTGTGAGATGGATGAATAAAGAGATTAAGCATGCAATACAGAGAAAAAGGCATTGTGGGGGCAGCATATGGGAAGTGGAAATAACAAATTCCATGAGGTCTACAAAGACCAAGCAAGGAGGGTGACTTGGTTGGTGAGGGGGTAGCTAAAGAGAGGTATGAACAGCAGTTGGCTAATGAAACCAAAAAGAATTCTAAGGAATTCTTTTGATATGTAGCCAGCAAAAGAAAGAATAATTATGGAAGGATGACATTGATTGGAGAAAATGGTATACAGACAGCTGATGCAGAATATGTGGTGGAGATACTTAATGAATAGTTCATAAAGATCTTTCAATCTTGTGAATGTGACTTCATGGAGGGATTGAGAGCAGTTGATGATGGGGAGGAGAGACTGACTGTAGGCAAGCAAGAGGTGTATGGGGAGTTGAGTAAACTAGATATTAATAAGGCTGTGGGACTTGATAATATATCACCACGTATTCTGAAAGAATGTGCCAGAGAGTTGACACCTGCCTTGACATATTTTTTTAATATGAGTCTTGCACTTGGTCAAGTTCCTAAGGAGTAGAAGGAGGGCAAGATTGTGCCACTTCATAAAGGAGGTGATCGAACTCAAGCATCAAACTATAGGCCTATCTGTGTGTCAGGTGTTGTGGTTAAGTTATTGGAGAAGCTTGTGAGAACTAGGATCCAGAGTTGGGTTGATAACAACGGTATTATCTTTGATGGACAGCATGGATTTGCTAAAGGGAGTTCATGTTTTAGTAATCTACTTACATATTACAGTAAAGTGACTGCTTCCCTGGACAGAGGAGAAGGATACACAGTAATATACTTGGATTTCGCAAAAGCTTTTGATAGTGTACCTCATGATAATTTGACAGTCAGACTAGAGCAGATAGGGTTGGATATTAGATTGGTGCATTGGATTGGAGACTGGCTATCTGATGGGTATCAACAAGGTGTGTATGGGGGAGCAATATCCAGGATCTAAAACCTACCCCTTGAGGTAGGTTTTAGATCCTGAATTTCAGGTTTCTATCAATCATCACCCACAGATCTCTTCTCTCTCCTACTTCTTCCAGTACAACTCCTCCAACAGAGTATACAGCGTGGATTGAAGTGGATTGCAAGGGGTCGCCCTGGTGTTGCACCACCCTACCCCAGTCCTGAAGATACTTTCAGGTGCAAACTTTGTTTGCTCACACTTGGATAAAGGATTAAACTAAATTTATTATATTCTAACCAAGTGAAAAATAAACTTTCAACATCTTTCTCTAAATCCAGAGTATTTTAAAAAGGTGGCACACCATTTGGCAACTCCTATAGGTAGAGATGACCTTGCTAATGCTTCTGGCTGGTATCGCCACTGAAGAGACCTCAATAAAGGTCGAAACTAGTCTGGGTAGTGGCCCTTCCCTTAATGCATAACATTAGACATATCCGCAAGGAGATGTTTTGCATTATGGGAGATACTGAGATAGGATAGATAGTAGCTTGCTCCACCTTTGCAAGGAGTCGCCCTGGTGTTGCACCACCTTACCCCAGTCCTGAAGATACTTTCAGGCACAAACTTTGTTTGCTCACACTTGGATAAAGGATTAAACTAAATTTATTATAGATCTTTTAGTTATTTCCTTGATGACCATCCAATCCTTTTCATTGATCTTCTCAAGCATGCAGTATGTTTTTTTTTTAATTAATTTTTTTTTAAGGTTTACTGTAGATCAATATTACATTTTCTCCTGCTTATTCTATGTATTTTCTTATGTTTTATTTTACACTTTTCAATAATGAGTCAGTGGGTGGTTGCTCTCTATTTCACTCCTCTAGTAGCTGCAGTATGACTTCAGATGGTTTTTGTACCTCTTCTTAACTAGTATGCAATTAAACTGTTATCATGCAAGATCTGGTATTTCCATGTATAGCATCTTCATTTTGGTACTTCAAAAACTGTATTGCCAATTCTACTCTTGCATTTTTCCTGCCTAGTCCAAATCGGGCAGTTTCTTCATTCACTTTCCTCTCCAATCACTGCATTAAGATTGCCTATTATAATTAAATTATCTTTATCTGATGTTATTAGTTCCTGTAGTTGTTCATATGCCTCTTCTATTTCATGATCTTCTGAATTAGTTGTTGGAAAGAATATATATAATTCATGTATACTTGAATTATACTTGAGATCGCAGGAAACTACCTTGAAATTTTAGGGGATGAACGGGGTCCTGGTGCCAAAAGTTCATAAATATCTGTCGGAGGAGTAGAGCAAAATTCTTTCGGTAATTGTTTCTTTCCAAGCCTTTTTCTGTTAAACTACGTCGAAGAAATCCATCTGTTTGCCTTACCAATCAAAAGAAATTACTATGCAAAATAATAAAACGACTTCACCAGTAACTCGTTCTAATTTTTCAAGCTTTAAGAATACTTGAATTATGGCAAGATCTACTAGTTTGCTGTTAAGGTTATCATCAGTAATCTGTGATTCAGGTGATAAGTATTTTCTTTCCCCAATCTTTTTCTTAGTAAAAACTCCACACTATTTTGTCCTTTCTTTCCTCCACTACAGATGATTCTGTAGTTTCTATACTCCAAGAATTGCCATTAACCTTCCACCTATTTCTTTTTACAGAAGATGAATATTGGATCCAGAATTCCTTCTGGCTCTGACAATAGATGTATATCTTACTTGGGTTTGAGCATGTTTGAAAGCAATCGAATGCCTTTGGGATTTTGGAGGTTTGTTGCAGAAGGTACTCCATACGCCATACTTCTGGGATTCCCTGGCTGCTGTGCACTCATTATTCCATGAAGGCTTAGGGAGGCATGGAAACCAACTATATGTTTTAGGAATTACAGTTGTTGCAGCTTGTGATACATTCTGTTACGTGGCTCATTGCATCACTAATAGGAAATGAGTTCACTTTTGTGGCATTAAATTCTGCTAAAGGAGTAGGAGGGATAGTCAGCTTGCTCAATTTTACATCATGATATCCATGATGTAGTATATGGTTGCCTATGTAAAAATGTTGATATCACAGGGAAATGGTCATACAGGATGTTTTCAGTTTCCCACTTGAACAGTGGGGGAGAGGGAAGATGAGCAAACAGTTAAGTCAATGCTAGCGGATGTTCAGGTAGGCACGTGGAAGAAGATATTTCCATTGTTCAAGAGGGAGAATTGTTGTTGTTGAGCATACAACACTCAACAACTCTTCCTCTGATGTTTGTTCAGGAACTATCTCATAGTGTTGTGTCCATTTAAATCCCCCATTAAAAATAATAGGAGTATGAACTGTAGTATGATGTCATCAAAGTCATCCTAACAGATATCTGTTGTAGGAGGAAGGCAGATGGAGCATACTGTTAACAGAGTTCTGACTAAGGGTTGGATGGCAACTGCCTATATGCTAGTATTAAAAGTTTATTTTTCACTTGGTTAGAGTATAATAAATTTAGTGTAATCCTTTATCCAAGTGTGAGCAAACAAAGTTTGCACCTGAAAGCATCTTCAGGACTGGTGTAAGGTGGTACAACACCAGGCAACTCGTTGCAAAGGTGGAGCAAGCTAACATCACTCCTATCTCAGTATCTCCCATAATGCAAAACACATCTCCTTGTGGATATGTATAATGTTATGCATTAAGAGAAGAGCCACTACCTTTATTGAGGACTTGTTTCGACCGTTATTATGGTCTCTTCAGTGGGAGACAGGCCCAAGTGGAGATACCAGGCAGAAGCATTAGCAAGGTCATCTCTACCTATAGGAGTTGCCAAACAGTGTACCATCTTTTTATTAACTTACTCTGGATTTAGAGAAAGATGTTGAAAGTTTATTTTTCACTTGGTTAGACTATAATAAATTTAGTTTAATCCTTTATCCAAGTGTGAGCAAACAAAGTTTGCGCCTGAAAGTATCTTCAGGACTGGGATAAGGTAGTACAACACCGGGCAACTCGTTGCAAAAGTGGAGCAAGCTAACATCACTCCTATCTCAGTATCTCCCATAATGCAAAACATATCTCCATAATGCATAACATTACACATATCCACAAGGATATGGATAACATAATGCATAACATTATACATATCCACAAGGAGATGTGTTTTGCATTATGGGAGATACTGAGATAGGAGTGATATTAACTTGCTCCACCTTTGCAATGAGTTGCCCGGTGTTGTCCTACCTTATCCCAGTCCTGAAGATACTTTCCGTTAAAATAATAAATAACATGTTCGACGAACACATAAGTCTGTCCACATGCAAACTTTGTTTGCTCACACTTGGATAAAGGATTAAACTAAATTTATTATAGTCTAACCAAGTGAAAAATAAACTTTCAACAACTTTCTCTAAATCCAGAGTAAGTTGATAAAAAGGTGGCACACCATTTGGCAACTCCTATAGGCAGAGATGACCTTGCTAATGCTTCTGCCTGGTATCTCCACTTGGGCCTGGCTCCCACTGAAGAGACCTCAATAAAGGTCGAAACTAGTCTGGGTAGTGGCCCTTCCCTTAATGCATAACATTATACATATCCACAAGGAGATGTGTTTTGCATTATGGGAGATACTGAGATAGGAGTGATGTTAGCTTTCCACCTTTGTAACGAGTTGCCCGGTGTTGTACTACCCTATCCCAGTCCTGAAGATACTTTCAGGCACAAACTTTGTTTGCTCACACTTGGATAAAGGAGTAAACTAAATTTATTATATTCTAGTATTAAGTAGGAATTGTTGGAAGGGGTGTGGTTGTCCTACATGAACAAGCCCATCCCCTGTCCTGTCCTAATGAATGACGGTTACTTTTCACAATGCTGGATCATCACTGGACTTCAGATGTGATTTCTGCAGGCAGAAGCATATTGTTATATACTTCTGAAAGAGAACCTTGATGTCATCGATGTGCTGTTGAAATCCACAGCAATTCCATTGTACAAATGTTTTCATTATTTCTTTTTTGGTATTATGGTGGTATTATGTGGCTTCCTATACTGAGAGGATTTGTTTTCATTAGTCTTGGATTTTTTTTTATGAATTGTGGATGGCCAGTGTTCATCATTTTTTCTGCATTGGAAAAAATATCCATGATGTCATCATATTGTACATCAGGAACTACTTCAGTGTTGTGTCCATTTAAATTTAAATCTGGGGGATTTAAATGGACACAATACTATTAGATAGTTAGTTTAATTGTTTTTTCTTCCTATTGGGGGGGGGAGAGGAGTATCCATGCTATCTGCTAACAGGCCATCTACTAAAGAGTCTGGAGGCATGTCTTTGATCTTCTGTGGTGCATATTTCATTATTTTTTTAACAACAGGATTTTCATATTGATAATTACCAGGTTTTTAACTCTTATACAATTGTTTATTTATACAAAAATAAATACTTATAAATGTATAAATATTTGTAAATAAATAATCATATACGAGTTAAAATTTTGGTAATTATCAATTAAGAAAATCTACTCATAGTGAATCACAAAAAAAGAATTTCATTCAATAGGACTATTTCTGGCATGTCCTCAGGAGTGAGTACATATTGATTTTTCTCTGAATCAGAGGAATTGATATATGCCTCTGCAGTGCAATTGGAAGAATGACAGTATGTTGCACCCTTCAATTGGAAAAGGCCTAAGTTCATTTCTCGTCATGATGAGAGGAATCTTTATACTGTTTTTTTCAATTAAAGGTGAGCTAGCTGATCTCATATGGAGGTAGCAGGGTTTTCCTCTTGGCAACTTGGATTTTTCATCTCAAGTACAGACAAATTGGCCTTAAGGACACACACAATTTACAAAAAAAAAAAGTAGTGGTGGTAGTGAGCAGTAGATGGCATTGGTGTGGGTGGTGATGATGGTAGTGACAGTTCGCTGTAGTGGTTGTGGTGGAGACAGTGAGTTGTAGAGTAGGTGCCTTTGGACTTCTTGAAGATATTACATAACAATAATAATATTCCTTTGCATAAGGGCGGCTCTAAAACTGCGGTAGTTAATTACAGACCAATCACCATCTCAGGAGTAGTGGTAAAAGTATTGGAAAAGTTAGTTAAAGACAACATTCAAGAATGGGTGGATCAGGATATGATACTCTATAGAGGCCAACATGGTTGTGTTAAAGGTAGATCCTGCCTTAGCAATCTATTAACTTTTCATAATAGAATGACATCTGAGTTGGACAAAGGAACTGGCTACACAGTAGTACTTCTGGATTTTGCTAAGGCTTTTGACAGGATACCCTCCATAGAAGACTGTTATGCAAATTGGAGCAGATGGGAATGGATACTAAATTGGTGATATGATAGGAGAATGGCTCAGGGAGAGATACCATAAGGTGGTGTATGGAGGAGCTGAGTCCAGAATGAGGCAGGTGACCAGTGGTGTGGCTCAGGGCTCTGTGCTTGGGCGATTGTTGTTTAATTTGTATATAAATGATAGAGGAAATGGCTTAAAAGGGAGATATTCAGTTGTTTGCTGATGATGCAAAGTTGGGTAGCGCAATAAAAAATCAAGCTGATGTTGAAAATTTGCAGGATGATTTAAATAAGCTGGTAAAATGGGCAAAAGATAATGAATGTCAGTTCAATGCGGAAAAGTGTAAAGTCATGCATTTTGGGATTAAAAGATTACCAGCTGTGTACTACATTGATGGAAAGGTACTCCAAGAGATTGATGAGGCTAGGGACTTAGGGGTGTTGGTAGACAGGGAGATGAAGTTCAGAGGACGCATTGCTAGTGTCCAAGATTGCACATAGGATTACTTGGTTGTTGAGGAACACACTGACATCCAGAGATAAAGAGGTTATTATTTCCCTTTACAAAGCGTTGATACCTCCACATTTGGATTACTGTGCTCAGGTCTGGTCACCTGGATTCCTTGGAGATGAGGAGGCTGTGGAGAGGGTTCAGAGAAGAGTGACCAAGTTGGTGAGTGATGTAAAAAATGCTCCCTACATTGATAGATTGAGAGCTTGTGGATTGCAGAGATTGGTTAATAGGTGAAGAAGAGGGGATATGATAGAAACATTTAAATTACTGAAAGGTTTTTATAGGATTGATGCAGGGGAAATGTTTCAGCTGTGTGATAGTGATGGAAGAACAAGAGGTCATCCCTGGAAATTAAAGAAGAGTGTGGTTAACAAAGGTGTCAGAACAAGATTTTTTGCCTGGAGGGTGGCGAATGAGTGGAATTCATTGCCTGACTTAGTTGTGAGCTCTTTGTCTGTAAATGAATTCAAGAAGAGATATGACAGATATTGTTTTGCTAGTTTGGGTCTCCTGTGATGAGTCTACTGACTCCATGGAGATACCCATAATAATAATAATAATAATAATATACTTGTCAATGTCCCCACTGACACTTTCTTTACAGTTGCCTTCTTTGTGTAACAAGAGTTTATCAGATGTTGTTGCTACTGTCATGGTATACTATCTCTTCACTCCTCCTGATGGGTGATGCATTGCATTCATGAGTAAGTGGGGTAGTTGCCCTCAGTGCTAGAGCATTTTAGTGTTTTGCTCTTACAGTCTTTATTCTCATGATCTTTACTGACGTACTGGGCATAGATGGCAGAGCCACAACAGGCAGTTTGAGAATTACCACATTTCTGACATTTTAACCAGTGCAAAGGATACAAGGACTTACTGGACATGATGATGCCTGTGCCCATCTTCCCTATGTATAAGGATCCCTTTTCTTATGGCTGTCACTCCTTAGTCCCCTGGGTTAAGTGCAGATCTCATCATCAAAAACATCAAGATAGTCCCACTCAGACATGGGGATAACTGTAGTCGATCCACTGCTCATCTATACTAACTGAGCTATGGAACCTCAGTTAGTTAGATGAGCCCTTTGGTTGGAAAGACCTGGATTCAAATCCTGACTATAATGAGAGGAACCTTTATCAGGTGTTTTCTATCAAAGGTGAGTTAGCCAGTCTTATATGGAGATGGAGGGGTTTTTTCCCTCCAGGAAACGTGGATTTTTCATCCTTCAAAACAGGCAAACCAATCCTGTGAATACACACAGATCAGATATGGAATACTAACTGCAAAATTGAAGAGATTAGAACCTCACCATCTTATCTTTCTACTACACATTGTGGATCTCAGGCAGAGATCCATAACAATCAACCTCCTGGATGGAGATGACACTTAACAGCACAGCACAGAAACGTAATTGGTATTCCTTCAACAGATGTTTTTGAAGTAATTTTTCTGATTACTGCTTCAATAAGAATATCTCCTGAGCATTTTTTTTAAAAAGATTTTGGAGATCCTGTCAACCTTTCTGGATAAAGAAGGGTGACATTTTTCCAAGTGGACATCCATCAGTTGAATGCAGGATTAAGAAAAGTGATTTATTTGTTGCAGTTTCTGGTGTTTTTTTGTTTCTTATTTTGGTTTCTGTTGATGAATCTATGGTTCTGAACCTGGTTGGAGCTTATTGAGGACCCTAATAACAATAGGGTGAAAAATTATTCATCCTACATGGATGAATAATTTTTCATTTTGAGGAATTTGATTCAGCATGAGAACTCCTCACCCACCACAGAGCCACAGATGGACACTTGCTTTCTGGCAAGCAATGACTGCACTCTGGAGTGGAACACCAGGGTTACTCCAGACAACATGGCAAGCCTTGGGCATTTTTTTTTAAGAACAAAAAGGGCCAATGCCATTTTTGTTCTTTGGCATCACTTGGCCAAAGTAGTGCAAGATTACCAAGATCTTGCTTTCTGGCTGTCCATACTAGCAAGGTGCTGGATCCTAGTGATGATGGTGGTCTGGAAGAGAGATAATACAAGACTCAAAAAGAGAAGTAGAGCAAAGAACATGGGAAGAAAAGTATAGTGAGGAATGAATAAGAGTGAAAAGGGTCAGTGCCATCACGAGGCCCCCTTCACCACAAAAAAGGTGCCTCATATGGAGGGGACTTACTGAGGCACTGAAATGATTATTGTCATATTTTCAAACAGAGTCCCAAGTATGGGTAATGCCAGTATGCTAATATGTAGTTTGGGTGTTGCCATTCCAGAGCACCCAAAACACATTCTAGGGACTTGGAATCACTCTCATTTGAAAGTAGCAGTAAAGCATTTCTGCAGGCCATATACCAGATAGACATAGGACTGTATGTGCTGGTAATACACCATGAGGCTTCATTAGCAGGCAGCAAATATCCTGCAACAATACTCTTCCAGACAGTACCAGAATGAAGCCCATGTATATGTAGCCTGTAAAAAAAAAAAAAAAAAAAACCAGCACAAAAAATTCCACGAAAAACAATGCTAAATATCATAAAGAGACGATACAAATTCAACCAAAAAAAAAAGTCCATTAAAAAAATCCACATTGAGTTCTTCATTGATATTCTTGACCTCAACACAGTCGTAAAGAATATATCTGTTATTTCTAACATAAAGGTGGCCTCAACAACTGGTGGTGTTTGCAAACTATTCACACTAACTAACTTTCTCTCTCATCCCCTCTTTTTCTCTTCCCTTCCAATTCCACTAATCATGTTGGGGGGAAATGCTGAAGTATTTCAAACAATCCTTACTATGTTCCAGTATCCTCAAGTGCTTCTTAAACAGTTCTCCTTCAAATTAGCGGAATTGGAAGGAGAGAGAGAGAGAGAGAGATAGAGATAGTTTGCAAACACCACAAGTTGTTGAGTAGCTATAGATATCAACTATCTTATATTTTTTTATATCAACTCCATATGAGAGGCTGAAAATACCTTTTATGCATGGAGCTCATATATAAAAACCTTTTACCTAAGAGATGTGCAAGAGACTATGGAGAAAGTAATACAATTATGAAGTATTTCTTGAAGAGATGTAGGTGATAGTGTGTAGAAACAGCAATAATTTTGTTCCATACAACACAGATGCAATGAAGAGATGACTTGGTTAGGTACTGTTATAATGCTGGTAGTAAATAGATGTTGACAGCTGCTGATGTTCTTACCAGTTTAAGGAAAGTGAGGCAAAGCCAGTTTAGAGAAACATTGCCCATGAAAATACCTAGGATCTACCAGAAAGTGAAGTAAATCTGTGAGCAAGAAAAAGAAATGGTCACCAATTAACTGGACTACTCTTCTGGAGAGCGTTAAGCATTTTAGTGAGTTTTTAGGTGCATCATCTCACATATGGAAAAGTACCATAAGTTTAAAGTTTTGAGACAATGTTCATTTTGTATGAATATCCCCCCCCCCCCAGTCCATTTCAGTTTTGTGTTCTTTGACAGAATG